>NC_088221.1:30876263-31231263 GCF_036934945.1 Oncorhynchus masou masou
TTTGTGTGGACCCCAGGAAGAGTAGCTGCTGCTTTTGCAACAGCTAATGGGGATCCTAATAAAATACCAAAATACCAATGAATTCCATTCATCCATCAATTGATGACTTCACTGTGAGTACGGTAGCATTTACTTTTTTACAGTATTGTACTGTGTCTCATTACACAGTACTTGCTTTGATACCATATTTATATTACAGTAGGTGTACTGTAATATTAAATACAGAACTTTACCTGCCACTGAGCTGCCTGTCAGTTACTGTCAAATTCACAGCAACCCCTTTACAGTACACACACGCACACACACACACACACAGCGTTCATATTTATGTACCCTGACAAAGGCCTTTAAAGTCAATACATGTGGCTTTGCTAACAATGAAACACTTAATTCACTTACACTTTGTCTCCACAGTGTCTGAATATCTCTTTGTCTATTGACTGACAATCATGTCTAGAAGCTTCCAGCTTTTGTCAAATTGACGTCAGAGTTGACTTTTCGAAGCAGGTTAGGATAACTTACGCAGCAGGTTAGGAGTATTAACATAGCAGGTTAGGAGAAGTAGGTTACGGTTAGGAAAAGGATTAGGGTTAGGGTTAGATAAAATGCAACAAACGTTTCAATAGTGTACTGTTAAAACAAAGTTTCGTTGGAATTTACGGTAACATACTGTATTATTATTTTACAGTAACTTACAGGTAACTTGATCCCTTCTAGCCATGACCTTCACTAAATGTGTCAACACAAATGACTGCTCCTGTCTGTCAGATTACCATATCTCCACCATGGTTTAATCAATATCGTCATCTTTCCACCAACAACTCTTCTCCCCAGCAGAGGGAAAAGGGTGACGTCAGTTTCAAGGTTTAAGTTACTATATCCAGCAAATAACTCTAAAACATTCTGTTATATTTTGCAGCTTCTTTGTGCAGCTTTTCGGTGTAGCCTCTATCGTTCACCCCAACATCTGACACAGTCTAGTCCATGTTGGTGTATTGTTGCCTGGCTGGGTCTGAGTCTGGCTATCTGTGGACTCGCTTGCTGGTATAATCGCTTGGCTGGGTTCACTTGTTCTCGTTGCCTGAGTCTGGCTATGTGAGAACTGGTGTAATGGCTTGGCTGGGTTCACTTGTTCTCGTTGCCTGAGTCTGGCTATGTGAGAACTGGTGTAATGGCTTGGCTGGGTTCACTTGTTCTCGTTGCCTGAGTCTGGCTATGTGAGAACTGGTGTAATGGCTTGGCTGGGTTCACTTGTTCTCGTTGCCTGAGTCTGGCTATGTGAGAACTGGTGTAATGGCTTGGCTGGGTTCACTTGTTCTCGTTGCCTGAGTCTGGCTATGTGAGAACTGGTGTAATGGCTTGGCTGGGTTCACTTGTTCTCGTTGCCTGAGTCTGGCTATGTGAGAACTGGTGTAATGGCTTGGCTGGGTTCACTTGTTCTCGTTGCCTGAGTCTGGCTATGTGAGAACTGGTGTAATGGCTTGGCTGGGTTCACTTGTTCTCGTTGCCTGAGTCTGGCTATGTGAGAACTGGTGTAATGGCTTGGCTGGGTTCACTTGTTCTCGTTGCCTGAGTCTGGCTATGTGAGAACTGGTGTAATGGCTTGGCTGGGTTCACTTGTTCTCGTTGCCTGAGTCTGGCCATGTGAGAACTGGTGTAATGGCTTGGCTGGCTGAGTTGACTGGAGTTGGCCTTCTCTCTGACTAATTTCCCTTTTGACAGAAATGTGTTGGTTCCTGCGCAATGTGTGTGTGTGTGTGTGTGTGTGTGTGTGCGCATGCGCGTGTTTTGGAGAGCAGACTGAGCCAAGCTATTATCCTATTTAGCTACTGAAGTGTGGGCTGCAGAGGTAGTGTTCATTTCCATCATAATATTGTCTCTCTCTGTGTCATGATGAATGTGGAAAGGAAACAATCACTCTAACTTGTCTATCAATAAATGAATCTGGCCCCATGGCTCAGTTTTGGCAACCCTTTTAAGCCAATATTTACAAAACTATGTCCAGCTCTGGCTCAGAATGGTCTTTTATCAATTTATTTCTACATAATCATTACATGTTAGAGTAGACAGGAAAAAATATTTTAAGTCATGTAATTGCATGGATGGCTTACAACATATGCTTGTGTAGGGGACCAGTGTGGTGCCAGATGAGTGGGCAGGTTTCTAATGGTTCAGAGACTATTGATGCCACAATAATCATGCCAACCCACAACAAATACTACATCTGGGTCTAAGTAGATGCACTATGTAGTGTTTTACATTACTTACGAGTTTAGGACCTGTACACAATGCAGTACAGTTAGCGTAGCATTTTTTATTATAACGCACCGGGGTTTCATGTAACTCACAGGGTTTCATATAACTCATGGGGTTTCATATAACTCACGGGGTTTCATATAACTCACAGGGTTTCATATAACTCACGGGGTTTCATATAACTCACGGGGTTTCATATAACTCATGGGGTTTCATATAACTCACGGGGTTTCATATAACTCACGGGGTTTCATATAACTCACAGGGTTTCATATAACTCATGGGGTTTCATGTAACTCACAGGGTTTCATATAACTCATGTGGTTTCATATAACTCACGGGGTTTCATATAACTCACGGGGTTTCATATAACTCACAGGGTTTCATATAACTCATGTGGTTTTCATATAACTCATGTGGTTTCATATAACTCACGGGGTTTCATATAACTCACGGGGTTTCATATAACTCACGGGGTTTCTTATAACTCACGGGGTTTCATATAACTCACGGGGTTTCATATAACTCACGGGGTTTCATATAACTCACGGGGTTTCATATAACTCACGGGGTTTCTTATAACTCACGGGGTTTCTTATAACTCACGGGGTTTCTTATAACTCACGGGGTTTCTTATAACTCACGGGGTTTCTTATAACTCACGGGGTTTCTTATAACTCACGGGGTTTCTTATAACTCACGGGGTTTCTTATAACTCACGGGGTTTCTTATAACTCACGGGGTTTCTTATAACTCACGGGGTTTCTTATAACTCACGGGGTTTCTTATAACTCACGGGGTTTCTTATAACTCACGGGGTTTCTTATAACTCACGGGGTTTCTTATAACTCACGGGGTTTCTTATAACTCACGGGGTTTCTTATAACTCACGGGGTTATAAGAAAACATGCCTCCCGTGGCCCCCGAGACAGACCGCGGAGGGTTTGACGGTTGACAGTGTGTCTCCATTTATGAATATTTCAATACCCTATTACTATTAAAGAGATGTGCCTTATTCATAATGGTATATAGTAGTAGTTAAGTTGAGGTTTCTTTATGGCATTTAAACACAGGGAGAATTTTCTGTTCTTTACTCAAAAGGAGAGGAATAATTTTTATGCCTTCAGTGTTACTTTTGACGAAGAGAATACACTTGTGTCGTAGGAGGATTTATCTGAAGAGCGTGACAGGAACAAAATGGGCAATTGTGTAGGTTATTTGAGAATGTTCTGCCACAGTATATAAAACTGTTTGATAAATTACTACTAGTTTATTAATTATTAATTTTGGAATGCCATGATGTTGTTTTTTCCACCCCACCACCACACTTCATCCACCCCTCATCACATCAACTTGTCCCCAGCTGGCTGTCTAGCAACTGAACCTGGGGATGAGGTTACTCATCACATAGCACCTTTCTTATTCATGAGAAATGAGGAGGCTTGTTTGATCTGATTAGTTCCATATGTAGATATGGTTACTGTAAGCCCCATGCTGCTCTTACAGTCAGAGTCACTGACAGGAATGAAAGGGATGGAATATAATGGCAGTTCAGTTCCTTTTTTCAGTATCCCTTTCCTGATGAAACAGGGGCATGCGAAAGGTTATTGTGTGTGTGTGTGTGTGTGTGTGTGTGTGTGTGTGTGTGTGTGTGCGTTTGTCATATGAAAGGATTGCGACTGCAGAGAAGGAATGTTTCCACCCAGGAGGCACTCATCATCACTATGCAGATCGTCATCATTGCTTATGTAGTTGGCAGGATGCACACACGTATACATACTGTACGGAAACACACACACACGTATACATACTGTACAGAAACACACACACACGTATACATACTGTACAGAAACACACACACACGTATACATACTGTACAGAAACACACACACACGTATACATACTGTACAGAAACACACACACACGTATACATACTGTACAGAAACACACACACACATATACATACTGTACACACACACATACAGAAACACACACAGAAACACACACACACGTATGCATACTGTACAGAAACACACACACACGTATACATACTGTACACACACACGTATACATACTGTACAGAAACACACACACACGTATACATACTGTACAGACACACATACAGAAACACACACACACACAGAAACACACACACACATATACATACTGTACACACATACATACAGAAACACACACACAGAAACACACACACACATATACATACAGAAACACACACACACATATACATACTGTACACACACACATACAGAAACACATACACACACACATACTGGACACACGCATATACAGAAACACACACACACACGTATACATACTGTACACACGCACGTATACATACTGCACATACAGAAACACACACACACACACGAGGTGGCAGGACAGAAAGGGAAGAATCTAAACAGCACCTATCATTAACACATATGGTACATCAGCTAGTGATGCTCAGCCGGTCCTCATCATCCTTTCACTCATTTAGAAGAGACCAGAGACACAGCTGGACACAGCATATCCTACCAAACAACTCAGTATAGCACTCCTCTGATATCTAGATCTTGTTTTCTGGTATCAAGAGCGTCTAATTTGCATTACTGAGAGCTGTAATGTGTAGTTTTGGACTGCTAGTGACCGTGCCCTGTATTACCGATAATCCTTCAGTCCCGTCAGTAGACCTATCTGGCCAGGAATGCCATCTTTCTGACTTAGAAAGACTGCTGTACTTATAACATCTCAAGACTTATAAAAAATATATTGATTGGTAAATCCACTCTTTTGTTATTTTTTTAATGAATCAACTGTTGATAAGGCCCAAAATCTTTTGCACGTCAGCAGTCAAGATTTTGGACTTTCAACAAGCAAAGTGTCACAAGCCGCATCATCTTGATGAAGCAAAATGCAGTGGACTAATGAAAAAAATCCCAAAAGATACCTTTGGCCATGTAATGTATGTAGACACCACTTTAAGTTAGTGGATTCGGCTATTTCAGCCACACCCACTGCTAAGAGGTGTATAAAATCACAGACACAGCAATGCAACTCCACAGACAAACATTGGCGGTAGAATGGACCGTAATAAAAAGCTCAGTGATTTTCAACGTGGCACCGCCATAGGATGCCACCTTTCCAACAAGTCAGTTCATTAAATTTCTGCCCTACGAGAGCTGACTGGTCAACTGCAAGTGCTGTTATTGGGAAGTGAAAACGTCTAGGAGCAGCAACAGCTCAGCCACAAAGTGGTAGGCCACACAAGTTCACAGAATGGGACTGCCAAGTGCTCGCGTGTAGCGTGTAAAAAACGTCTGTCCTTGGTTGAAACACTATCTACTGATTTCCAAACTTCCTCTGGAAGCAACGTCAGCACAAGAAATGTTCATCAGGAGCTTCATGACATTGGTTTCCATGGCCGAGCATCTGCTCCCAAGCCTAAGATCACCATTCGCAATGTCAAGAGTCGGCTGGAGTGGTGTGAAGTTCGCCGCCATTGGACTGAAGAGGTGGAAATGCATTCTCTGGAGTGATGAATCTTGCTTCGTTATCTGCCTGTCCGACGGACGAATCTGAGTTTGGCAGGAGAACGCAACCTGCCCCAATGATTAGTGCCAACTGTAAAGTTTGGTGGAGGAGGAATAATGCTCTGGGGCTGTTTTTCATGGTTCGAACTAGGCCCCTTGGTTCTAGTGAAGGGAAACCTTAACGCTACAGCATACAATTACATTATTTTAACCTATATTTAACTAGGCAAGTCAGATAATGTCTATTTTTTTATTTGCCTCCCCCTTTTTCCTTTTAACTTTCTGGCATCAGTTTGGGGAAGGCCCTTTCCTGTTTCAGCATGACAATGCCCCCGTGCACAAAGCGAGGTCCATACAGAAATGTTTTGTCGATCGGTATGACAGAGCGCTGACATCAACCACATTGAACGCCTTTGGGATGAATTGGAACGCCGAATGCGAACCAGGCCAAATCGGCCAACATCAGTTGCCGAACTCACTAATGCTCTTGTGACTGAATGGAAGCAAGTCACCGCAGCAATGTTCCAACATCTAGTGGAAAGCCTTCCCAGAAGAGTGGAGGCTGTTATGGCAATGATTTTGGAATTAGATGTTCGACGAGCAGGTATCAATATCCTTTTGGCCATGTAACGTAGTTGTGGAGTGGATTTCCCTTAAACAGGAGCTCAGAACACCCACACATTCTGAATAACTGACTGAAGAAACTCACTGGCATGTCTGAGTTTCATTACAATTCAAGGAAACTTGTGCAGTGTTTGTTGAAAGGGAATTGAGTTAACTGCATAATTCATCATTGTTGTCTGTCAAATAGTTCTGAGTCTTTGTAGAAGGAGCCCAGATTGTTTTGGTAGACTTCCTAGACTTTTGCAGTCTCTATGCCCTACTTCGCTGTTCTACGCCCACTCCTTACCCACTGGGCATAGATATCAACTCAAATCCTAGTCCACGTTGGTTCAATGCCATTTCATTGAAATAACGTGGAAACAACGTTGATTTTACCAGTGTGTGCCCACTCCTTACTCAGTTGGGAGTTATGAATAGAAAATCAAAGATGTAACTGCACTGGACCATGGAAATGACATTTTAATAGGATAATTATTGTGTATCCAAACCCAACAAGGGAGTGTTAGCTTCAGGTTAATCTTTCAGAAAATATTGCCTTTCAGTCACCTGTCTTTTCTTCAGCCACCTTCATGAGCTCTGATTTTATATTGTGTGACTGTCTGTACTGTGTGGAAGGACTGGGGTTGTGTAGGAGTGACATGGTGACACCATGCACCAGTCATAGGACAATGGCCCTTCCCCTGCGTGGTCTGCAGTGTGATGGTCAGTGTGACAGAGCATATGAGAACAAAGATGAATCTGTGGCATTCTTTAATTTGACCTAAACACAGCCCATCTTAATCCACTGTCACGTCCTGACCATAGAGAGCCCTTATTTTCTATGGTAGAGCAGGTCAGGGTGTGACTGGTGGTTAATCTAATTTGTTATTTTTATGTGGGATTCTAGTTTTGTTTTTCTATGTTGGTGATTTTGTATGATTCCCAATTAGAGGCAGCTGGTATTGTTGTCTCCAATTGGGGATCATATTTAGGTAGTTTTTTTCCACCTGTGTTTGTGGGATATTGTTTATGTGTAGTTGCATGTTAGCACTCCGTTGTCGTCACATATCGTTTAGTCAGTATTGTTTTGTTGTGTGGTTCACTTACTTTAAATAAAAGATGTGGAACCCAGATCACGCTTCACGTTGGTCCGAGTATGCTTCCAGCGATTGTGACATCCACACACCACCCATCCAAACAGTGTGAAAACCACTATGCCCATCCAAACAGTTTAAAACCAACAGTGTCCATCCAGAGCCAAGGCAGGACAAAAGGTGGATTCAGCTGGCACTCTAATCAGAGACCAAGACAGACTAAACGTCTCCCCCCTCCTCATCGGTCACCCAGTCCCCTCGTCCTTCTATAGGACTTGTTTGGTGTGTGTGTATTTGGAACATATCTGATTACAGATATGATTGGTCATTATCTATGAATGGGATGTTTCCATTCGTTTTGTTCACTTTGACATGTCATCTTATTTGTTGCCTGTATCTTAGCTTTGCATTTTGATGCAATTATAATAAATGCATAGATTCTGCCAGGTGGGCTTGGAGGTTAATCACAAGTTAACTACAACAGTCTATCAAGGCGAGACCAAGATGCAGACATAAGAGGCAGATGGTTGGAGTCTTACAATGTTTATTAATCCAAAGGGGTAGGCAAGAGAATGGTAGTGAACAGGCAAAAAGGTCAAAACCAGATCAGAGTCCAGGAGGTACAGAGTGGCAGACAGGCTCGTGGTCAAGGCAGGCAGAATGGTTAGGCAGGTGGGTACAGAGTCCAGAAACAGACAAGGGTCAAAACCGTGAGGACTAGAAAAAGGAGAATAGCAAAAAGGAGTACAGGAAAAACACGCTGGTTGACTTGACTAAACATACAAGATGAACTGGCAGAGGAAAGGAAACACAGGGATAAATACATTGGGGGAAATAAGTGACACCTGGAGGGGGTGGAGACAATCACAGGAACAGGTGAAACAGATCAGGGCGTGACAGTCTTCATGTTCCCTTCAGCTTTATCTCCCCTTACGCTTCATTTAATACACATACAGTGGGTATCATATACTCTGTCAAAGTGGACATTTTTTAAGAAAAATGAAACACAAATATACCTTGATTACCCCTGAGTCAATACATGTTAGAAAGAACGTTGGCAGTGATCACAGCTGTGAGTCTTCTTCGGTAATTCTAAGAGCTTTGCCCACCTGGATTGTGCAATTGTTTGCTCGTTATTCTTTTCAAAATTCTTCAAGGTGTGGCTAGGACAGAAATGTTCAATTCTTGCCATAGACTTTCAAACAGATTCAAGTCATAACTGTAACTTGGCAACTCAGGAACATTCACCGTTTAATGGTAGACAATGTCCGTGTATATTTGTCATTTTGTTGTCGATTATTGTCCTGCTGAAAGATAAATTCATCTCCCAGTGTCTGGTGTAAAGCAGACTGAAGCAGGTTTTCCCCTAGTATTTTGACTGTGCTAAGCTCCATCCTGTTTCTTTTAATCCTCAAAAACTCCCCAATATTTTCCGATGTCAAGCATACCAATACCATGGTGCAGCCACCACCATGCTTGAAAATAAGGAGGCAGTTACATAGTGATGTGTTGTGTTGGATTTGGCCCAAACATAGCGCTTTGCATTTAGACCAAAAAGTGTATTCCTTTGCTGTGTTTTTTGCAGTATTACTTTAGTGCCTTGTTGCATACAGGATGCATGTTTTGGTATTCTTCTTTTTACTCTGACATTTAAGTCATTTTTGTGGAGTCAGTACAATGTTTTTAGCCATCCTCAGTTTTCTCTTATCACAGCCATTGCACTAAAATGTAAATTTAAAATCATCAATGGCCTCATGGTGACATCCCTGAGTGGTTTCCATCCTTTCCTGCTGCACAGATCAGAAGGATGACTATCTTTGATGTGTCTGGGTGGTTTAATACATATTCCACAGCATATTAACTTGACCATGCTTAAAGAGATATTCAGTATCTGATTTGTTATTGTTAACCATCTACCAATCACTGCCCTACTTTATTAGGCTTCCGAAAAGCTCCCTGGTCTTTGTAGTGAACCTGTGCTTGAAATGGAATACTTGACTGAGGAATCTTACAGGTGTTGTATGTATGGGGGCAGAGGAAGGGGTAGTCAAAAATATGTTTTTATTTCACACAGAGTGAGTCCATGCAAGGCCATAGCTACATGAGGACACTGAGGTCCGGAACTATTTTAGAATAAAAACTATTTACTGTTGAGTTAGAATAGTAGAATACACAAGGTGCCATTTTGAAACTTGGTTGTGCATCAGCAGTGTTCTTAATGTTATATGTCACTTACTGGCAGTCACTCAGCCCATGTCAGTAAAAAAATGTAAAATTAATGTGATTGGTAAATCAGTCTAGCCACTTGTAGTAATCATGGCCAAATTACAGACCAGGCCATGTGCCCAGGGGGCCCCCATTGACTTTGTTAGGTCATGTTAATATCTGAGTGAGACTAAGTAATGGTCATAAGTCATGTGTAGAATTGCAGGAAATTTGCTTTTAAAACTGCAAAAAAGTCTCCCGACCCCATGGCAAAATGTAGTTTTCTGCTAACAGGTTATTACATGATAATTAAAAACTATGTTGCTGAGTAATGCGAGGTAAAGCCCCCATGCAGGCTTTGTATTTTAAAATGATGATGCTCGTGAATGAGGATTGTTGCAGTTGTGTAGCAAGTATACCAGACAGTGCAGTCAGCACTGAGTGGAATATCTTTTCAACTGACAAATTGGCAAGGCGTTGTGGCGGGCCAAAAACTGTGAGTAAAAAGCTAGCTAGATAACATGACGAATTATCCATTATCCACATATTATCTCTGTCAGTGACAATTTTAGATAATCTTATCTAGTTAGCAAACAACCCCATGCATGTTAGCTTGAGCATTAGCTAGCTAGCTACTTAGCTAATGTTTGCTAACTTAACTTCGCTTGCTAGTAAGCAAGCTATATTCCTGTGCTGTGTGCAAGCAAACTTTTTAGGCTTTTGTTGAAGTTTGGCTAGCTAACTAGCCATGTCGGTGCCGTGCCCATAGAAAGCTTGTCTTTTGTAAGCCTAAGGTTACTGTGAGGTGCATTGTTTCACGCCATCAGCTGATGTCACATGCTATACAGAAACCCAGTTTGAAACCCCAAACAGCAAGCAATGCAGGCGTAGAAGCACGGTGGTCCGATAGTCCAGGATTATGTGGAAAAACATTAAGATCCACAATATTTATTCCACGAGACAAAATTAGGCCCAGAGTATGACTGTGGCAGTGAGTAGGTCCCGGAGACATGTTGGACAAAACCCACTGAGTCGATGATGACTCCGAAAGCCGCTGAGTGCGTCTGTGGACTTTTCCATGTGAATATTAAAGTCCCCCAAAAATTGGATATTTATCTGCCATGACTAGAAGTTCCGATAGGAATTCAGGGATCTCAGTGAGGAACTCTGTAAACAGTACTCTAAACAGTAGCTATAAAAAGTAATTGAGTGGGCTGATTTCATGACTAGAAGCTCAAAAGATGAAAACAGTCATTTTTTTGAGGGGGGGGGGGTGAATTGAAATTTGCTATTGTAAATGTTAGCAACACCTCTGCCTTTGGGGGATATGGTCACTAGTGTAACCAGGAGGTGAAGCCTCATTTAACACAGTAAATTAATCAGGTTTAAGCCAAGTTTCAGTCAGGCCAAACACATCAAGGTTATGATCAGTGATTAGTCTGTTGACTTTAACTGCCTTGGAAGTGAGGGATCTATTCATTATTTTTCGATTTGCGATTGTTGTTTTGCTCAGTACTTTGTCCTATATTCCACTTTGTCATTGTTTATAGTTTCACTCAATGCTAGGGGGTTAAGAAATAATGTAAAGCGCAAAGCATTTATTTTTATTTGCCAAACAGCTTAAAACAGATTTGTTTTATTCAAGAGTTTCATTCAGTTGCTACCGACGTCAATTTCAAATCTCAGTGGGGTAATGATGTAAGGCTCTCTCATGGCTCTGAACCGCTCTGCTGGCGTTATCACTCTAAATAATCATTTCAATGGAAGTATTTTGCACTCTGACTGTGACCCTTTTGGTCACTTTCTTTGTCTTGTTATCAACTGTAACAACAACATCATTATTATTACCAACATTTATGGTTATAATTCCAAACTTGAAAATGATCACTTGAATCTTTAGAAAAACGTATTCTCCGTTGCCTAACCAAGTTCCTGAATGTTTTACTTATAGTAGAGGGGATTTTAATATTTTCCAGAATAAGTTCATTGATAGATGACCTCCAGGACAGTCCACTTCTATGAATACAAGTTTGAGTCAGTTTATGGAAAGGTTTGATATTATAGATATTTAGAGAGTAAAGTTTCCTAATAACAAGTCTTTCACATGGAGTAATGAGGCTCCACACAATCATTCATAGATGTTTGGCTGGTGTCTAAATGTTTTGATAAACAGGGTATTTCTGTTAACATCCTGGCCACTCCCCTTACTGATCATAGAGCTATTTATATTGACATGAAACGTTTCTCTCTGATAATGGCCTTGACAGAGCATCCTACTGGAAGCTTAATTGCGCTATATTAAAACATGAGTCCGTCATGATGGAGATAAACTATTTAATTACACACTTTTGGAACAAAGATATAAATGACAATTCATACAGTAATAACGGGGAGGTTTTAAAATATGAGGTTGGAAAATATGGGAGTATTCTTGCCAAGATGAGGAGAGCTGAAGATGAAAGTGTAATTACAAAGATCACCTCTCTTGTTCAAAAGCCTGTTGAAAGTCTCTCAGAGGAGGACAAATCTGTTCTGTTTGAGCAACAAAACAAGTTGGATGGTATGTATTAACTGAAAGCAGAGGGAGCTTTTGTCAGATCTAGGAAGAAGTGGCTATAGGGTGAACAAAATTAATCTTATTTTTCCAGGTTAGAAAAATACCACTCTAAAAATAATACAATTCAACAATTAAATATTAACGGTCTCATCACAGATGATCCCAAATTAATCTCTAACTTTAGTTGCAACTTCTACAGGAATTTCCATTTGAAGTAGGACGTTTACATACACTTAGGTTGGAGTCATTAAAACTTGTTTATCAACCACTCCAGAGAAATTTCTTGTTAACAAACTATAGTTTTGTCAAGTCAGTTAAGAAATGTCCTCTGGTTTGATGAAACAAAAATAGAAATGTTTGGCCATAATGACCATTGTTATGTTTGGAGGAAAAAGGGGGAGGCTTGCAAGCCGAAGAACACCATCCCAACTGTGAAGCCCGGGGGTGGCAGCATCATGTTGTGGGGGTGCTTTGCTGCAGGAGGGACTTGTGCAGTTCATAAAATAGATACTTTTTCTGCCTCATGATGTTATGTGGATATATTGAAGCAACATCTCAAGACATCAGTCAGGAAGTTCAACCTTGGTCACAATGGGTCTTCCAAATGGACAATGACCTCAAGCATACTTCCAAAGTTGTGGCAAAATGGTTTAAGGACAACAAAGTCAAGGTTTTGGAGTGGTCATCACAAAGCCATGACATCAAACCTATAGAACATTTGTGGGCAGAACTGAAAAAGCGTGTGCGAGCAAAGAGGCCTACAAACCTGACTCAGCTACACCAGCTCTGTCAGGAGGAATGGGCCAAAATTCACCCAGATTGTGGAAGGCTACCCTAAACGTTTGACCCAAGTTTTAAAAAATTAAAGGCAATGCTACCAAATACAATTGAGTGCATGTAAACTTCTGACTCACTGGGAATGTGATGAAAGAAATTAAAGCTGAAATAAATTATTCTCTCTACTATTATTCCGACATTTCACATTCTTAAAATAAGGTGGCGATCCTAACAGACCTAAGACATTGAATTTTTACTTGGATTAAATGTCAGGAATTGTGAAAAACTGAGTAAATGTATTTGGCTAAGGTGTATGTAAAGTTTTTCAACTGTATATAATTCTAAGTATTGTGAGGTTTCCTCAACTCTTTCTTTTTACTCTCTGGGGGATGTGAAATCAATTGGGGATGTTGAGAGGGAACATTGTGATGACCCTATTATAGTTGAAGAGATCATTTATTCTATTGAACACCTTCAAAATAATTTGTCTCCTGGGACTGATGGTATATCTGCTGAGTTTTAGAACAGTTAAATTAAAGCATGGCACTTCTCCTAGATTTGATTTGAAAAGAGGAATTAGGCAGGTTGCCCGATTTCACCTCACCTCTTCCTGCTTGCAACCCAACTTCTTACAAGTTCTGTTAAATCCAGCTATATAAAAGGGATCTCTATAGCTGACAGAGATATTGTCATTAGTCAGCTTGCATATGACACAACCCTCTTTTTGAAAGATGCTGACCAGATTCCTAGAGCAATCGATGTGATAAATATATTTTCCAAAGCATCTGGTCTTTGCCTAAACCTTAATAAGTATGCAATATTCCAGTCAAGGAAAAAGTAACATACCTTGGGATTACCATATCTAAGGATCAACAAGAAAGTTGCTCATTACATTTAATACCTATTATTTAAAGAAGAAAAAAAGGCGAGCCATTGGTTGCAGAGGGATTTATCCTTGAAAGGTTGAGTATTGCTTTCTAGAGCTGAAGGTATCTCCAGACTTACTTATGCGGCCCAGTCCCTATATCTTGACAACAAAATAGGTAAAGTGGTTGACCAGGTGCTTTTCAACTTCATCTGGATAAATTGTACACATTATATTAGGAAATCTGTCGTTATGAACTCATATTAATATGGTGGTCTCAATTTTTTTGATTTTCCTACTTTGAATAATACTTTTAAGATAAATTGGGCTAAACATTTCTTAAAGAATCCAACTTAAATTTGGAATTTCATCCCTCATATTTTATCTTGGTTTTGTGGCCTCAGTTTTGTTACTATAAGATTCCTGCAAAATTATCTGCTTTTCACCTGCTTTCAACCACGCTAATTATTCTTAGCGTGGTTGTTAATATATAAACAATTTTTCCCTGCATAGGTATTTCATTTGGAACAATAAGGACGTTTTGTATAGAATCAAGTTTTTATTTTTTAAGAACTGGTTCAATAATCATATCCTGCTGGTGAGTTAACTTTTTAATGCAGAAGGATTGTCACTCAATTATGAGGAATATTTATCTCATTACAATATCCCTGTAACACCTAGAGAGTTCGCCATAGTATTTGATGCTATTCCATCTCTCATGTCATTTAGAGGTGTAGCCAGACGTCACCACCTTGACCTACCCTTGCTTAATCAAGTTGACTCTCCAATAGGGAAAATATATTTCTCCTTGCTCCCTCAGGACAACAGATCTATATGTGCTTTATTTCAAAGGGATATTGTATCCATTCCTTATGTTACAATTTACTGGAATACATTGGTCACTAATATCTGTTGGGGAAAAAACCCATACAAATACCTACTTGTTAACAAGGTCAGAGGTCTTTTTCAGAATGATCCATAAGTACTACCCTGCGAATCATGACCTGAAGAAATTCAAAAAAGACATGAACATTGACTGTACGTTTTGTGTTGAGCATCCAGGAACAGTTTCACATTTATTTTGTCATTGTCTACATGTAAAACAATTATGGAAAGACATTCACAGTTTTTTAGTTGTTAATATTCTTGATGACCTTTGTTTGTTATGGCAGAATGTGCTACCATAATAATGAAAAACAATTTTACCTGATAAATCTAATTGTGCTAATGGAAAAATGTCATATTCATGAAGGTAAATTCACTAATAAAAAAACACTCTTCCGTGTTTTCTATAAGGAATTTGAGCAGTACATTAAGACCATTCATTCTTCTAATAAGAAAGCTGTTAAAATAAATCAATATGTGTGTTTCTTTTAAGGTCTTTGTATAATCGAATTTGTTGTACCCCCTAGCATATGTTATCATTGTCTATTTGTATACTTCTTGTATGTATACAGATTATTCTACATTATATTTTTTTTTAAAGTGAGGGATCTCACATCAAGTAGCCCTATTTTGAGATGTGAGATATCACAATCTCTTTCAATAATGACAGGAATGTAGGTCTTTATTGCGGTGAGATTATTAAGGCGAACACCCCCATGTTTAGTTTTGCCCAACCTAGATCGAGGCACAGGGCACGGTCTCATTGGGGATAGCTGAGCTGACTACACTGACTCTGCTAATGGCAGACTCCACTAAGCTGGCAGGCTGGCTAACACCTGGCTGCACCCTATCTCACTGTGGAGCCAGAGGAGTTAGCGCCCTGTCTATGTTCATAGATAAAATGAGAGCACCCCTCCAGCTGGGATGGAGTCCATCACTCCTCAGCAGGCCAGGTTTGGCCAGTCCCAGAAAGAGGGCCAATTATCTACAAATTCTATCTTTTGGGAGGGGCAGAAAACAGTTTTTAGCCAGCGATTGAGTTGTGAGACTCTGCTGTAGAGTGCATTACTCCCCCTAACTGGGAGGGGGCCAGAGACAATTACTCGCGATGCCGATTAATCTTTCTAGCTGATTTACACATTGACGCTATGTTGCACTTGGTGACCTCTGACTGTTTCATCCTAACATCGTTGGTGCTGACGTGGATAACAATTTCCCTATACTCTCTACACTCGCCAGTCTTAGCTTTAGCCAGCACTATCTTCAGATTAGCCTTTACGTCGGTAGCCCTGCCCCCTGGTAAACAGTGTATGATCGCTGGATGATTGTTTTTAAGTCTAGTACTGCGGGTAATGGAGTCGCCAATGACTCCCATTTTCATTTTTTCAGAGCTAATGGTGGGAGGCTTTGGCGGCTCAGACCCCGTAACGGGTGGAGGAGAGACCTGAGAAGCCTCGTCCTCTGACTCCGACTCATTTCTTAATGTTGTGAGACTGCTGAATTTGAATTTTCTTACAGAAGCCATGAGAAAATTGTCCGGCTGCAGGGACTGCATAAGGTGATAGTTGTCCTGTATATTATGAGTACAGCGAATGCAATTAAATGGCGTAATGTTAATGTTACTACTTAGCTTCGGCTGGTGGAAGTCCTGTAGAACCATGTCCAGATAAAGCGTCCGAGGTGAAAAAGTTGAATAAAAAAAGTAGAGCGAGGGGAAAAAAGAAAAAATACGTTATTAACATTTTTGAAAGTAATTTTTGAAAGAAAAAAACGTGAACTTGGCAGGTAGCAAAGTAACGTTAGCAACAACCCGCACAGCGGCTCGTAAACAAGTCCATAGCTAGTTGGCAAGCTTGAACTGACCGCATTTGAACTACTTTGGAGATATAAAACAGACAATCATATCAGTAAAAAATAATAAATTCCCAGTTCATGCTACAAAACCAACTTTATAAGAGGTTTTAAAAAGAGGTTATATTTGTCTCAACATTCCATGACGTACACATATGACGTACACAGACGCATTGTTGGCAGAATAGATGGATACAGTTCAATATATGATTCATATAATTCACCAATACATTTCTTGGTAGTCCAAAAATATTATTGGGTTGTAAATCACAGCTGGCCTGGTACATTGTTTACAGCTTCCATTCGGGATGCATTGTTTGTTTCCATGACAAAAAAATTGGGACAAAAACTGATGAATTTATTGTAACTAAGGCTGGGAATGTCAAAACATTCAAAAAAATCCTCAGAGTGAGGTGTTCTCTCATTTGTGTCTGGAAGTAGCAAGCTAGCCAACTTCAGCCAGTTAGTTTGGTTGCTTGGTTGCAGACAAGCCGCAGAAGAACAAGTAGGCTACAATTCCTAATTTTAATTATCCAGCTAACCAGAGAGTTGTGAACAGGCGCACACTTTATTTAGGCAGAGGCAATAAAACAGACAGACGCCACTGCGTCAAAACCTCCAGCCAAAGGTAAAAGTGCAAGATGCGAAACAGTCACAAATGTTTTACAATAAACGTCCTTCGTGAAAATACCATGGAATTATGGGAAAAAACCCAGCCTGCCGCGTACACGCAAAACACGTAACAAATCCAATTTCACACAAAGACATGGGGGGAACAGAGGAATAAATACATGCAGTGTGATTAGGGAATGTAAACCAGGTGTGCAGGGAACAAGACAAAACAAATGGAACAATGAAAAAATGAAACGAGGAGAGGAGCCGACTTCGGCGGAAGTCGTGACATTGAGAGGGTTATCTCATGCTCCTTCGTTAGATTTTAGCTAATCTCGCTCTGGCTAGCATTAGTTGTTGATCTTGTGTCATGCCTGCTCCCGCTCTTCCCCCCTGGCGCTCGAGGATGCCAGGCTCCCCTGCATTATACACTCCTGCCACCATCATTATGCACACCTGCCTTCCTTCGTCACGCGCATCAGCGATTCATTGGACTCACCTGGGCTGTATCACCAGTTTTATTACCTCCCCTACATCTGTCTGTTCCCCAGCTCCGTCCCCCACTTCTGCATTGATTGTTGTCTGTCTTTGTGTTACCAGTGTGCTGACGCTGTTCCTGTCATGTTCCATGTCTGTCCCGATTAAATGTTGACTCCCCGTACCTGCTTCTCTCTTCCAGTGTCGGTCCTTATATCTTGAAGTTGTTGAAGCGATTAACTGAGGGAGAGCCTACCGTTTCATGGTTGTTTAATCAATAGGACTGTAAAGTCCCAAAATGTAAAATTGGCAAATGTATTAAAATGATCTAAAGTCACACTTTTGCAACTGAGTAGTTGAGTAGTTGAGTAGTGTGGGTGCAATAATTGAATAACATCTACAGTGCCTTGCGAAAGTATTCGGCCCCCTTGAACTTTGCAACCTTTTGCCACATTTCAGGCTTCAAACATGAAGATATAAAACTGTATTTTCTTGTGAAGAATCAACAACAAGTGGGACACAATCATGAAGTGGAACAACATTTATTGGATATTTCAAACTTTTTTAACAAATCAAAAACTGAAAAATTGGGCGTGCAAAATTATTCAGCCCCCTTAATTTAATAGTTTGTAGCGCCACCTTTTGCTGCGATTACAGCTGTAAGTCGCTTGGGGTATGTCTCTATCAGTTTTGCACATCGAGAGACACACATCGAGAGACTTTATGTTTGAAGCCTGAAATGTGGCAAAAGGTCGCAAAGTTCAAGGGGGCCGAATACTTTCGCAAGGCACTGTATGTTTGCATTTTTTTGCATCCATTTTGTCTGTCCCCTAAACGCTTGCAATGTCTTTGTCCCCCAGGTACTAAAAAAACCATGATCCTGAGAGGGTTTTTCACACCACCAGTGTAATGAGTTGGAAAGAAGACTGCCCACCCAAGCATTGATGAGGCCTGAAAGTCATAATGTAACGTAAGTATACATGTGGAATATTGAATACTATTTCATATGTAATACTGTAAACCAGAGGTGGGAAGTAAATAAATACAAATACTCTCGTAACTATAATTGAGTAGCTTTTCCAAGTACTTTTTTCAAAGTCAGTCATTTTACATCTACTGGGGTAAAATGTAATTGAAAAACAGTACTTCTACTTGAGTAGGCTATTTCAGTACTCTTCCCACCCCTGCTGTAAACTGCACACAAAGTGGCTGGACTCAACTCAATGCAGATTAACGTCCTGCACACAGCAATAGACTGTATATGAGCATAGTTTGTTCTGAGTATTAGGAAAGGCCACAATTTGTGTGTGTGTGGGCTTGTGCAAGAGTGTGATGAGTGTCTTGATTATTGTTCAACATTTATAGTCATATTCTCTAATCTCTCCAGGCTGGACCCAATATGGCTGAATATCTCTACCAGGTGACCAAAAGAACAAGAGACCCCAAACCTTAGTTCGGACTCTCTGGAATATTGTATCTACTCCCTGGCATTCACCATCATGAATGGGCAGGCTCTGGACATTATGTTACGTTGTTGTTTTACACAAATTCCTATTGGAAATTGATACCTGGTAGGGGTAGTGGGTGTAGAGGGTAAAGTGTTTCCTTTTCTTCAGCCCATTTCCTCAGCTTTAATTGGTAGGGCTGCTGTGATTTTCAAATGATGGATTGTGTTTGTAAAGTTTGTTTATTTGTGTGTTGCCTAATTGTTTATTTTGCATTACTTCATTTTGTAGCTGAAATTAATGTGAAAATTAACTTTTGGTATTTTATCTACAATTGGTTATAATTGGCCATATGTAATTTAAAGAATTTCATCAACTGTGTGGTAACATTGTAACATTGATTGAAATTGTTAGACATATTTGTAATGTTAGAAAATGAACGGATTCTGTAATAGTGAGAAGGTAGAAAAAATAACCCAAACATAAAGTAAGAAATAACGTTAACTGCTGGGTCAAAAATACATGAATAACAATAACCCAGCAGAAAAGTTAAAAGCAAGCTCGGTCAAAATCAGTGAAGGCTCCTCAGAGAATTTCATAAAAATAAAAATAGTGCAACATTAAAAAAGTTGTTTAGAATAAACTACAAAATATATTCACGTCACCAAATAATTTATTTAAAAAAATACACTGTTTTGCAATGATGGTCTACAGTAGCCTCAACAGCGCTCTGTAGGGTAGCACCCTGGTGTAGCCGGGGGACAGCTAGTGTCTGTCCTCTGGGTACATTGACTTCAATACAGAACCTAGGAAGCATGTGGTTCTCACACCCTTCCTTAGACTTACAGAGCAATTATGATAATTTCCGGAGGACGTCCTCCGGAAATAAACTGACATGTTTTCCACCCAATCAAAGGATCAGAAAATGAAGCTAGTACTGAAAGCGTAAGCTATAGCTAGCTAGCACTGCAGTGCATAAAATATGTTGAGTAGTTGACTCAAAGAGAGTAAAAGACAATAGTTGAATAGTTTTGAACAAATTAATTTCTTCAAAAATGGAGAAGCAAGAGAGAGATTTTAATTTTGTTTTTCACTTTCACCTAGCCTACTTAACTAGCAAATGCAGCTTGCTAGTTTAGACTACTCAAACACCTGGCTCAAGCAGAGAGGGTTGCAATCCAATACGGGAACTCTTCCAAGTCAAGGTAAGCTTTTAGTTTGATTCATTTATTGCCACTGGGACCCGCTGCTGTAACTGCTAAACTTCTTGCTACTGACTGTACACTGTACTGTGTGATTGTAGTGTATTTACTAACATGTTAGTTCTAGTACCTCTTGACTATGATGTTAATATGGTGACAACAAAGGCTGTGTGTAGCGGTTATGATATGAAGGTTTGACCTGGAAAGGTTTTTTTGCCTGGTCACAGAAAGCTGATGTGTTGTGCACTGATGTCCACAAGCAAAGGGAAAAGGTGAGAGGAGAGCGCGTAGATGCGAAAAGGAATACAACGATCAAAGAGATCATGCTTTTTTATGTGGCTGTTACAAAAGTGAACTGTGTTTGCATGTGATCAGGGGTGTTCATTCTGCCAATTCTGTTGAAAAACGGAAGCAAACGGAACTTAACAGGGGTAAACATGCCTGAATTTGTCCAATAGAAACTCCCGTTTGCAGCTGTTGGACTAATGATTAGACCCTAGATCAGCTAGATGCAGGCAGGAGTGTGCAAGGCGGTATTGGCTGTGTCAGTCTTACATTCATTACTAAAATGTATCTTCACCTGTGCACCTAAGTTGTAAACTTTCATTCGTAGACTAGGTAGTAGCAACCTCATGATGGGTGAAGGGAACATCTGAGTATCATGTAGTAGCCTAAACGTATTGATGTTACATTGAGCTTGGTGAATGGAATATGAATGACAGGCATCCAAAATGCTGTAATAGAAATGAGGCCATGCTCGTAAAAAATAAAATATTGTCGTAGATCATTTTAAACAGCACTGACCGTCACTGGTCAAAATAACCACATTTTTGGGTAAATCAAGTAACCCAATGTGTTTGATCATTCATATAACCCAACAGCACTGTTTCAAAAAAAACAATGCTGGAAATGTACTATGTATTGACCCAGCATTTTTTAGTGTACTGATTTGTATCATGGGTGACCTGCATGCACAAGCACAGCCTGTGGCACCTTTTCGCGCAGATACCCATAGCTCCATTCCCTGAGCGCTGGTGCACCATCACTAGATTAACTGTAGGTAGACCACCCGTGCGCGCTCCCAATTGCGCATTCGTGTTTGGACGGGTCGGATTTCGGATGGAAGTCGGTAACAGAAAAGGGTATTCGCGTCGCTGTGTCGAATTGAGCAATATCCCCTCCTCCTTTGCCCCGGTCAAACCCTCAAACCGTGGCCAGGGACCAACACACCGGGAGAAGAGCGGGAGGATGTGACTATTCAACAGATCAGATTATCGGACAGTTTTATCGCGGTTGAGAACACAGGTGACGTATTCACCGTCTGTTTTTATACTATTGTAGATTAGAAATAATTGCAGGTGTGAACAATTTTGCAACAAACAAATAAGTAGATTTAATTTGTTGGAACCATAATGAATGGGTTGCAGCTGGAACCATTTCCTTCCACAGCATTTGTTTAATTGAAATTACTATTTTTTTTATAGTGTTTGAATGATAATGATTTCCCTTGTATTGTCTTGTTGTCCTGTGTATTGTGTATTTCATGAAGATAGGCTGCTGCATCTTTTCAATCCATAATGATGTATATAGATTTCCTGTCAGTCTGTTAATAAGATGGTCACTATAGTTGACTAGCAGGGAGAGAAGTTTCACTATCCCTTTTATCTCATCCCCCTTTTCCTTCTTCCCCATTCCCTTCATATTTCATCATCGTCTTCATCCCCTGGTCTTTATGTCTCTAATTGAATGATTTGTTTGACCCATTCTCTAATGAGAGCAAGCTTCAGAGCAGTAGTAGACAGACTAGTTGCTATTGATTATGCTGGTCAGCTGAATTGCAACTTCAACAGACATCTTTGCCAGCCGTGATCTTACATGTAGGGCCTATACAATGTGATTATGATTCCCCAAGGAGAGTGGGTAGGGCACAAAATCCCCCTTACCTGATGGACCATTAGGGGGGAGGGTCAGTCTTGAGTCAACTTCTACCAAACAAGTAAACGAAAACTTAAACGAAACATGGAAAAACAATTTTGTAAACTGAAATAAAATAACTAACAAACCTGTTTTATATATATATATATATATATACTGAAACTGTATTTGATTCCAAAACAAATTCAAATGAAAACTATAACTAATTATATGTTCAGTTTGAGTTTTTATTTTGTTTGGGGGGAAAAAATCTAATGGGGTTTTCAAGCTTTTTTTATAGGGTTTTCAAGCTTCTGAATCTGGCAGGTAAATGCTGCCAGGAGATGGGGATGTTTCCAATAGGGCTAGTTTGTGCATCACTATTACTAGCTTTCACTACAGTATTGAACAGGAAATAAATCTGCTACTTTCTGTCCCTAACACTCCAACTAAAATTGAAACTAAATAATTAAAAAAATAGAAATGGCTTATATAACTCAAACAAAAAACAACAACTAGTAAATCAGGCCTGAAAATGAATTGAAACTAAACTGAATTCCTAACAAAAATGTCAAATCTAATAGAAATAAAAACGAATCTAAAAACACAAAAGTATAATATATAGGTTGGGGAGTAGACATATTTTAAGAGTTTTAATAAGGATCGGACCCTTTTTTTGTTGTTGCCTTAAATGACATACCCAAATCTAACTGCCAGTGCCTGAAGCAAGGATATGCATATTATTCATACCATTTAAAAGGAAATACTTTGAATTTTGTGGAAATGTGAAATTAATGTAGGAGAATATAACACATGGTAAAAGATAATACAAAGAAAAAAATATGCGTTTTTTTTTGTTCCATTATCTTTGAAATGCAAGAGAATGGCCAAAATGTAATATTCCAGGTTAGGTGCAATTTAGATTTTGGCCACTAGATGGCAGCAGTGTATGTGCAAAGTTTTAGACTGATTCAATGAACTATTGCATTTCTGTTCAAAATGTTGTATCAAGACTGCCCAAATGTGCCTAATGGTTTATTAATACATTTTCAAGTTCATAACTGTCTACTCTCCTCAAACAATAGCATGGTATTATTTCACTGAAATAGCTACTGTAAATTGGACAGTGCAGTTAGATTAACAAGAATTCAAGCTTTCTGCCCATATCAGATATGTCTATGTCCTGAGAAATTTTCTTACAACCTCATGCTAATCACATTAGCCTACGTTAGCTCAACGTCCCGCGGGGGGGGGCATCGATCCTGTAGAGGTTTTAATCTCTTCCCTGTCTCTGGTGAAGAGGACCGTTAATCTGTAGTCTCTTCTGTTATTACTGAGGAGGAGGAGGAAGCAGGAGGGAGGGGGATCTCAGACAGACCTTGGGCCATTCATCCATCATAAATCCAGACATTAGCAGTTAGGTTTTAATAGTAAAGGGTACAGATGAGTGATCCTCAAACCTAGAGGCAGTGAGGATATTGAGTTTTTAAAAGTCACATTGTCTCAGTCAAACCCTGTTGTCTGTCAGACAGAGGAGAGAAAGAGAGAGACTGTTTCCTGCCTCATTTGTGTGTAGCTTTGATCCTGCAACTCCCACTGCAGAAAAACTGGTTGAATCAACATTCCACACTATTTCAACCCAAAAAATCCGTGATGACTTTGAATCAACGTGGGAAACTGATTGGATTTGCAAAACGTCATCAATGTAAGGGCATTTAGTCTTTCTTCCACTCAATGTTTAACCTAAATCCAATGACATGGTACATTTTTTGTTGATTTTATGACGAATTCACGTTAGTTGACAACTCAACCAAATGTAAATCAAACTAGAAATTGAATTGACATCCGTGCCCAGTGGGTAATGAATGATATTATGCACAAACCCCCTCTGTTCCAGTTATCACAGACAGACATCAGACGTCTTATTTACAAACACTGATGATTAGTCTGAAAGCAGAATGTTTAGTCTGGAAGCAGGATGAAACAGTCAAGGGATTCGTCTGTCAGGTGAATAAGAGAGAACAGAAAATACCTTGACAGGTTACATACTCAAACAAATAAAGACTGCTGGAGGAAGATCTTGCAGTCAAATTGAAACGTTTTAGCAACATATCATCATCTTGGGATCTACTGTTGAGTTTTTAGTGAAACACACACAGCCAGCCCAACGGTACCTCTATGGTCTCACTATTAAGAGACTATTAACGTGTTTCAGTCTAAATGACTCCCAGGGTCCTGTGGCAGAAAGCATCGCAGTGTGAACATTGATCTCTCCCAGGGTCTTAGACCCTGTGATCTGTGTTATCTTCTGCCCCTCTGAGGTTCCCTTCAGAACACCACCAATTAGCCACCTGAGCTAAAGCCTCTTTCTTAATATCCACAGCTTCAGAAGGAAATACCTCAATACTTTACATCAATCACTGGGCCAGACGGTGGTTATAGAACAGACCTGGAGGTGTCTCTCACTTAACCCTTAGTATCAGAGCATAGTATCTCTCTCTCTCTCCTATCTTTCCATCAGACCTATGTATATTCTGCTGAGAGGGAAAGATGTATTAAACTTTTTCTCCTTTTTCATCCCTGGTCATCTCCCAAGTCCTTGAGAGAAGTGTCCTGTTCTCTGACAGGGACAGTATGTACACACCTTTATTGCTACAGTACTGTATTTTGAGCTACACTGTTTTATTACCATGGCTGTATTCATCACTGTGGGACAGGCTGTGTCTCCAGAGAAGGAAACAGATTCATTCTGCACTAAAACAGTCACTCAACTGTTCACAGGCCCTGACTCTCACCCTAATACAGCCACCTTAGACAAGCCCTGTTGTAACTACATGAAGAATATCATGTTAACCCGTAAGCCCGATAATGTGCCTATTCCAAAAAATCTATTTTCAGGACCACGGAGAGCGCCCTCAATGCCCTGAAGAAATCACTCAGAGTTCAGCACCACAGTAGTGGAGAGCGCCACTCTCTGCAAATGGGCTCTCTCTCCACCAATAGTTTCAAGTTTTAATGTCACTTACACAAGTACTGTGAAATACCTTTCTTGCAAGCTCTAAATCCAACAATGCAGTAATCAATATCAATGTCGTACTAACAATTACATAAGGTAGAACAAAAACACACAAGAAATTAAAATAAGAAATGAGAAGAACATAAGAAAGTAAGATAAACAGAGTGGCAGCAGTGTAAAGGAAGATTATACGTAAGTGTGTATGCGTGTGTGTAGTCATGTGTGTCTTGGAGTGTAAATGTGTAGAGTCCTGTGAGTGCATAGAGACAGTTGAACATTTTAAATAAATACCAGGGTCAACTCAGTCCATGTAGCCATTGTTGTTAGATATTTTGCAGTCATTTGTCTTGGGGATAGAAACTATATCAGGAGCCTGTTGGTGTCAGACTTGATGCATTGGTACCGCTTGCCGTGCTGATGCAGAGGGAACAGTCTATGACTTGGGTGGTTGGAGTCTTTAACAATTTTCCGGCCCTTCCTTTCACATCACTTGATATAGAGGTCCTGGATGGCAGGGAACTGGGCCCCAATGATGTACTGGGCTGTCCGCACCACCTTCTGTAGTGTCAAGTGGGAAAGGGTGGTGCTGTTGCCATTCCAAGCAGTGATGCATCCATTCAAGGTGCTCAATGGTGCAGCAGTAGAACTTTTTGAGGATTTGATACAGTGAGGTGAATCATACAGTGAGGTGAATAATTAGCAGGATGTGATCCTGCTGAGAGGAGGAAGTATGCATGACACACACATACACACTCATACTGTACACATACACTCCATCCTAAATTAGTTCATTCCTCTGATTATACTCAAATCAATACAGAGCAATTACTGTTTGTCGTGAGGTGTGCGTGTATGTGTGTTCATCCACAAACATTCACCACCAACAGAAGCCACTCATCCTTGTACCTCAGTTCAGCCTGAGACAGTCAGGGAGATAAGTGTGTCTATAACAGTATTGACCGGTGGTGTGTTTGTGTGTGTGTGTGTTTGACAATCGAAGTAAGAATAATCAAATGCCCTATTTTTGTCACCCAGTATCACCTCAGTAGATTGCTGCTGGGTGTCCTGTCTGCTCTGCTTTTTCTCCAGAGCACTTTATAGAAGGAGATGACATGGCCACACAGATAGATAGGGAGGGGGAGACATTTTTTAAAGATTGATGCATTATTGCATACTCCAAGCCTTGGCTGAAATAGGTATTTTGAAATCCAAGTTAAACTGAAACAGGTCTGTTTTAGTCCTAGTTCAGCTGAAACAAGTCTGTTTATTTCCCAGCTCAACTAAAATAGGTCTATTTGAATCCCAGTTAATCTGAAACAAGCCTGTTTAAATCCCAGTTCAACTAAAACAGGTCTGTTTAAATCCCAGTTCAAATGAAACAAGCCTGTTTAAATTCCAGTTCAACTGAAACAGGTCTGTTGACATCCCTGATTCTACCTCCAGCTTGATAAATGAGTTATGCTAAGCTTTGCATCTCCAGGGGGACACGTCACTCTCACAGTCCTAGCGCTTTAATCCACAGATTGACATTTAAATGGGTGTATTCCAATTACACAGCATCAGGTATCAGTCCCTATCATTTCAATCAACACACACACACAAACACACTGAAGCTGTTGGGTTTAAATGAACCACTCTGGTGAGAAACAGTACGTATTTAAATACAGTGCATTACTACAGTACAGTACATGCTGTTCCTTGACTTTAGTGTTCTATATTGAGTAAACTATGGAGGAACAGACTCACAGACAGGTGATATGCTGATAGACAGGCGAGAGGTTTGGGAGAGATCAATCAATCAACTGCATTTTGTACATCAGCAGATGTCACAAAGTGCTTATAGAGAATCCAACCTAAAACCCCAAACAGCAAGCAACGCAGATGGAGAAGCACAGTGGCTAGGAAAAACTCTAGAAAGGCAGGAATCTAGGAAAAAACCTAAAGAGGAACCAGGCTCTGAAAGGTGGCCAGTCCTCTTCTGGCTGTGCCGGGTAGAGATTATAAGAGTACATGGCCATTAAGGCCAAATCATTCTTCAAGATGTTCAAATGTTCATAGATGACCAGCAGTGTCAAATAATCATCACAGTGGTTGTATAGGGAGCAACATGTCAGCACCTCAGGAGTAAATGTCAGTTGGGTTTTCAAAGCCCAAAATTCAGAGGTCGAGACAGCAGGTGAGGTAGAGAAAGAGCTAGAAGTAGAGGTAGAGAGAGAGAGAAAGAGGTAGAGGGAGAGAGAGAGAGAGGTAGCGAGAGAGAGAATGAAGTAGAGAGAGAGAATGAAGTAGAGAGGGAGAATGAAGTAGAGAGGGAGAGAGAGAAAGTGGTAGAGAGGGACAATGTTTAGCTAGGCAATGTTTTTGATGTGTGATGCAGCTGTGTGTTTGTGCATGCGTATGTGTGCATTTAATGATGTCTGAGAGTTTATCTAACTTGAGTTGTGCTCAACTCAATTCAAATCCATCCTTCACAAAAAGAAAGTCATAGTTGCTATGACAACTGTTCCACCTTGAAACAGGCTTCTCACAGCTAACTGTAGAAATACAAGGAAATCAGTATGATGAGTGCTTTCAATGTCTTCTGAAAGCTGTTAAAGGCACTTAGTTTCACTTCTTGATTGATAAACTCTAAAGAAGTTGCAGCTAGAGTAGAGAAATACTGTCTTAAGGGACAAGTATACACACACACACACACACACACACACACACACACACACACACACACACATTGTACTCTCTGATCAATGATTGCAGTGTGTGTATGCGCGTGTGTGTTTGCACGTGTGCGTGCATGTGATGAGGGTCATGGCTTTGATCAGTGATTGCATCAAGGGTGAGTATGTGTGTGGGTGGTTGGGGGTTATGAAATCAGCGTCTGGACTCTCATTGTTGATTCTTTCTCTTGTCTCTCTCTCTCCAGGTGTGTGTGTAACATCATTGTTGAGACCAGAGAGCCTGCTGATCAGAAGCTGCTGATACGAGGGTTACTGCTGAAGGTCACACACCAATGAACACACTTTACAGAGGTACATACAGCTTTTACAGCTAAGGAGGATTAAGGTTCATTCATCATCTGTCTGAAGTCCTTATCTTCATGGTTTGAGTGTGAGTACGTTTTGAACTGTTAAGCACCGTTCATCTATATACAGCTAGCCTTGGTGTAAACCCTTATCCCCCTCCCCTCTAGGATGGACTTCTCTAACTGTACAGAGGGGTTCTTCTCCCTGGACGATGGGAGTGAAGAGGTTTCTATAATCCCCCCAAGTAAGATCCTCCTCACCTTCACCCTGTCTCTGCTCGCTGTCATGACAACGGCCATCAACTCCCTGGTGATCACAGCCATCATCGTAACCAGGAAGTTGCATCACCCGGCCAACTACCTGATCTGCTCTCTGGCAGTGACAGATCTGCTGGTGGCCATCTTGGTCATGCCCTTCAGCATCCTCTACATACAGAGGTCACAACATAGATTCATTATTGCACAATTGATTGATTTGTCTTGCAGCATAAAGTGTCTTGCAGCATTTCAGATGCCCATTCATGTTTAAAATACTTATTTTATCAAAGTATACACTGAGTGTACAAAACATTAAGAGCACCTTCCTAATATACATTTACATTACATTTAAGTCATTTAGCAGACACTCTTATCCAGAGCGACTTACAAATTGGTGAATTCACCTTCTGACATCAGTGGAACAGCCACTTTACAATAGTGCATCTAAATCATTTAAGGGGGGGTGAGAAGATTACTTTATCCTATCCTAGGTATTCCTTGAAGAGGTGGGGTTTCAGGTGTCTCCGGAAGGTGGTGATTGACTCCGCTGTCCTGGCGTCGTGAGGGAGTTTGTTCCACCATTGGGGGGCCAGAGCAGCGAACAGTTTTGACTGGGCTGAGCGGGAACTGTACTTCCTCAGTGGTAGGGAGGCGAGCAGGCCAGAGGTGGATGAACGCAGTGCCCTTGTTTGGGTGTAGGGCCTGATCAGAGCCTGGAGGTACTGCGGTGCCGTTCCCCTCACAGCTCCGTAGGCAAGCACCATGGTCTTGTAGCGGATGCGAGCTTCAACTGGAAGCCAGTGGAGAGAGCGAAGGAGCGGTGTGACGTGAGAGAACTTGGGAAGGTTGAACACCAGACGGGCTGCGGCGTTCTGGATGAGTTGTAGGGGTTTAATGGCACAGGCAGGGAGCCCAGCCAACAGCGAGTTGCAGTAATCCAGACGGGAGATGACAAGTGCCTGGATTAGGACCTGCGCCGCTTCCTGTGTGAGGCAGGGTCGTACTCTGCGGATGTTGTAGAGCATGAACCTACAGGAACGGGCCACCGCCTTGATGTTAGTTGAGAACGACAGGGTGTTGTCCAGGATCACGCCAAGGTTCTTAGCGCTCTGGGAGGAGGACACAATGGAGTTGTCAACCGTGATGGCGAGATCATGGAACGGGCAGTCCTTCCCTGGGAGGAAGAGCAGCTCCGTCTTGCCGAGGTTCAGCTTGAGGTGGTGATCCGTCATCCACACTGATATGTCTGCCAGACATGCAGAGATGCGATTCGCCACCTGGTCATCAGAAGGGGAAAGGAGAAGATTAATTGTGTGTCGTCTGCATAGCAATGATAGGAGAGACCATGTGAGGTTATGACAGAGCCAAGAGACTTGGTGTATAGCGAGAATAGGAGAGGGCCTAGAACAGAGCCCTGGGGGACACCAGTGGTGAGAGCGCGTGGCGAGGAGACAGATTCTCGCCACGCCACCTGGTAGGAGCGACCTGTCAGGTAGGACGCAATCCAAGCGTGGGCCGCGCCGGAGATGCCCAACTCGGAGAGGGTGGAGAGGAGGATCTGATGGTTCATAGTATCGAAGGAGGCCGATAGGTCTAGAAGGATGAGAGCAGAGGAGAGAGAGTTAGCTTTAGCAGTGCGGAGCGCCTCCGTGATACAGAGAAGAGCAGTCTCAGTTGAATGACTAGTCTTGAAACCTGACTGATTTGGATCAAGAAGGTCATTCTGAGAGAGATAGCGGGGGAGCTGGCCAAGGACGGCACGTTCAAGAGTTTTGGAGAGAAAAGAAAGAAGGGATACTGGTCTGTAGTTGTTGACATCTACAGTTGAGTTGCAACCCCCCGTTTGCCCTCAGAACTCACTCAATTCGTTGGTGCATGGACTCAATAAGGTGTCGAAAGCGTTCCACAGGGATGCCGGACCATGTTGGCTCCAATGCTGGGTTTTTTTTTTTCCAGTTGTGTCAAGTTGGTTGGATGTCCTTTGGGTGCCTGGGTGGTGGACCATTCTTGATACACACGCGAAACTGTTGAACGTGAAAAACCCAGCAGAGTTGCAGTTCTTGACACACACCGATGCGCCTGGCACCTACTATCACACCCTGTTCAAAGACACTTCAATCTTTTGTCTTTCCCTTTCACCCTCTGAATGGCACAAATGTCTCAATTATCTCAAGGCTTAAAAATCCTCCTTTAACCCGTCTCCTCCCCTTCATCTACACTGATTGAAGTGGATTTAACAAGTGACATGAATAAGGGATCATAGCTTTCACCTGGATTCACCTGGTCAGTCTGTCATTGAAAGAGCAGATGTTCCTAATGTTTTGTTCACTCAGTGTACAGTGTTTGAGCATAATAATAAAGTACTTAATAATGAAGTTCGGTAACAAACATCACTTTCATTATTCTGTCTGAATCCTCAGGGAGAGCTGGCAGATGGGAGAGGCTGTGTGTTACATGTGGCTGAGTGTTGACATCACCTGCTGCACCTGTTCCATCCTCCACCTGGCAGCCATCGCTCTAGACCGCTACCGGGCCATCACTGATGCCGTCGAGTATTCACGCAAACGCACTGGACTCCGAGCTGGGATCACTGTCGGCGTGGTCTGGTTTCTGTCCATCCTCATATCCCTTCCCCCTCTCCTGTGGATGAACCATGGCGGGGAGCCAGAAGAGGACCAGTGTCTGATAACTCACCACCACATCGCCTTTACCCTCTACTCCACCCTAGGAGCCTTCTATATCCCCTTGCTCCTCATCCTTATCCTATACTACAAGATCTACAGAGCAGCTCAGACTCTGTACCTCCGCAGGGGGGCCAGCAGAGGGGCCAGCAGGGCCAGCCGACACTCCTCCATGGTCAACGGAACCACCCTCCCCTCCTGCCCCCCTGATGGGGGCCCCGACACCCTGAACCTCCAGGAGAAGTCCTACTCAGACCCCACCACGGAGGGAGACCGCGTGCGCATTACCGTAAAGAGTCCCCACAGCGAGTCGAGGCGGGAGCGTGAGTGTTCGTTGAGACGGCAGCGTATCTCAGGGACCAGGGAGCGGCGCGCTGCATCTACATTAGGACTGATACTGGGGGCCTTTGTTGTCTGCTGGCTGCCTTTCTTCCTGAAGGAGGTGATCGTCAGCACGTGTGGCTCCTGCAGCACCTCCATAGAGCTGGCTGACTTCCTCACCTGGCTGGGGTACCTCAACTCCCTCATCAACCCTCTCATCTACACTATCTTCAATGAGGACTTTAAGAAGGCCTTCCAGAGACTAGTCAGGTGTAGGCATCGCCTCTGACATGGACGGAGAGGACACACATGCACACACACACAAACACGTGCACGGCGTTCAGTTCTGAGTTGTGTTGGGCCCAGGATGGCATCTGATTGAGATAAGAGACTATCGACAAGAGACTTTAAATTATTAACCGGAGGAAATGACCTTAGAGACTATGTCAAGACTATGAGACACTCCAGCCAGGTCAGTCTAATGGGACTGGCACATTGCTGAGGTCTGGAGGGAAGTTAGGAGGACCTCAGATCCATAGGAGTCTATTTATGGAGAGCCCTGCAATCATCATCTTCTTGTGTGTATGGGTTATTGACGTGGCTGGAATGGTGTTGAATGACATTGAAAGGACAATGTTTAAATGACAGACTGAAACAGATGAAGCGCTAGGGTGAAACTATGGATGTAGACCATCGGCCTCGATCTTTCCAAGGTCTCAGAAAAGCTTTACCATGGTGTTTCTGTCTGTTCTATAACTGTCAACCTCCCCAAGCTAGTCTGCTCTGAAATAAAACGTATCAAAACAATATTTGTTGTGTTCATTGTTTTTGTTTAACCTACCAAAGTAGTGATTAAATATATTATGATACTCAGTCAGTGTTGTTAATAAACTACAGTATATATTCCACTTATACAGTTCAACTGTGCTCTTATCTGCAGCATGGGTACTGTATATTCTGTGGTCTTTAATACAGAGACCTCTATAGCTGTATAGCTGATTAAGGAGGTATGAGAGTGACTCCAGCCGTAGCACAGCGAGCTGTTCCAGAACACTCCTAAGCACAGCAGGATAATGAGTGTACACAGGAAGTGCTGGAAAACTCGCTATTTTACTCCCACTCATACACTTAAGAATAGCATTTTCTTTACTGTAGGACCACAGGGCATTTTTTGTGATGCAAATGTAGGGAGATTTGTTTTTAAAATTGATAACAGAATTATATAGTTTGAAAATGAGAATGTGATACAATGATGCTAGAAAGAGGGGGTGTCATGGTTTTATTGAACGTGCCTCCCCTCTGAAGGTTCAGTTCCATCAAACTGTGCTTCCTACTTCCACACCCAGATGGTGTCTACAGTATAGCAGGGTAGAGATGAGGTATTCTGTGATTCATACAGTATGAATCGTATCTCACCTTTAACCTGCTAAATACCATCTGTGTGGGGAACTAATGCTACAATTTTACATAATTCTGAGGCAAGGGATAGCTGGTCTTAACAGTATCTGAATGTAGCCTATGCATGTGAGTTTATACATTGACAGCATGTTGAACAGGTTGATAGAGTCATCCCAGCAGTGATCGTCCCTGACAGCACAAGCACAATGTCAGAATGGTTGTGTAATGGCGCCCTCTTCAGGACGAAAGAAGGTTTTTCAATTCCGGTTTATCAAAAATGCACAGAATTCAAACAAACAACTTGTTGACTGTGATTTTGTTTTGGAGTTTGTTGAACAACCATCCATCTGTGTGGAACCTCAAGATGAGCAACGAATCGTCAGAGAGCGATGTGGACGTTACTATTTAGAAGCTGAAAATAAAATATCTGGAGAGGAAACGGGTTAGTTTGCCTGCTTAGCTTTATTATTTAGCTAGCTGGATCACTCGTCACCAAGGGAACGAGCACAACTAGCTATCGAGTTATATAAACATACTACTAGGTTTTGCACGTACATGCAGTGACTGAACATGCCATAGCTAACTATTAAGCTAACTATTGGCATATGATCGCTTGGTCTCTATAGAGCAGAAAGCAGCTGTGCTGAGTGGAAGACACTAACATGTTGAGCAGCAGAGAGTGGTGAAGTCCCCCAAGTCTAGACGAACCACCACCAGGAAGATGAGAGGTTACAACGGAGCTGTTCCAGGCTGTCACCAACCCAGGGGGAGAGAGGTGAGGCAGCAGCTGTCATCCCCTGTCCCCTCTTCCTCCTGCCCCTCAGTGATGGGGCAGTACTACCAGAAGATGCTGCACATTTACGAACAACTACAGGCATAGCGTTTGAGCTAGCAACAGTGGTCGGCCCAGCTCCAGGACAGAAAACAGACCGCTAGAGCATGAGGAGGTACACACACACACACACGCACACTTGAAGTGCAGTGTGTGAATATAGTCAGAACCACACAGTGGTATTCAAACTTTTTCAGCAGGGATCCCAGACTTTCTGGTGACCCCATTTTTTCCCCAAAATGTTTTTGCAACCCCATCCCAAATCTAATAACACAACATTAAAATCTGTATATTTAGATTTTTACATCATCAAATAACCTTCGATTCATTGCATTTTCATCTCTTATCAAATGAAAAGAAAAAAAATATCTTTCTCAAAAACTTTTGTAAATTGTCCCATAGGCCTAAGTCTGTACTCTAACATTTTTGTCCCCTGCACAAAAAAAGGATAGTTAAAAAAATTGGCCTCCCCACTGCAGGGTCACGACCCCGACTTTGGATACCACTTCCCCAACCATACATAATAATGATGATGATGATGATGATGATAATGAGTGTTTCTGTTTGTCTCATTCTGCATGGCAGTGCAAGCCCTGCCCCTCTCAGGCTGCAGGTATTGCTATTGGACTGAGTTCTAGATGGGACAGCCATTTCCTCCAGTAGCAAGAGACCGCTGGACAGCCCAGGGTCAGCAGCACACGTCTCCAGCTGTCTCTCTCGACAGGTGCTCTAAGGTGGGAGGACTGGACTAGGCCAGGGGGTTGGTAGTTGTTTTTGTTATTTAGCCATGTGTTTACGCTGTTATGATGTCCCAGGCTTTGTGTTGGTCCTCTGTTTTGAGGTTTATATTGTGTTTGTTTTGTTGTTTGTATTGTTTTGTTTTGTTGATATTGTGTTGTCCTGTCTCTAGGTGTTAATCCTCTGTTTTGAGGTATATGTTGTGTTTGTATTGTTTTGTTGTTTGTATTGTTTTGTTTTGTTGATATTGTGTTGTCCTGTCTCTAGGTGTTGCCTCTGTTGGTAGAGCAGCAGCATGAGGTCTCTGCATCATCAAACCCCTCTGTCCCCCTGTCCCTGATCAAGTTTATATAATGGAGCCTGAGAGCGATAGACAACAGCACACAGGTAATACACAACACTACACAATACAACGCCACAAACAACATAAGACCATATTCTCCTCCTAGCTGTGAGAAAGCCTTTGATTTAACGTCCAGTTGAGTTTCAACATTATTTTATGAAATCCTTTGTGTTGGACTGTGTCCTGTGCTGGCCTGGCCAGTATGTGGTTTATTAGTGTGGGGTACATTAGAACAGGCTGTGTGTGTGGCTGGGAAACAGACATTTCACTGACAGATGCTCAGACCCTGCTGGATAGAATGGGCCCCAGCATCTCTGTCTGGTTCTCAATGAAAACATGCCCAGCCCAGTGAGTCAACAACCAGCATAGATGCCATCCCGGATCCAACGCAACGCAGAACTGAAACGTGTGTGTCTGTGCGTGTGTCTGTGTGTGTTTGTCAGGCAGTGTCAGGGCAGCTATTTGACATGCTTGATGTTTAAACTGGAATCACATGGTGTAGTATTACTGCAACATGTTGAGTTTGAACCAGAAACAGGCCAGAAACATAATCTCCGTGGATTTAATTACAATGCTGGTCTCCCACTGACTGTGTGTGTGGGTGCATTTGTATTTGTGACTTTGTGTGCTTCTGTGTATGCAGCCCGTGGCTCTGTCATCCACTCTGCGCCGTCTGGTGAAGAGGTATCCAGGCTCCGACCCAGCAGCACGACCCCAGCAGCCCCCCTTTCCATTAATCAAATAACCAACCAATCACTTTTTATTTGTATCATGCTTTTCAAAAATACATTGGTAAGCAAGTTTATAGCAGCAACCCAGACCTAAACCCCACAGGGCAAGCTCTCTGCGAGGTTGGCTCAGTTCTATATCTGATTGGACATTAAATTGGTTTGTTCATATTGGAAGAATATTTCTTCAAAATGATGTTATCATGTCAGACAACGGTATCTGGCCCAAAAAGCTTTTAAACATTTCTGAACTAAATATAACACTGTCTGCATCAGAGCCATATAATATATCTCGCCACATTTGCTTACGAGGTTTTCTGGAAACCCAGACCCATAAATTGGTTTGGACCAGAGAGAGAGAGAGAGGCAGGCAGGCTTTGGGTCAGGGGGTTTCTGGTGTTCCCTGGTGTAACCCTCCAGCCCAGTCCCCCACTCCCCTGGCCAAGCCAGTCACAGACTGCACAGTCCTGTGTGTCTGGAGAGCATCAGTGACACAGGCCTCATAAACATGTCTTCTCCGAAACCATGGCCCAGTTTCCCAAAAGCATCTTAAGGCTAAGTTCATCCTTTGTTTCTGAAGTTGCACTTGAAAGCGCTTGTTATTTACCAACTGCCTCAGACCACTCCGAGATCAGCTAAGTGCATCGTTAGATCTATTTCCCCTACTGGGTCACTTTATACGTCCACTATACATACACTGAACCAAAATATAAACGCAACATGCAACAATTTCAAAGATTTTACTGCTTTACAATTCATTAAGGAAATCATTTGAAATAAATTCATTAGCTCCTAAACTATGGATTTCACATGCCTGGGAATATAGATATGCATCTGTTGTTCACAGATACCTTGGATCAGAAAACCAGTCAGTATCTGGTGTGATCACCATTTGCCTCATACAGCGCGACACATCTCCTTCACATAGATTTAATCAGGCTGTTGATTGTGGCCTGTTGAATGTTGTCCCACTCCTCTTCAATGGCTGTGCAAAGTTGCTGGATATTGGCGGGAACTGGAACACACTGCCGTACACATCAATCCAGAGCATCCCAAACATGCTCAATGGGTGACATGTCTGGTGAGTATGCAGACATTTTTCAGCTTCCAGGAAGTGTGTACAGATCCTTGCGACATGGGGCCGTGCATTATTATGTTGGAACACGAGGGGATTGCGGCGGATTAATGACACGACAATGGGCCGCAGGATCTCATCACGGTAAAATGCAATTGTCTTTGTTGTCTGTGGCTTATGCCTACCCATACCATAACCCCACCTCCACCATGGGGCACTCTGTTCACAACGTTAACATCAGTTAACCTCTCGCCATACACGCTCCCATCTGCCCTGTACAGTTGAAACAAGGATTCATCCGCAAAGGGCACACTTCTCCAGTGTGCCAGTGGCCATCGAAGGTGAGCATTTGCCCACTGAAATCGATTATGACACCAAAACTGCAGTCAGGTCAAGACCATGGTGAGGATGACGAACATGCAGATGAGTTTCCCTGGGACGGTTTCTGGCAGTTTGTGCAGCAACTCTTTGGTTGTTCAAACCCACAGTTTCATCAGCTGTCCGGGTGGTTGGTCTCAGACAATCCCGCATGTGATGAAGCCAGAGGTGGAGGTCCTGGGCTGGCATGGTTACTCGTGGTCAGCGGTTGTGAGGCCAGTTGGTCGTACTGACAAATTCTCTAAAATTATTTTAGAGGCGGCTTACGGTAGAGAAATTAACATTACATTCTCTGGCAACGGCTCTAGTGGACATTTCTGCAGTCAGCATGCCAATTGCACGCTTCCTCAAAACTTGAGACATCTGTGGCATTGTGTTGTGTGGCAAAACTGCACATTTTAGAGTGGCCTTTTATTGTCCCCAACACAAGGTGCACCTGTGTAATGATCATGCTGTTTAATCAGCTTCTTGATATGCCACACCTGTCATGTGGATGGAAATGCTCACTAAGAGGGATTTAAACACTTTGTACAAAACATTTTATAGAAATAAGCTTTTTATGCGTATGGAACATTTCTCGGATTGTTTATTTCAGCTCATGAAACATAGGACCAACACGAGTGGGAGGGAGGAAGGGGGAGAGAGCAAAAGAGAGAGACGTGAAGGGCCACATTCAAGGTCACCTCCAGTAGGCTTTAAACAGAGCTGTTAACTGATCTCGAATGTGTGTTGGATTCGGGCTAAACTTTGAACATTGAGATGCTAAAGAGATGCTAAAGACCATTTTAGATAAGCATGCTCCGTTCAAAAAATGCAGAACCAAGAACAGATACAGCCCTTGGTTCACTCCAGACCTGACTGCCCTCGACCAGCACAAAAACATCCTGTGGCAGACTGCAATAGCATCGAATAGTCCACGCGATATGCAACTGTTCAGGGAAGTCAGGAACCAATACACGCAGTCAGTCAGGAAAGCTAAGGCCAGCTTCTTCAGGCAGAAATTTGCATCCTGTAGCTCCAACTCCAAAAGGTTCTGGGACGCTGTGAAGTCCATGGAGAACAAGAGCACCTCCTCCCAGCTGCCCACTGCACTGAGGCTAGGTAACACGGTCACCACCGATAAATCCATGATTATAGAAAACTTCAACAAGCATTTCTCAATGGCTGGCCATGCCTTCCTCTTGGCTACTCCAACCTCAGCCAACAGCTCCGCCCCCACCACAGCTTCTCGCCCAAGCCCTTCCAGGTTCTCCTTTACCCAAATCCAGATAGCAGATGTTCTGAAAGAGCTGCAAAACCTGGACCCGTACAAATCAGCTGGGCTTGACAATCTGGACCCTCTATTTCTGAAACTATCCGCCGCCATTGTCGCAACCCCTATTACCAGCCTGTTCAACCTCTCTTTCATATCGTCTGAGATCCCCAAGGATTGGAAAGCTGCCGCAGTCATCCCCCTCTTCAAATGGGGAGACACCCTGGACCCAAACTGTTACAGACCTATATCCATCCTGCCCTGCCTATCTAAGGTCTTCGAAAGCCAAGTCAACAAACAGGTCACTGACCATCTCGAATCCCACCGTACCTTCTCCGCTGTGCAATCTGGTTTCCGAGCCGGTCACGGGTGCACCTCAGCCACACTCAAGGTACTAAACGACATCATAACCGCCATCGATAAAAGACAGTACTGTGCAGCCGTCTTCATCGACCTTGCCAAGGCTTTCGACTCTGTCAATCACCATATTCTCATCTGCAGACTCAGTAGCCTCAGTTTTTCGGATGACTGCCTTGCCTGGTTCACCAATTACTTTGCAGACAGAGTTCAGTGTGTCAAATCGGAGGGCATTCTGTCCGGTCCTCTGGCAGTCTCTATGGGGGTGCCACAGGGTTCAATTCTCGGGCCGACTCTTCTCTCTGTATATATCAAGGATGTTGCTCTTGCTGCGGGCGATTCCCTGATCCACCTCTACGCAGACGACACCATTCTATATACTTCCGGCCCGTCCTTGGACACTGTGCTATCTAACCTCCAAACGAGCTTTAATGCCATACAACACTCCTTCCGTGGCCTCCAACTGCTCTTAAACGCTAGTAAAACCAAATGCATGCTTTTCAACCAATCGCTGCCTGCACCCGCATGCCCGACGAGCATCACCACCCTGGATGGTTCCGACCTTGAATATGTGGACACCTATAAGTACCTAGGTGTCTGGCTAGACTGTAAACTCTCCTTCCAGACTCATATCAAACATCTCCAATCGAAAATCAAATCAAGAGTCGGCTTTCTATTCCGCAACAAAGCCTCCTTCACTCACGCCGCCAAACTTACCCTAGTAAAACTGACTATCCTACCGATCCTCGACTTCGGCGATGTCATCTACAAAATTGCCTCCAACACTCTACTCAGCAAACTGGATGCAGTTTATCACAGTGCCATTCGTTTTGTCACTAAAGCACCTTATACCACCCACCACTGCGACTTGTATGCTCTAGTCGGCTGGCCCTCGCTACATATTCGTCGCCAGACCCACTGGCTCCAGGTCATCTACAAGTCCATGCTAGGTAAAGCTCCGCCTTATCTCAGTTCACTGGTCACGATGGCAACACCCATCCGTAGCACGCGCTCCAGCAGGTGTATCTCACTGATCATCCCTAAAGCCAACACCTCATTTGGCTGCCTTTCGTTCCAGTACTCTGCTGCCTGTGACTGGAACTGCAAAAATCCCTGAAGTTGGAGACTTTTATCTCCCTCACCAACTTCAAACATGTGCTATCTGAGCAGCTAACCTATCGCTGCAGCTTTACATAGTCTATTGGTAAATAGCCCACCCATTTTCACCTACCTCATCCCCTTACTGTTTTTATTTATTTACTTTTCTGCTCTTTTGCACACCAATATCTCTACCTGTACATGACCATCTGATCATTTATCACTCCAGTGCTAATCTGCAAAATTGTAATTATTCGCCTACCTCCTCATGCCTTTTGCACACAATGTATATAGACTCCCCTTTTTTTTGTACTGTGTTATTGACTTGTTAATTGTTTACTCCATGTGTAACTGTGTTGTCTGTTCACACTGCTAAGCTTTATCTTGGCCAGGTCGCAGTTGCAAATGAGAACTTGTTCTCAACTAGCCTACCTGGTTAAATAAAGGTGAAATAAAACAATAAAACAAAGCACTGACCTCAAAATAATTAAATGATAGATCAGACGTATATAAAGGAGTGAGATCTGTATAAAGACAGAGTGGCTGTGGAATGTGCTGGGTGGACGGGAGAGAGTCACGGGAGTGCGATAGGTGATATGAGAGGACATCTGTGGATTAGGCGAAGGAGGGGTTGAGGTCAGGAGGTTAAGTCAGATCCCCTGAAGGGAGAAATAATGGTTATATTATCCTGTTACCCTCTTCCTGTTGAACCATAAAATGTAAGGATTGGAGAGAAGGTGGGGTGTCTAAAGTGGAGTATATACAGTTGAAGTTGGAAGTTTACATACACTTAGGTTGGAGTCATTAAAACTCGTTTTTCAACCACTCCACAAATTTTTTGGTAACAAACTATAGTTTCGGCAAGTTGGTTAGGATATCTACTTTGTACATGATACAAGTAATTTTTCCAACAATTGTTTACACACAGATTATTTCACTTGTAATTTACTGTATCACAATTCCAGTGGGTCTGAAGTTTACATATACTAAGTTGACTTTGCCTTGAAACAGCTTGGGAAATTCTAGAAAATTATGTCATGGCTTTAGAAGCTTCTGATAGGCTAATTGACATAATTTGAGTCAATTGGAGGTGTACCTGTGGATGTATGTCAAGGCCTACCTTCAAACTCAGTGCCTCTTTGCTTGACGTCATGGGAAAATCAAAAGAAATCAGCCAAGACCTCAGAAAAAGAATTGTAGACCTCCACAAGTCTGGTTCATCCTTGGGAGCGATTTCCAAACGCCTGAAGGTACCACGTTCCTCTGTACAAACAATAGTACGCAAGTATAAACACCATGGAACCACCAGCCGTCATACCGCTCAGGAAGGAGAGACGTTCTGTCTCCTAGAGATGAACATACTTTGGTGTGAAAAGTGCAAATGGACAGTGACCTCAAGCATACTTCCAAAGTTCTGGCAAAATGGCTTAAGGACAACAACGTCAAGGTACTGGAGTGGCCATCAAAGTGCTGACCTCAATCCTATAGAAAATTTGTGGGCAGAACTAAAAAAGTGTGTATGAGCAAGGAGGCTTTACAACCCTGACTCAGTTACACCAGCTCTGTCAGGAGAAATGGGCCAAAATTCACCCAACTTATTGTAGGAAACTTGCGGAAAGCTACCTGAAATGTTTGACCCTAGTTAAACAATTTAAAGGCAATGCTACCAAATACTAATTGAGTGTATGTAAACTTCTGACCTACTGGGAATGTGATGACAGAAAAAAATGAAAGAAATCATTCTCTCTACTATCATTCTGACATTTCACATTCTTAATATAAAGTGGTGATCCTAACTGACCTAAAACAGGGTTTTTCTACTTGGATTAAATGTCAGGAATTGTGAAAAACTGAGTTTAAATGTATTTGGCTAAGGTGTACAGTTGTGGCCAAAAGATTTGAGTCTGCTGACTCAGTTTGTATGATGATAATTTGCATATACTCCAGAATGTTATGAAGAGTGATCAGATGAATTGCAATTACTTTTAAAGTCCCTCTTTGCCATGCAAGTGAACTGAATCCCCCAAAGAACATTTCCACTGCATTTCAGCCATGCCACAAAAGGACCAGCTGACATCATGTCAGTGATTCTCTCGTTAACACAGGTGTGAGTGTTGACGAGGACAAGGTTGGAGATCACTCTGTCATGCTGATAAAGTTAGAATAACAGACTGATAGCTTCAAAAGGAGGGTGGTGCTTGGAATCATTGTTGTTCTTCTGTCAACCATGGTTACCTGCAAGGAAACACGTGCTGTCATCATTGCTTTGCACAAAAAAAGGCTTCACAGGCAAGGATATTGCTGCCAGTAAGATTGCACCTAAATCAACAATTTATCGGATCAGCAAAAACTTCAAGGAGAGCGGATCAATTGTTGTGAAGGAGGCTTCAGGGCGCCCAAGAAAGTCCAGCAAGTGCCAGGACCGTCTCCTAAAGTCGATTCAGCTGCGGGATCAGGGCACCACCAGTACACAGCTTGCTCAGGAATGGCAACAGGCAGGTGTGAGGGCAACAGGCTGCTGTGAGTGCATCTGCACGCACAGTGAGGCGAAGACTTTTGGGGGATGGCCTGGTGTCGAGAAGGGCAGCAAAGAAGCCACTTTTCTCCAGGAAAAACATCAGGGACAGACTGATATTCTGCAAAAGGTACAGGGATTGGACTGCTGAGGACTGGGGTAAAGTAATTTTATCTGATGAATCCCCTTTCTGATTGTTTGGGGCATCCAGAAAAAAGCTTGTCTGGAGAAGACAATGTGAGCGCTACCATCAGTCCTGTGTCATGCCAACAGTAACAATTTTGCCTAAGAACACAGCCTTGAATAAAGAATGGTACCAACACATCCTCCGAGAGCAACTTCTTCCAACCACCCAGGAACAGTTTGGTGACAAACAATGCCTTTTCAAGCATGATGGAGCACCTTGCCATAAGGAAAAAGTGATAACTAAGTGGCTCGGGGAACAGAACATCGATATTTTGGGTCCATGGCCAGGATACTCCCCAGAAATTCATCCCATTGAGAATTTGTGATCAATCCTCAAGAGGCGGGTGGACAAACAAAACCCCATAAATTCTGACAAACTCCAAGCATTGATTATGCAAGAATGGGCTGTCATCAATCAGGATCTGGCCCAGAAGTTAATTGACAGCATGCCAGGGCGGAATGAAGAGGTCTTGAAAAAGAAGGATCAACACTGCAAATATTGACTCTTTGCATCAACTACATGTAATTGTCAATAAAAGCCTTTGACACTTATGAAATGCTTGTAATTATACTTCAGTATTCCATAGTAACATCTGTAAAACATATCTAAAGAGACTGAAGCAGCAAACTTTGTGAAAATGAATATATGTGACATTCTCAAAACTGTATGTAAACTTTCAACTGTATACTTGTGGTGGTGAGAAATGTTTGTTTTTTTGTCTGAATAGATCTGTGTCGACCCTTCAGAATTGAACTTGGTTAAGCTTCTCTAGTGTCCGTGAGTTATTTACTAACATGTTTCATGCCTATTTCAGACAGAAGATGTGGTATGTTACCCGTAAAAAATACAAGGCAATGTCTTTATTGCCCCCTTTTAAACAGCCCCTTATATTACCACTTTATTGGATGCATTCCCTTTTACATATATAGTGGGGCAAAAAAGTATATAGTCAGCCACCTATTGTGCAAGTTCTCCCACTTAAAAAGATGAGAGAGGCCTGTAATTTTCATCATAGCCACACTTCAACTATGACAGACAAAATGAGGGGGAAAAATCCAGAAAATTACATTGTAGGATTTTTTATGAATTTATTTGCAAATTATGGTGGAAAATAACTATTTGGTCACCTACAAACAAGCAAGATTTCTGGCTCTCACAGACCTGTAACTTCTTCTTTAAGAGGCTCCTCTGTCCTCCACTCATTACCTGTATTAATGGCACCTGTTTGAACTTGTTATCAGTATAAAAGACACATATCCACAACCTCAAACAGTCACACTCCAAACTCCACTATGGCCAAGACCAAAGAGCTGTCAAAGGACACTAGAAACAAAATTGTAGACCTGCACCAGGCTGGGAAGACTGAATCTGCAGTAGGTAAGTAGCTTGGTTTGAAGAAATCAACTGTGGAAGCAATAATTAGGAAATGGAAGACATACAAGACCACTGATAATCTCCCTCGATCTGGGGCTCCACGCAAGATCTCACCCCGTGGGGTCAAAATGATCACAAGAACGGTGAGCAAAAATCCCAGAACCACACGGGGGGACCTAGTGAATGACCTGCAGAGAGCTGGGACCAAAATAACAAAGCCTACCATCAGTAACACAATACGCCGCTAGGGACTCAAATCCTGCAGTTCCAGACGTGTCCCCCTACTTAAGCCAGTACATGTCCAGCCCCTTCTGAAGTTTGCTAGAGAGCATTTGGATGATCCAGAAGAAGATTGGGAGAACGTCATATGGTCAGATGAAACCAAAATATAACTTTTTGGTAAAAACTCAACTCGTCGTTTTTGGAGGACAAAGAATGCTGAGTTGCATCCAAAGAACACCATACCTACTGTGAAGCATGGGGTGGAAACATCATGGTTTGGGGCTGTTTTTCTGCAAAGGGACCAGGACGACTGATCCGTGTAAAGGAAAGAATGAATGGGGCCATGTATCGTGAGATTTTGAGTGAAAACCTCCTTCCATCAGCAAGGGCATTGAAGATGAAACGTGGCTGGGTCTTTCAGCACGACAATGATCCCAAAAATACCGCCCGGGCAACGAAGGAGTGGCTTCGTAAGAAGTATTTCAAGGCCATGGAGTGGCCTAGCCAGTCTCCAGATCTCAACCCCATAGAAAATCTTTGGAGGGAGTTGAAAGTCCGTGTTGCCCAGCAACAGCCCCAAAACATCACTGCTCTAGAGGATATCTGCATGGAGGAATGGGCCAAAATACCAGCAACAGTGTGTGAAAACCTTGTGAAGATTTAGAGAAAACGTTTGACCTCTGTCATTGCCAACAAAGGGTATATAACAAAGTATTGAGATAAACTTTGGTTATTGACCAAATACTTATTTTCCACCATAATTCGCAATTAAATTCATTAAAAGTACTACAATGTGATTTTCTGGATTTTTTTCCCTCATTTATTCTGTCATAGTTGAAGTGTACCTATGATGAAAATTACAGGCCTCTCTCATCCTTTTAAGTGGGAGAACTCGCACAATTGGTGGCTGACTAAATACTTTTTTGCCCCACGGTAAGTGGGTTAACCAATGGGGGTTGTTTGCAATTCAAATTAGGAACATGTCAAACAATGGAAGTGTTAATGAATTGACCTGAAAAAAAGCAGAGAACCATTCACACTGACCCCATACCTGTATTTTTGTTACAGGGTCTGTAACAATGCAGGTTTGTGTATAAAAGGGGTTAGGGTTAAGTGAGCCGCCAGCTTGGATGGGATAAGTGTTGGTAGCAGAGATGGGGCTGGGAGCCTGGTTGGGTTTCAGTGGTAGTGTCCAGGGTGTCTGTGTGGTGTCTGTAGGATCTAAGGGCTATTTCTCTCCTCTCCCCCAGCTGACATGCTACTCCCTCCACAGTGACCTGGTGTGTGTAGATGTCAGGGGTCTGTTTCTGCAGTATGGGGGAGTGTCTGTCCTCTTAGCCATGCTCTGAGGTGGAAAGAAGGGGCTGCAGACCCCATAGACATCCTACTGCAGCTCAGTGCAGAGTCACGTAAGTATACAGTACACTACTACTCTCACCATGAAGTCAGTACAGGCCCACGGATTCCCACCACTAAGTACTGTCCCTCCATAACAGTACAGTTAGAGTATGCCCTTATTATGTTTTACGTTTGACTAATTCATGACTGCTGATTGTGGCAAGGAACCATGTCATTGGTGGATACTGAACAGAGCTGCTGGTGGCGCCGTGCGTGTGTGCGAGAGACACTGAGCAGAGCTAAGCTCTTGGTTCCCTTAAGTGTAGTGTGGCAGGCAGAGATCACAGCACCCCACCATGATACATGATACAGACAGAGGGAGTGAGAGGGCCAGAGCTGGTGATTAGCATGGTTTACAGGGGAGTAATGAAGTGAGTGTGAGTGAGGCCATGAGGGAAAGTTGGGGTTCACACTTGAAGGTCACCATAAAAGCTCCCTTGACACACACACACACACACACACACACACACACACACACACCTCGTCCTGCACTATTGTAGGCCTGTTCAATGCCCCCAAGGCAGCCGCCCCAACCCCCTGTACAGTACTGTATGGCTCGGCTCCTTCATTCAGTTCACACCTGAAGGTCAACTCAACTTCCCCTCTGTGGCTGCCCTGTTATGCTGTAAGCCTGCCCTGTATGTATCTACAGTAATAGGGATGTATCTACAGTGACAGGGATGTATCTACAGTAACAGGGATGTAACTTCCCCTCTGCCCCTCTGTGGCTGCCCTGTTATGCTGTAAGCCTGCCCTGTATGTATCTACAGTAATAGGGATGTATCTACAGTGACAGGGATGTATCTACAGTAACAGGGATGTAGCTACAGTGACAGGGATGTAGCTACAGTGACAGGGATGTAGCTACAGTAACAGGGATGTAGCTACAGTAACAGGGATGTATCTACAGTAACAGGGATGTATCTACAGTAACAGGGATGTAGCTACAGTAACAGGGATGTAGCTACAGTGACAGGGATGTAGCTACAGTGACAGGGATGTAGCTACAGTGACAGGGATGTAGCTACAGTGACGGATGTATCTACACAAACAGGGATGCATCTACAGTGACAGTGATGTAGCTAAAATGACAGGGATGTATCTACAGTGACAGGGGTGTAGCTACAGAGACAGGGGTGTAGCTACATAGACAGGGATGTAGCTACAGTAACAGGGATGTAGCTACAGTAACAGGCATGTAGCTACAGTGACAGGGATGTAGCTACAGTGACAGGGATGTAGCTACAGTAACAGGGATGTAGCTACAGTGACAGGGATGTAAATACAGTGACAGGGATGTAGCTACAGTAACAGGGATGTATCTACAGTAACAGGGATGTATCTACAGTAACAGGGATGTATCTACAGTAACATGGATGTATCTATAGTAACAGAGATGTAGCTATAGTAACAGGGATGTATCTACAGTGACAGGGATGTATCTACAGTGACAGGGATGTCTCTACAGTGACAGGGATGTAGCTACAGTAACAGGGATGTATCTACAGTAACAGGGATGTAGCTACAGTAACAGGGATGTATCTACAGTAACAGGGATGTAGCTACAGTAACAGGGATGTATCTACAGTGACAGGGATGTATCTACAGTGACAGGGATGTCTCTACAGTGACAGGGATGTAGCTACAGTGACAGGGATGTATCTACAGTGACAGGGATGTATCTACAGAGACAGGGATGTAGCTACAGTAACAGGGATGTAGCTACAGTGACAGGGATGTAGCTACAGTGACAGGGATGTATCTACAGTGACGGATGTATCTACACAAACAGGGATGCATCTACAGTGACAGTGATGTAGCTAAAATGACAGGGATGTATCTACAGTAACAGGCATGTAGCTACAGAGACAGGGGTGTAGCTACATAGACAGGGATGTAGCTACAGTAACAGGGATGTAGCTACAGTAACAGGCATGTAGCTACAGTGACAGGGATGTAGCTACAGTGACAGGGATGTAGCTACAGTAACAGGGATGTAGCTACAGTGACAGGGATGTAAATACAGTGACAGGGATGTATCTACAGTGACAGGGATGTATCTACAGTAACAGGGATGTAAATACAGTGACAGGGATGTATCTACAGTGACAGGGATGTATCTACAGTGACAGGGATGTAGCTACAGTAACAGGCATGTAGCTACAGTGACAGGGATGTAGCTACAGTGACAGGGATGTAGCTACAGTAACAGGGATGTAGCTACAGTGACAGGGATGTAAATACAGTGACAGGGATGTATCTACAGTGACAGGGATGTATCTACAGTGACAGGGATGTATCTACAGTAACAGGGATGTATCTACAGTGACAGGGATGTAGCTACAGTAACAGGGATGTATCTATAGTAACAGGGATGTATCTACAGTGACAGGGATGTCTCTACAGTGACAGGGATGTATCTACAGTGACAGGGATGTCTCTACAGTGACAGGGATGTATCTACAGTAACACTGTGAGACTTTTTCACTCACACATTACTCTATTAGTCCCGTATTTCCCATTGAACTTCTCACAGGGATAGTAAAGGTGTTTGCATTTTATACCCCAGCTCATTTATGTACAGAATGTGTTCTCAGTCAACTGAACTTGGAAAATAAAGGACAATAAGAAATGTGTGGATTGTGAAAAATAAATGTTTTTTGAGAATTGTATCTCTGATGCTGGTTATGAGAGTTACTGTGTTATGTCAGGTCAATGACTTTGGCACGTATTCTACACTTAATGTTGTGATTGTACTCTGTCCAGACTCTTACCATACAGACCTGACTAGCTCCATAAGCTCTGTGTTTACTAAACGGAGGGAAATATGCAGCTCACATCTGCTGAGATCTATGCCTCCCATCTCCTCTCTGTTTCATCTCTCTCTGTTTATGTATCCAGAGACAAGAGTTAACACTGACAAAATGGACTCTTCTTGAAGTGAAATCATGTAGAATTATTATTGTTGGCTGAGTGGAGTCGAACAGCATCTGTACGACTGCATGAATGATTCCAGTTTACTGACAGCAGAGACTGGTTATAGTGTGAGGGCTGACTGGTCAGATTGTGGGCGGACTGGGCAGGTTTCACATGAATCTCCAAAAGCCTTAACAGGAGTAGACGGTTGGACTGTGTAGGGTAATTCAGGGGAACTGTCTGTCCATCCGTCTGTATGCTTATCTTAGTGGTTCCCTCTCTGCAGGGTATCTGTCTGAGTTCCGGCCTGCGCGCACCACTGAGGACTTTTTCCATACAGCAGCTGTTCTTGTGAATAGCCCCCAGACTAGAACTTCCTCTTCCTCTTCTGGAGAAACTCTCCATCATCCTCCAGAAACTCCCGAAGATCAGGTGAGACAAACTGATCATGTTCTTCAGTCTGGACTCAGAATCATGATTAGCTGAATCAGGTGTGTTACTGCAGGGTTGGAACAAAAGCCTGAACCCCCAGTTGTAGACCCCAGGTCATTTTGTTAGTAGATGATGTCAGCTTGTCAGTCTAGTTTAAATACTCAGAGTCATCTAGTTGAGAGTTTTTTAAGTTTTGTTTTTATTTCACCTTTATTTAACCAGGTAGGCCAGTTGAGACCAAGTTCTCATTTACAACTGCGACCTGGCCAAGATAAAGCAAAGCAGTGCGACAAAAACAGCAACAACAGAGTTACACATGGGATAAACAAACTTACAGTCAATAACACAATAGGAAAATCTATGTACAGTGTGTGCAAAAGTAGAAGACTAGGGAGGTAAGGCAATAAATAGGCCATAGAGGCAAAATAATAGTGAATAATAGTCAGAATAATAGTAGAGAGAAAACACAATTAGTATTTGGTAGCATTGCCTTTAAATTGCTTAACTTGGGTCAAACGTTTCGGGTGGCCTTCCACAAGCTTCCCACAATAAGTTGAGTGAATTTTGTCCCATTCCTCCGAACTGAGTCAGGTTTGTATGCCTCCTTTCTCGCACACGCTTTTTCAGTTCTACCCACACATGTTCTATAGGATTGAGGTCAGAGCTTTGTGATGGCCACTCCAATACTTTGACTTTGTTGTCCTTAAGCCATTTTGCCACAACTTTGGAAGTATGCTTGGGGTCATTGTCCATTTGGAAGACCCATTTGCGACCAAGCTTTAACATCCTGACTGATATCTTGAGATGTTGCTTCAATATATCCACATAATTTTCCTGCCTCATGATGCCATCTATTTTGTGAAGTGCACCAGTCCCTCCTGCAGCAAAACTCCACCACAACATGATGCTGCCACCCCTGTGCTTCACGGTTTGGATGGTGTTCTTCGGCTTGCAAGCCTCCTCCTTTTTCCTCCAAACATAAAGATGGTCATTATGGCCAAGCAGTTCTATTTTTGTTTCATCAGACCAGAGGACATTTCTCCAAAAAGTATGATCTTTGTCCCCGTGTGCAGTTGCAAACCGTAGTGTGGCTTTTTTATGGCAGTTTTGGAGCAGTGGCTTCTTCCCTGCTGAGCGGCCTTTCAGGTTATGTCGATATAGGACTCGTTTTACTGTGGATATAGATACTTGTGTGCCTGTTTCCTCCAGCATCTTCACAAGGTCCTTTGCTGTTGTTCTGGGATTGATTTGCACTTTTCGCACCAAAGTACATTCATTTCTAAGAGACAGAAAGTCTCTCCTTCCTGAGCGGTATGACGGCTGCGTGGTCCCATGGTGTATATACTTATGAAGTTGATGTCCTAACCGACTTGCCAAAACTATAGTTTGTTAACAAGACATTTGTGGGGTGGTTGAAAAACAAGTTTTAATGACTCCAACCTAAGTGCATTTAAACTTCCGACTTCAACTGTACCTGCTGGAGCGCATGCTACGGGTGGGTGTTGCTATGGTGAACAGTAAGCTGAGATAAAGCGGGGCTTTACCTAGCATAGACTTATAGATGACATAGAGCCAGTGGGTTTGACGACGAATATATTGTGAGGGCCAGCCAACAAGAGCATACAGGTCGCTGTGGTGGGTAGTATATGGGGCTTTGGTGACAAAACGGATGGCACTGTGATAGACTACATCCAGTTTGCTGAGTAGAGTGTTGGAGGCATTTTGTAAATGACATCGCCAAAGTCAAGGATCGGTAGGATAGTCAGTTTTACGAGGGTATGTTTGGCAGCATGAGTGAAGGAGGCTTTGTTGTGAAATGGGAAGCTGATTCTCGATCTAATTTTGGATTGGAGATGCTTAATGTGAGTCTGGAAGGAGAGTTTATAGTCTAGCCAGACACCTAGGTATTTGTAGTTGTCCACATATTCTAAGTCAGAACCGTCCAGAGGAGTGATGCTAGTCTGGCGGGAGGGTGCGGGCAGCAATCGGTTGATGAGCATGCACTTAGTTTTACTAGCATTTAAAAGAAGTTGGAGGCCACGGAAGAAGTGTTGTATGTCTTTGGAGGTTAGATAGCACAGTGACCAAAGAAGGGCCAGATGTATACAGAATGGTGTCGTCTGCGTAGAAGTGGATCAGAGAAAGCAGCAAGGGCGACATCATTGATATATACAGTGAAAAGTGGCACTCTGTGGCACCCCCATAGAGACTGACAGAGGTCCGGACAACAGGCCCTCCTATTTGACACACTGAACTCTATCTGAGAAGTAGTTGGTGAACCAGGCGAGGCAGTCATTTGAGATGCCAAGGCTATTGAATCTGCCAATAAGAATACTGTGATTGACAGAGTCAAAAGCCTTGGCCAGGTCGATGAAGATGGCTGCACAGTACTGTCTTTTATTGATGGCGGTTATGATATTGTTTAGCACCTAGAACATGGCTGAGGTGCACCCATGAACAGCTCGGAAACCAGTTTGTATAGTGGAGAAGGTACGGTGGGTTTTGAAATGGTCGGTGATCTGTTTGTTAACTTGGCCTTCAGATATTTTTAGAAAGGCAGGGCAGGATGGATATAGGTCTATAACAGTTTGGGACTAGAGTGTCTCCCCCTTTGAAGAGGGGGATGACCGGGGCAGCTTTCCAATCTTTGGGGATCTCAGACAATACGATAGAGAGGTTGAATAGGCTAGTAATTGTGGTTGCAACAATTTCGGCTGATAATTTTAGAAAGAGAGGGTCCGGATTGTCTAGCCCAGCTGATTTGTATAGATCCAGATTTTGCAGCTCTTTCAGAACATCAGCTGTCTGGATTTTTGTGAAGGAGAAGTGTGGGGGGGGGCTTGGGCTTGGGAAAGTTGCTCCAGGGGGTGCTGAGATGTTGGTAGGGGTAGCCAGGTGGAAAGCATGGCCAGCCTTCGAAAAATTGAAAAAAAATTAGAAATTATAAATTATCGTAGATTTATCGGTGGTGACAATGTTTCCTATCCTCAGTGCAGTTTGCAGCTGGGAGGAGGTGCTCTTATTCTCCATGGACTTGACTGTCCCAAATGTTTTGGAATTAGGGCTACAGGATGCAAATATCTGTTTGAAAAAGCTAGCCTTGGGCCTCCAGGGTGGTGCAGTGGTTAAGGGCGCTGTACTACAGCGCCAGCTGTGCCATCAGAGACTCTGGGTTCGCGCCCAGGCTTTGTTGTAACCGGCATCGACCGGGAGGTCCGTGGGACGATGCACAATTGGCCTAGCCCCGTACGGGTTAGGGAGGGCTTGGCCGGTAGGGATGTCCTTGTCTCATCACACACCAGCGACTCCTGTGGCAGGCCGGGCGCAGTGCGCGCTAACCAAGGTTGCCAGGTACACTGTGTTTCCTCCAACACATTGGTGTGGCTGGCTTCCCGGTTGGATACGCGCTGTGTTAAGAAGCAGTGCGGCTTGGTTGGGTTGTGTATCAAAGGACGCATGACTTTCAACCTTCGGGATGAGGTGATGTAGATGAGGTAAATATCCTTCCAGGATACCTGGACCAGGTCGATTAGAAAGGCCTGCTCACTGAAGTGTTTTAGGGAGCATTTGACAGTGATGAGTGGTTGTTTGACCGCAGACCCATTACGCACGCAGGCAATGATTGCTGAGATCCTGGTTGAAGAGAGCACATTTAGAGAACAAGTTGGTCAGGATATTATCTAAGAGGGTGGTCGTTTGACCGCGGAGCCATTACAGATTTAGTTTGTGTGAGATTGAGGGCAGCTAGCTTAGTTTGAAGGACGGGGTGTTAAGCATATCCCAGTTTAGGTCACCTAACAGTACGAGCTCTGAAGATAGATGGGGGGCAATCAATTCACATATGGTGTCCAGGGCACAGCTGGGGGCTGAAGGGGGTCTATAACAAGCAGCAACGGTGAGAGACTTGTTTCTGGAAAGGTGGATTTTTAAAAGTAGAAGCTCAAATTGTTTGGGCACAGACCTGGATAGTATGACAGAACTCTGCAGGCTATCTCTGCAGAAGATTGCAACTCCGCCCCCTTTGGCAGTTCTATCTTGTCAGAAAATGTTATATGGACATGGGATGGACATTTCTGGATTTTTGGTGGCCTTCCTAAGACAGGATTCAGACATGGCTATGTCATCCGGGTTGGCGGAGTGTGCTAAAGCAGTGAATAAAATAAACTTAGGGAGGAGGCTTCTAATGTTAACATGCATGAAACCAAGGCTTTTACGGTTACAGAAATCAACAAATGAGAGCGCCTGGGGAATGGGAGGGGAACTAGGGGCTGCAGGGCCTGGATTAACCTCTACATCACCAGAGGAATGTAGGAGGAGTAAGATAAGTGTACGGCTAAAGGCTATACGAACTGGTCGTCGAGTACGTTCGGAACAGAGAGTAAAAGGAGCAGATTTATGGGTGTGGAAGAATAGATTCAAGGCATAATGTATTAACAAGGGTATGGTAGGATGGTAGGATGTGAATACAGTGGAGGTAAACTTAGGCATTGAGTGATGATGAGAGAGGTTTTGTCTCTAGAGGCACCATTTAAGCCAGGTGAGGTATGGGGAGGGGGGTGGAACAAAAGGGCTAGCTAAGGCATATTGAGCAGGGCTGGAAGCTCTACAGTGAAATAAGACAATAATCACTAACCAAAACTGCAATAGACAAGGCATATTGACATTAGGGAGAGGCATGTGTAGCCGAGTGATTATTGGGTCCAGTGAGTAGCTAGACGAGCTGGAGACATGGCGATTCAGACAGCTAGCAGGCCGGGGCTAGCAGGATAGCAGATGGGCCTCCGGGGGACATCGCAACGGAAGAGCCTGTTGAAACCCCAAGGACAGTTACATCGGCAGACCAGTCGTGATGGATTGGCGGGGCTCCGTGTCGGCACCGTGTTGGTCCAGGCCAATTATAAATAGGTATTGTGGCCCAAGAATTGACTGATGGACCTCTTTGGCTAGCCGGGAGATGGGCCTAGCTCGAGGCTAGCTCCAGGCTAACTGGTGCTTGCTTCGGGACAGCGATGTTAACTAGAAGTAGTCACTCGGATAGCAGCTAGCTAGCTGCGGTGATCCGGTGTAAAGATGCAGAGCTTGTGGTTGGAATCTGGAGATGTGGTAGAGAAAAAGCAGTCCGATATGCTCTGGATTGATATTGCGCTGTGCAGACTGTCAGGAAATTGACCGGGCTGAGTTAATGGTGATGACCACTAGCAGTGGCTAAATGACGACTAGCTTTAAAGGAGAGTATGTTCAGTCCGTAGATGGAAATTGAGATTAAATATTTATGAAAAATATATACAAATAAAAATATATATACATGGGACAAGACAAACAGACGACCAACTGCTACGCCATCTTAGAATTACCACAGAACCTTCCAGCAGAACCTTCTATTTAACCCTGTGTAGGACACATAATTACAAAATGCAGTGGATTTATAATATTTGTGCTGGTAGGGTCACTGTCATTCATAGACCCAGTGTTACTTACTGTTTGTATACCTTTGTTTTCTGGTTTTCACAGGAAGAACAGATGTCTGTTTGAACTCTGCTCCCTCCATCTGCTGCTGCAGATACCTACTTACCTACCTACCTACCTACCTACCTACCTACACACACACACACACACACACACACACACACACACACACACACACACACACACACACACACACACACACACACACACACACACACACACACACACACACACACACACACACACCTATTGAAGTGGTGGCTTTTTATTTTTGTCCAATTTTGTAATTTGTTTTGATATGATCTTAACATTTATATTTTATCCAACCATACATCATTTTCAACCTATATACCATCTGCTATGAAATGAGCATCATGTTGGGATTGGCTATAATGCATTCTGAGGTACAGATGATTTCACTAGGAAGCAATAAACAAAGAAATGACGGAAACAGTGTTTGACTCCTCTGTCATATAATTATGAGATACATGTGTTTTATATGAGTCTCATGTGTTTTATATAAGCCTGTTTGTTTGTTATGGACTGAAGCTGAAAATTAGAACCTGAGTTTTCTAACCAGTCCAGAATGTTTCTGTGTGGTAATGGTGAAGAGAACATCACACAGACATGTCATATCTGATCTCTCCTCTTGAAAGAGCCCTGCAAGTCCATGTTGAATAAAATTCAACTTACTATGCTGCTCATTGGGTGTTGGTTCCTGTTCAGCTCACTCCTTGTTTACAGGTTTGACTGTACAGACTTTTCTAAAATGTTGGTCTGCAGGTTTGTTTCTTCATCACTTCACCTCACAATGAAAAAAAAAAGTCCTGCATAAGTGTGTGCCTGCATAAGAACAGTATGCGCAAATGAGTGCTGCAGAACAGTCTTGTGGGGGTGCTGGTACCAGTTAGTTTAATAAGGCTCTGTAACGGTCCTAAACACTCCTTACTGCTTCAGGACCTGTCACTAACTGATTTATCAACTTTCATTACTCACTATGGGCCCACAGTGGGTCTGCTATGTGCCCTCCTCTCTCTCTCACACACACACACACACACACACACACAAAAACACACACACACACACACACACACACACACACACACACACACACACACACACACACACACACACACACACAAGCACACACACACACACACACAGCCCCTGCGCAGCGTCAGGCCCTGAGCTGCGGTCCCTATAATTTATGTTAGTGTTTCCCAGTGGAGCAGATCTCAGTGGAAACTCAGTTAAAGGTTCCCTGGCCTGCATCTGCCCAGTCTACCTCATTATAACGCTATTTACCTGTTTAACATTAGTGGCTACGCTTTGCCACAGATATAAAGTCATTCAATCATGTTGGACGTTACAGACCACCAAATGTATATTACTCCTCTGAGTTGGCTGAGTTATGAGATGGCAGTAGAGTGGTGTGTGATGCAGTAAAAGCATTGTGCAGCAGTTTATGCCTCTAGTCCTGAGAGAGTGGAACCATGTGGTTGGCAGAGTGCTTGGTGAGAGAGAGAGCATGGCCACAGCAGCCTGTTAACCTGGGCATTCACTCCTTATTAATGAAGGGGACTGGGTCTGGTCCTGAGCTCTCTGTCTCTCCCTCTACTTCTTTACTTGCTTATAGTGCAGAACTAGAGAGACACGGGCTCTATTCAATCAATAGCGCTGAAGATCCAACTTTATAGCACAATTGACAATTAAAGGCAATGTTCCCGCGGTCGCGGAAACTGCATTACAGTTAACACTGCATATTTCGGCTCAAACGGAAATTAGCTTTCCGTTTTAACACAGATCTTCCGCGATACTGATTGAATCCAGTCCTAACATACAGTAGCTAGTTGATGCAGCCCTAGTTTAACACCTTAGTCCTCGGATGCCCTGTCCTCTCCTGCCTTTGCTTCTTATGGAAGCGATCTGTCATTGTGCTGTAGTGTCAGATAAAAGCTTGTTTAGATTAAGTATGTGTGCTAGAAAGCCCTCTATATTTGACATTTTAGTAATTTATCAGACGCACTTATCCAGAGCGATTAGGGATCGGTGCCTTGCTCAAGGGCACATCACCATAATATTCACCAAGTCAGCTTGGGGATTCGAACCAGCGACCTTTCAGTTACTTACCCAACACTCTTAACCACTAGGCTACCTGCCGTGTAGTGAGCACATTCTTCCTCTTACACTGAACAAAAATATAAACGCAACATGTAAAGTGTTGGTCCCATGTTTCATGAGCTGAACTAAAAGATCCCAGAAGTTGTCCATACACCTAAAAATATTATTTCTCTCAAATCTTGAGCACAAATTTGTTTACATCCCTGTTGGTGTGGCATATCAAGAAGCTGATTAAACAGCATGATCATTACACAGTTGCACCTTGTGCTGGGGACAATAAAAGGCCACTAAAATTAACAGTTTTGTCACAACACAATGCCACAGACGTCTCAAGTTTTGAGAGAGAGTGCATTTGGCATGCTGACTGCAGGGATGTCCACCAGAGCTGTTGCCAGATAATTTAATGTTCATTTCTCTACTATAAGCTGCCTCAAACATCGTTTTAGAGAATTTGTCAGTGTGTTCAACCGGCCTTACAACTGCGAACCACGTGTAACCACGCCAGCACAGGTCAACCGGGCAGCCGATGAAACTGTGGGTTTGCAAAACGGAAGAATTTATGCCCAAACTGAGGTCCATTGTCATGCCATTCATCTGCCACACTCACCTTATATTTCAGCATAATAATACACAGCCCCATGTCACAACGATCTGTACACAATTCCTGGAAGCTGAAAATGTCACAGATTTTCCATGGCCTGCATACTCAACAGACAAGTCACCCATTGAGCATGTTTGGGATGCTCGGGATCAACGTGTACGACAGCGTGATCTAGTTCCCCCCAATATCCTGCAACTTTGCACAGCCATTGAAGAGTAGTGAGACAACATTCCACAGGTCACAATCAACAGCCTGATCAACTCTATGTGAAGGAGATGTGTCACGCTACATGAGGCATATGGTGGTCACACCAGATACCGACTGGTTTTCTGATCCAAAGTACAGTGGCATGCGAAAGTATTCACCCCCATTTTTCCTATTTTTTTTGCCTTATAACCTAGAATTCAAATGGATTTTTGGGGGATTTGTATCATTTGATTTACACAACATGCCTAACACTTTGAAGATACAAAATATTTTTTATTGTGAAATAAACAAGAAATAATACAAAAAAACTGAAAACTTACAGAACTATTCACCCCCCCAAAGTCAATACTTTGTAGAGCCACCTTTAGCAGCAATTACAGCTGCAAGTCTCTTGGGGTATGTATCTATAAGCTTGGCACATCTAGCCATTCTGCAAGGCAAAACTGCTCCAGCTCCTTCAAATTGGATGGGTTCGATATTTAAGTCATAACACAGATTATCAATTGAATTGATGTCTGGGCTTTGACTAGGCCATTCCAAGACATTTCAATGTTTCCCCTTAAACCACCCGAGTGTTGCTTTAGCAGTATGCTTGGGGTCATTGTCCTGCTGGAAGGTGAACCTCCGTCCCAGTCTCAAATCTCTGGAAGACTGAAACAGGTTTCCCTCAAGAATTTCCCTGTATTTAGCACCATCCATCATTCCTTCAATTCTGACCAGTTTCCCAGTTCCTGCCGATGAAAAACATCCCCACAGCATGATGCTGCCACCAACATGCTTCAGTGTGGGGATGTTGTTCTCGGGGTGATGAGAGGTGTTGGGTTTGCGCCAGACATAGCGTTTTCCTTGATGGCCAAAAAACTAATTTTTAGTCTCATCTGATCAGAGTACCTTCTTCCATATGTTTGGGGAGTCTCCCACATGCCTTTTGGCGACCACCAAACATATTTTCTTATTTTTGTCTTTAAGCAAGGGCTCTTTCTGGCCACTCTTCCGTAAAGCCCAGCTCTGTGGCGTGTAAGGCTTAAAGTGGTCCTATGGACAGATACTCCAATCTCTGCTGTGGAGCTTTGCAGCTCCTTCAGGGTTATCTTTGGTCTCTTTGTTGCCTCTGATAAATGCCCTCCTTGCCTGGTCTGTGAGTTTTGGTGGGTGGCCCTCTTTTGGCAGGTTTGTTGTGGTGCCATATTCTTTCCATTTTTTAATAATGGATTTAATGGTGCTCTGTGGGATGTTCAAAGTTTTGGATATTTATTTACAACCCAACCCAGATATGTACTTCTCCACAACTTTGTCCGTGACCTGTTTGGAGGGCTCCTTGGTCTTCATGGTGCCGCTGGCTTAGTGGGGCCCCTTGCTTAGTGGTGTTGCAGACTCTGGGCCCTTTCAGAACAGGTGCATATATACTGATACTGAGATCATGTGACAGATTATGTGACACTTAAATAAAGTCCACCTTTGTGCAGTCTAACTAATTCTGTGACTTCTGAAGGTAATTGGTTGCACCAGGTCTTATTTAGGGGCTTCATAGCGAAGGGGTGAATACATATGTACGCACCACTTTTTTTTTTTTTTACATTGTTTTAAACAAGTAATTTTGAAAATTTCACTTGACCAATTTGGACTATTTTTTTGTGTATGTCCATTACATGAAATCCAACTAAAAATCAATTTAAATTACAGGTTGTAATGCAACAAAATAGGAACAAAGCCAAGGGGGATGAATACCTTTGCAAGACACTGTATCTGTGACCATATCTGTATTCCCAGTCATGTTATTTTAAAGGTTTCTGTGATGAACAGTCATGCGACATCCATACATTAGGGCCTAATGTATTTATTTTAATTGACTGATTTCCTTGTATGAACTGTAACTCAGTAATTCTTTTGAAATTGTTGCATGTTGTGTTTATATTTTTGTCCAGTATAGCTTTCTCTATGCTGCTGCAAACCTTAGCTGGCTGGAGAGAATAAAGTGTTCCCCATATTTGTCTGACAGTGATTAATGACATTCACAGTGTTAGATGTGTTCCTGCATGCTCTGGGATTAGACATAACTGGTCCTTCATTATATCATCAGTAGATACTACTGTACCAACACTAGGCTATAGGATGTCACTGTAGCAACAAAGATATAGGACGTATGAGAGAGATGGAACAAGCTCAGGTTTTGGAGACCTGTTTAAGGAATAAGTATTTAACGATGGAAAGTGTGTGTGTGTATGTGTGTGTGTGTTAGCAGGTACAGTGGCTGTATGAAGCTTGACTATTTGTTGGCACTCCCTGCCCTCAGGAGTCCAACTCTCTGTCTCGTCCCGCTACACTCACGCCAAGCCAAGCACTAGTAACTGGCCCGCACTGGCCAGCAGAGAGATGAACGTCATTATTTATCACAAACGATGGCTGTGTGATGTCTTGGCAGAGAGACTAACATGGCAGACTCTGGTTATTGTACAGATGATGCTCCAAGGTCTGACGTCATGATGTCTTACTGATATAGAGTAACCCGATTTCCACCAGTGCCCAGTTGTAGTGTAAACCTCTCTAGTAATTGGAGATATATGGTAATCAGCTGTTGCAGCAGATTCCTCTTCTTTGAGAGAATAGTTTGATCAACCACAGAAAACATGACATCCTTTATGTAAACAACGAGTGAAAAGGAGTGGTCTTATTATTGGAATAACATTACTGTTACCAAAACCATTATCCAAAAAGATAAAATTATCTTTTTACTGTAAATAAATAATAGCTTGGACTTTTTAAATTGATACTTCTTTATTGATGCATACAGTATGTACAATAATAAGTTATATATACATTTCCATTTGTTTCCATAAAATAGTTTTTGTTTCCATTGTTTCTAAAGTTTAGTCTGTGGAGCGTTTGTGATCCTGAGGTAAGAGGTCCAGGTTCTGCACATACAGTACAGTCAGTCATCTTCTGTCACTAAACTACCTACCTAAACCACTAGCTTTCTGTTGACGCTGTGTTTGAATTGATAAAAACAAGGAGAAACTTAAAGAAGCTGTTATGGATACGTGCTAAATGATGAACATTGAACATGCACATTTATTATTCATATACACTACCGGAGTCCAGCCCCTTTAAACGTGGCTAACTTAAAACACCAGAGCAGTGAAGACACACTGAGCAATGTGAGTGTGCTTCCCGTCACTCAACCGAAAAAGCATTCTTGGAGGTATAGAAAGGCACTGTTAAAACACTATAAACCAAACACACAGGAGGTTTCTCTTGTTCCTGAAATGTCTGTAGCTGGGAGCTTATCACCATTAGCTGATATAGTGGGCAGAACAAGTATCTGATACACTGCTGATTTTGCAGGTTTTCCTACTTACAAAGCATGTAGAGTTCTGTAATTTTTTATCATAGGTACACTTCAACTGTGAGAGACAGAATCTAAAACAAAAATCCAGAAAATCACATTGTATGATTTTTAAGTAATTAATTTGCATTTTATTGCATGACAAGTATTTGATCACCTACCAACCAGTAGGAATTCCATCTCTCACAGACCTGTTCGTTTTTCTTTAAGAAGCCCTCTTGTTCTCCACTCATTACCTGTATTAACTGCACCTGTTTGAACTCGTTACCTGTATAAAAGACACCTGTCCACACACTCAATCAAACAGACTCCAACCTCTCCACAATGGCCAAGAACAGGGAGCTGTGTAAAGACATCAGGCATAAAATTGTAGACCTACACAAGGACAAAATTGTAGACCTGGGATGGGCTTCAGGACAATAGGCAAGCAGCTTGGTCAGAAGGCAACAACTGTTGGCGCAATTATTAGAAAATGGAAGAAGTTCAAGATGACGGTCAATCACCCTCGGTCTGGGACTCCATACAAGATCTCACCTCGTGGGGCATCAATGATCATGAGGAAGGTGAGGGATCAGCCCAGAACTACACGGCAGGACCTGGTCAATGACCTGAAGAGAGCTGGGACCACCGTCTCAAAGAAAACCATTAGTAACACACTACGCAGTCATGGATTAAAGTCCTGCAGCGCGTGCAAGGTCTCCCTGCTCAAGCCAGCGCATGTCCAAGCCCGTTTGAAGTTTGCCAATGACCATCTGGATGATCCAGAGGAGGAATGGGAGAAGGTCATGTGGTCTGATGAGACAAAAATAGAGCTTTTTGGTCTAAACTCCACTCGCCGTGTTTGGAGGAAGAAGAAGGATGAGTACAACCCCAAGAACACCATCCCAACCTTGAAGCATGGAGGTGGAAACATCATTCTTTGGGGATGCTTTTCTGCAAAGGGGACAGGACGACTGCACCGTATTGAGGGGGGGATGGATGGGGGCCATGTATCGCAAGATCTTGGCCAACAACCTCCTTCCCTTAGTAAGAGCATTGAAGATGGGTCGTGGCTGGGTCTTCCAGCATGACAACGACCCAAAACACACAGCCAGGGCAACTAAGGAGTGGCTCTGTAAGAAGCATTTCAAGGTCCTGGAGTGGCCTAGCCAGTCTCCAGACCTGAACCCAATAGAAAATATTTGGAGGGAGCTGAAAGTCCGTATTGCCCAGCGACAGCCCCGAAACCTGAAGGATCTGGAGAAGGTCTGTATGGAGGAGTGGGCCAAAATCCCAGCTGCAGTGTGTGCAAACCTGGTCAAGAACTACAGGAAACGTATGATCTCTATAATTGCAAACAAAGGTTTCTGTACCAAATATTAAGTTCTGCTTTTCTGATGTATCAAATACTTATGTCATGCAATAAAATGCAAATGAATTCCTTAAAAATCATACAAAGACCTCTACATTCTTTGTAAGTAGGAAAACCTGCAAAATCGGCAGTGTATCAAATACTTGTTCTCCCCACTGTATGTGCTGAGCTTTTTGGCACAAAATGGCTGCCATCCTGTGGAATCACCCAGCATAGTGTCAGAGCCCGGCTGACAATAGCGTTGCTCAGTGCTGGGTCTCCTGGAGTTTTGTCTCCCTGCATTCCTCAGGCTGCAGTAGGCCTAGTCTGTTAGCAGTCTCTTTAATAGTCTCTGGCATCTGGTCTTTACTGGTTCATTGGTTTTAGTGGTTAATTAGGTGCTGAAAGTCTCGACTGTGAACCACAACACTATTATACCAGACCGCCACACGATAACCAATTAGAGCCAGTGGCAGCAGCTGACCGCTGGGGGCAGGTGGGGTAATAGAGGGTCTGGGGCCACAGGGGTCCTGGCAGAGGTCCATTATGCCATTTTTAAAATCTGATATTATGAAATGTACTACATGTGATCTATGTAAACAATAGCAAAAATGTTAAAGAAGGTTATAAAAAGCTTTTGTCGAGCAAGGTTAATTGCCAGTCCTTTGCCAGAGGAAGACAGAGAGACGAGGAGGAGAGAGATTTGGGATCTGGAGAGGCCTGCTGACATTCTTCATGTTGAGGGCTAAAACTGTTTGTTTCTGAATGTATGTGCGGGTATATGCACATGCGTCTATTGCATGTGTGTATATGAGTGTGTGTGAACATTAGTGTGTATATGGAGTCAGACGCTTGCACACCGTGGTGAGGACAGAGGGACAGTGTTTGTATCTCCTCCTCCCAGTACATCAGAACATAGTGACTCCACAGCATCCAGTCTCTCTATCTGCACCAGTCTGGTGAGCAGGTCTGGGATGCTGTATCCGGCTGTACTGATCCTCTCAAACAGCTGCAGGCCGTCACTCATCCCTCCGATCTCATCCCTCTTCAGGCCAAAGCTCTCTGCCAGGTGTCTCCAGGTCTTCACCACGGCTGCCTCGCTACTGTAGGAGGAGCTCAGCATCCGACTGGCCTTCTCTAGACAGTCAAATGGTAGTTCTGTAGGACTTAGACCTAGGGAGAGGGAGGGAGAGGGAGGGTTAGGATGTGTGTGTTGTGGCTAGAGATCAGCATACAAGATTCCTTCGCTAGACAGTCGAAGAGTACTTCTATAGCAGGGGTGGTACACACATTATAAAAGGGCCACATTGAAAAAACACAAGGAATTCGCAGGCCTACTATGTTTGTTTTTACAAAATAATTGGCCATTGTATTATTAGAAAGAATATGGCTGTTTAAAATGTCCACTTACGTACAAAGGATGCTGTATATATAATTTTAACATATTAAAACAAAAAAAGAGATAAATAATATTTGTCCAGACTTTGCTGCTATGCTTACAGATGTGCATAATATACTGCGACTCTAATCAAAAATTAGCCTATTTAATAACCCAAAATAACAAAAACCTAGCTAGGTTGTTGTAACATTTAAACTTAAAACATGTTAAAAAATGTTTTGCAATGAATGGATCACCGATGCGGTTGAATGCAGCATTGCTGTATGTTGCACTCAAAATTAATTGACAACCCAAATTATTGCGTGGGCCGGAATGTAGAAATGTATCACGGGCCGGAAACGGCCCGTTGGCCTTGTGTTTGAAGTTCTATAGGGCTGAAACCAGTCGAAGGGTAGTTCTATAAGGCTGAAACCAGTTGAAGGGCAGTTCTATAGGGCTGAAACCAGTCGAAGGGTAGTTCTATAGGGCTAAAACCAGTCGAAGGGTAGTTCTATAAGGCTGAAACCAGTTGAAGGGCAGTTCTAAGGGCTGAAACCAGTCGAAGGGCAGTTCTATAAGGGCTGAAACCAGTCGAAGGGTAGTTCTATAGGGCTGAAACCAGTCGAAGGGCAGTTCTATAAGGCTGAAACCAGTTAGTTCTAAGGCTGAAACCAGTTGAAGGGTAGTTCTATAGGGCTGAAACCAGTCAGTTGAAGGGCAGTTCTATAGGGCTGAAACCAGTCGAAGGGTAGTTCTATAGGGCTGAAACCAGTCGAAGGGCAGTTCTATAGGGCTGAAACCAGTCGAAGGGTAGTTCTATAGGGCTGAAACCAGTAGTTCTATAAGGCTGAAACCAGTTGAAGGGCAGTTCTATAGGGCTGAAACCAGTCGAAGGGTAGTTCTATAGGGCTGAAACCAGTCGAAGGGTAGTTCTATAAGGCTGAAACCAGTCGAAGGGCAGTTCTATAGGGCTGAAACCAGTCGAAGGGTAGTTCTATAAGGCTGAAACCAGTTGAAGGGCAGTTCTATAGGGCTGAAACCAGTCGAAGAGCAGTTCTATAAGGCTGAAACCAGTCGAAGGGCAGTTCTATAAGGCTGAAACCAGTCGAAGGGCAGTTCTATAGGGCTGAAACCAGTTGAAGGGCAGTTCTATAGGGCTGATACCAGTTGAAGGGCAGTTCTATAGGGCTGAGACCAGTCGAAGGGCAGTTCTATAGGGCTGAAACCAGTCGAAGGGCAGTTCTATAGGGCTGAAACCAGTCAAAGGGCAGTTCTATAGGGCTGATACCAGTCGAAGGGTAGTTCTATAAGGCTGATACCAGTCGAAGGGTAGTTCTATAGGGCTGATACCAATCGAAGGGTAGTTCTATAGGGCTGAAACCAATCGAAGGGTAGTTCTATAGGGCTGAAACCAGTCGAAGGGCAGTTCTATAAGGCTGAAACCAGTCGAAGGGTAGTTCTATAGGGCTGAAACCAGTCGAAGGGTAGTTCTATAGGGCTGAAACCAGTCGAAGGGCAGTTCTATAGGGCTGATACCAGTTCTATAGGGCTGAGACCAGTCGAAGGGTAGTTCTATAGGGCTGAAACCAGTCGAAGGGTAGTTCTATAGGGCTGAAACCAGTCGAAGGGTAGTTCTATAGGGCTGAAACCAGTCGAAGGGTAGTTCTATAGGGCTGAAACCAGTCGAAGGGTAGTTCTATAGGGCTGAAACCAGTCGAAGGGCAGTTCTATAGGGCTGAAACCAGTCGAAGGGCAGTTCTATAGGGCTGAAACCAGTCGAAGGGCAGTTCTATAGGGCTGAAACCAGTCGAAGGGCAGTTCTATAGGGCTGAAACCAGTCGAAGGGTAGTTCTATAGGGCTGAAACCAGTCGAAGGGTAGTTCTATAGGGCTGAAACCAGTCGAAGGGTAGTTCTATAGGGCTGAAACCAGTCGAAGGGCAGTTCTATAGGGCTGAAACCAGTCGAAGGGCAGTTCTATAGGGCTGATACCAGTCGAAGGGCAGTTCTATAGGGCTGATACCAGTCGAAGGGCAGTTCTATAGGGCTGAAACCAGTCGAAGGGCAGTTCTATAGGGCTGAAACCAGTATAGGGCTGAAGGGTAGTTCTATAGGGCTGAAACCAGTCGAAGGGTAGTTCTATAGGGCTGAAACCAGTCGAAGGGCAGTTCTATAAGGCTGAAACCAGTTGAAGGGCAGTTCTATAGGGCTGAAACCAGTCGAAGGGCAGTTCTATAGGGCTGAAACCAGTCGAAGGGTAGTTCTATAGGGCTGAAACCAGTCGAAGGGCAGTTCTATAGGGCTGAAACCAGTCGAAGGGTAGTTCTATAGGGCTGAAACCAGTCGAAGGGTAGTTCTATAGGGCTGAAACCAGTCGAAGGGCAGTTCTATAGGGCTGAAACCAGTCGAAGGGCAGTTCTATAGGGCTGAAACCAGTCGAAGGGTAGTTCTATAGGGCTGAAACCAGTCGAAGGGCAGTTCTATAGGGCTGAAACCAGTCGAAGGGCAGTTCTATAGGGCTGAGACCAGTCGAAGGGTAGTTCTATAGGGCTGAAACCAGTCGAAGGGTAGTTCTATAGGGCTGAAACCAGTCGAAGGGCAGTTCTATAGGGCTGAAACCAGTCGAAGGGTAGTTCTATAGGGCTGATACCAGTCAAAGGGTAGTTCTATAGGGCTGATACCAGTCGAAGGGCAGTTCTATAGGGCTGAAACCAGTCGAAGGGTAGTTCTATAGGGCTGAAACCAGTCGAAGGGCAGTTCTATAGGGCTGAAACCAGTCGAAGGGCAGTTCTATAGGGCTGAGACCAGTCGAAGGGCAGTTCTATAGGGCTGAAACCAGTCGAAGGGCAGTTCTATAGGGCTGAAACCCGGGGATGTACGTGTGAGTTCTCACCCTCGGCCACATTGCAGGCTCTTGCATACAGATCCAGGATCTTTTTCCTCCGGCTCTGAATCTGTAGGAAGAGACAAAGAGAAAGGTAAAGTAAGTTACAAAGTAATTACATCGCAATACATTGTAAAAGTACATAGTTGGTTGTGAATGACTGATCTCTCTCACCCCTGTAGCCTTGTTGTTATTGATGATGTTTGCATTGCTATTGCTAATGTTGTTAGTGTTGATAGGGCTGGTGGGGTTGGATCCAGTCTTATCCTTGTTGAGGAGCCCCAGGGAAAGCAGGCAGAGGTCCGGCTTGGTTCCCAGGTTCAGGAGACAGAGGCTGGGGTTAGGATCAGCTGCCCCCTGCCTCTCCAATGCTGCCTCCTCATCACTATCCATACTACGACTCAACAGCTGCTCGTTCTCTGACGATGCATCATTCTCACTGGGGAGGAGAGAGAAAATCAAGCTGAGTTGTCAAAATTCCATATCAGTCAGCATAATAACACTAAGCCTTCATGACCTTTTCAACTGATATTTAGCTGTGTCGAGTTATGCTAATGTTATGGAGCTTCAGCCTAATTGTTATACTGTGAGGAGCCTCTTGTTTTAGCTTGCATATTTAGCTTTGGTTCCACAGAACGCCACTGACAGTGTGTAACACTGGGACTTTCTCCCAAAAACACCTTGTTGACAAAGATTCTCAGAGATTGTTTTTACATATGTGCACGTACACACGCGCAAACACACACACACACGCATTGTTTCTCAGTCACCCTACACCCACTCTGGAAGCTAAGACAGTGAGTTAGCACATCCTCTGGAATGCAGTTAGCCACACTGTTTACCTCTGCTGAGTCTAGCTAGGTGATGTAATGCTAATGTTAATGTGTGTGTTGACATGTAACTTGTTCATACAGACCATATACAGTGTGTGCACATGTGACACTGTATGAAAAACACATCGTCTGTGTCTATCCATGTTTACCTGAGTGTATATGTCTGTTCTCATTGCTGTCTGTCATAATGAATAAGGCTTCATTGTCTGCAATTGTGGGGTTGAGACTGAAGAAAGGAGAGAGGGGGAAAGACAGCAGAGGACAGAAAGGGGAAGGGCAAGGAGCTGTCATCCACCTGGTGGTTTGGCTGCGCTATAGAGTAATTATCTCTCTCTCTCTTTACCCCCAATCTTTCCTCACCTCTCTTTGCCTCTCTCTCCTACCCACCTTCCCCTCGCTCTCTTTATATTCATCCCCCACTCCACTCTCCCTCCCCTCCTCCAGGGCCAATCTGTGCTCAGCTACCTCACCCTCCAAAGCCACATAATCACTCTGCTTCAGAAAAATCCTCAAGTGAACTTGTTTTTTCCATGCCCACGCAAGGGGACACACACACTGTCTCCCCACTAAAAGGGCTGGCAGCGATGCTCTGCTGCAGTGACTTGTCCTGTGGTAGTCTAATTACAGGCAGATTCCGAAAAACAGATAAAAAAACCTCTGTCTGTGAGGCCCCCAGTCAACCACTACACTGTAAAACCAGGAAGCATGTGACACGTTCATAACCTAAACATCAGTGTTTAAAACTGAAGCATTAGGCATTTAGAACTGCCAATAAGTGTTCTCATCTTAAACACAGGCGTTTAGAATGCTTGGTTAAACATTAAAGTCTTTCTTTCCAGTCAGTTTCCAACCATGAGAACACCCATATCTCCTTAGAGTTCAGTTTTTAACCACTAGTGTTTTAACCACTGTTTAGAATGACTTTAGTCATTAGAAATTGATGTGACTTCATTTGCTTTAAATTCAGATCAGTGTTAGGAATGTCTATCACCTTACCTACATTTCAGCACTGAACAGGACATTTGATTCAAGAAATATTTTAAATCAAGTGGTGGTGTTGTTACTCAACTGGGTTGAGTTCATTTCTGTTAACTCTGAGTGAAAAAGACGTGGGAAGGGCCTCATTATCATATTTCCCAGAATGCTTTGTTGTAGGTTGCTCTTTAGAATAGTTTGTTTCAATATCTATGTTTACTCATGCATATTGATTGATTCATTTATCTTATACTATACAAAGATAAATCATTTAAATAACTGTTTCTAAACTAATCCAATCTGTAAGAGGTTGGATTTATTGCACCAGTTACTGAGATAGTTGTTCCAGTTTAGATGGTTTAGGTCAGGGGTGTCAAACTCATTCCATGGAGGGCCTAGGGTCTGCTGTTTTTTTGTTTTTACTTTCAAGTAAGCTCTCGACAACCAAGTGAGGGGAGTTCCTTACTAATTAGTGACCTTAATTAATCAATCAAGTGAAAACCTGCACACACTCTGCCCCTCCGTGGAATGAGGTTGACACGTGGTTTCGGTAGTCTTGTTTGTTAAGTCCTTCACCATAGCAGCCGTTCTGAGTGCAGGTTGTGGCTAATAAAATATTCCAATTCATGGATATCCTCCCTCTGGCTGGAGGAAGGAATTACAAATCACTTCAAAAACCAGCATATTGTGTGTACATGTGACTTGTGATACTGTATGAAACAAACACATCGTCTGTGTCTATCCATGTTTACATGAGTGTATATAGGTCTGATGTGGCCCATGAGCCAGGATGTTCAGACCACAATGTGGCCATAACTAAAGGCTTTATGAAACATGCAACATGTGGTGATACAGGGTTTACTTTGAATTCAAACACATTCACTTAGGCAGTCACTTGGTGAAATGAGTGAATTGAACTATGTCTCTGTTACTAACAAACACAGTCAAGGGTCAGAATCTCTCACATTCATTTGAAAGGCATGCTGGGAAATGTGCAAATACGGCTTTACACCCTACAGTGTTAAAATAACACCCCCAGTGTTTAGCCTTTAAAACCTAAATGCCTTGTGCTGAATAAATGTGTTCATGTATTTAAAGAGTCTTACAGAGAATAAACATGTTTTCAATCTACACTGTGACGCGTTTTCATAGAAATTAAAAATACCTTGACAGGTTCAGATTCTAAACATTTGGTTTTTCAGTGTACACAACCCCTACGCAACTCAGACATGCACACAAACAAGCTTGCAGACACACACACACACACACACACACACACACACACACACACACACACACACACACACACACACACACACACACACACACACACACACACACACACACACACACACACACACACACACACACACACACACACACACACACACACACACACACACACACACACACACACACACACACACACACACACACACACACACACACACACACACACACACACACACACACCATGCACATGATCTTAGTGATATTGGTAACCATTGCACACCGTTTGTGTCTGTTTGTTCAGTTTGTGTGTTTGATGTTTGTCATGTGTGCAGGTGGTCAGGATACCTTACCTTTTCACTGTCTTCGGAGGCGTAGGTTTGAGTTTGTCAAATTCATCCTTTTCGGAGAAAATTACAACATTGTCTGAAAGAAAGAAAACATATTTTGTAAATCAAATGTTATTTCTCCCACAGTTCTTTTAATTCTGGTAAAAGTCAGAAATTATCATCAAAATAACCTGGGGCATAAGGGCCCATTATTTTCAAAATAAATCAATTAAGAAGACTGTAGTGTTCAAATGCAATCATATCAAAGTTTAAAGCCTATAAGTGTCTGGCACTGTCAGCCTAGATGGTGTACGCCTCAGAGACGTCTCAGACAGACTCATAGCTCCCAGCTCTACTGGAAATGTCAATCATAGAGACTTATGAGACAGCTGCTTAATGCACACACATGCACGCACACTTTCCCCAAAACATACACACACGATACAGTACACTTTCACCAATACACAGAGAAAATGTAAACAGACATTCAGTTTTAAGAATAAAACACTTATGTTTGTGATTCTTTTAATTTGCAAACCTAAACACGCAGGTTTGATTCCTAAACCTAAAGGACTGTATGTATAACTATTACCATACTGGGGGTAAATGGTAGGCCTATGTGAGATGACAGTAGGTGTATTATCGTGAGGTTGATAACCCCTGAAGGAGTCAGTCGGTTGTTAACATTCTGGTTAGTGCGAGGGGAACAGTGACGGCCTAGAGCTAGCGCCACAGTCTAATCTAAACATTCCACCATGCTGCGCTCACTGCACACGGAATGTACTCCTCACCATTGTCAACCACACACACACACTGTCAAACCCACAGACCCCAGGCATGACAGACAGCCATCAGGTATGAGAATGTCTCTTTATTAGTCTAATAAACCAGACTATAGATTAAGAATGTCTCTTTATTAGTCTAATAAACCAGACTATAGATTAATAATGTCTCTTTATGTTAGTCTAATAAACCAGACTATAGATTAAGAATGTCTCTTTATTAGTCTAATAAACCAGACTATAGATTAAGAATGTCTCTTTATGTTAGTCTAATAAAACAGACTAGAGATTAAGAATGTCTCTTTATTAGTCTAATAAACCAGACTATAGATTATGTCTGAGTCCAAAACTGGTACTGTAAGTAAAAGTTTGTGTTCTGTAGTGTGTTGTTCTGTTAACTAAGGTAGTGTGTTGTCTATCTGTGTGTGTGTGTGTGTGTGTGTGTGTTGTGTCGTTGTGTCTGTGTTGTGTAGTGTATATGTAGCCTCACCTGGAACATCTTTCTTATCCTCCTGTTTGTTGGTCTGAGCCTCCACAGCCTTCACCACCTGACCAGAGCAGCATGCTGTGAACACACAGAGAGAGAGAGAAAGTTTAGTGTACGTGCACACTGATTGTTACCCTGTCCGCTGGGTTTCTGGGTGTGAGTATGTGTGTGTGTGAGTGTTACCCTGTCCGCTGGGTTTCTGGGTGTGAGTATGTGTGTGTGTGAGTGTTACCCTGTCCGCTGGGTTTCTGGGTGTGAGTATGTGTGTGTGTGAGTGTTACCCTGTCCGCTGGGTTTCTGGGTGTGAGTATGTGTGTGTGTGAGTGTTACCCTGCCCACTGGGTTTCTGGGTGTGGTTTGTGGGTGTGAGTGTTACCCTTATGTGTGTGTGTGAGTGTTACCCTGCCCACTGGGTTTCTGGGTGTGAGTATGTGTGTGTGTGAGTGTTACCCTTGTCCGCTGGGTTTCTGGGTGTGAGTATGTGTGTGTGTGAGTGTTACCCTGTCCGCTGGGTTTCTGGGTGTGAGTATGTGTGTGTGTGAGTGTTACCCTGTCCGCTGGGTTTCTGGGTGTGAGTGTGTGTGTGTGAGTGTTACCCTGTCCGCTGGGTGTCTGGGTGTGAGCGTGTGTGAGTGTTATCCTGTCCGCTGGTTACCCTGTCTTGGGTGTCGTGTGTGGTGTGAGTGTTATCTTGTGTGTGTGTGAGTGTTACCCTGTCCGCTGGGCTTGGCTTTGAGGATGTAGAACATGATGATGAGGACAATGGCGATGGCCATGATGAAGATGGTTGACATGGCGATGATGAGAGCAGTTGCTAGGTGACCCTGTCCTGTGGGGTCTTTGTGAGGGTGAGGGAACATGGTGGTACTGCTGGTTGAGACACTGGGGGCTTTGCCTGACAGCACAACTTTGGTAAGCATGCCTGGAACACACAGATACTACACAGTTACAACACAGATACTACTTCTGTATCTGAAGGAAGCCATGCAAGGGGGGCATGTTTTGGTTTTTGGCCTAGCACTACACAGCTGATTCAAATAATAAACTAATCATCAAACTTTGATCATTCAAGCAGACCACCGTAGGCCCTGTGCCCAAGAACACCAAGGTAAACTGCCTAAAAGACTGCCGACCCGTAGCACTCACGTCTGTATCCATGAAGTGCTTTGAAAGGTTGGTCATGGCTCACATCAACACCATTATCCTGGAAACCATATAACCACTCCAATTTGCATATATACCCAATAGATCACTAGATGATGCAATCCCTATTGCACTCCACACTGCCCTTTCCCACCTGGACAAAAAGAACACCTACGTGAGAATACTGTTCATTGACTACAGCTCAGCGTTCAACATGATAGTGCCCTCAAAGCTCACCACGAAGCTAAGGATCCTGGGACTGAACACCTCCCTCTGTAACTGGATCCTGGACTTCCTGACGGGCCGCCCCCAGGTGGTAAGGGTAGGTAACACAACACATCCGCCACACTGATCCTCTACATGGGGGCCCTGGAGGGGTGCGTGCTTAGTCCCCTCCTGTACTTCCTGTACTTCCTGTTCACCCGTGACTATATGGCCAGGCACGACTCCAACACCATCATTAAGTTTGCCGACGACACAACAGTGGTAGGCCTGATGACCGTCAACAACGAGACAGTCTATAGGGAGGAGGTCAGAGACCTGGCAGTGTGGTGCCAGGATAACAACCTCTCCCTCAACGTGATCAAGATAAAGGAGATGATCGTGGACTACAGGAAAAGGAGGGTTGAGCATGCCCCCATTCTGATTGACGGGGCTATAGTGGAGCAGGTTGAGAGCTTGAAGTTCCTTGGTATCCACATCACCAATGAACTAACATGGTCCAAACACACCAAGACAGTCGCGAAGAGGGCAAGCCCAACACCTATTCTACCTCAGGAGACTGAAAAGATTTGGCATGTGTCCTCAGATCCTCAAAAAGTTATACAGCTGCACCATCGAGAGCATCCTGATTGGTTGCATCACCACCTGGTATGGCAACTGCTCAACCTCCGACCGCAAGGCACTACAGAGGGTCATGTGAACTGCCAATTACATCACTGGGACTAAGCTTCCTGCCATCCAGGACCTCTTTACCCGGGAAGTGTCAGAGGAAGGCCCTAAAGATTGCTAAAGACTCCAGCCACCCCAGTCATAGACTGTTCTCTCTGCTACTGCACGGCAAGCGGTACCGGAACTCCAAGTCTAGGTCCAAAAGGCTTCTTAACAGCTTCTACCCCCAAGCTACAAGACTCCTGAACAGCTAATCAAATGGCTAGCCAGACTATTTGCATTGACCCCCCCATTTTTATGCTGCTGCTACTCTTTTTTTTAATTATCTATGCATAGTCACTTTACTGTACACATTACCTCAATTACCTAGACTAACCTGTTCCCTCGCACATTGACTCTATACCGTTACCCTCTGTATATAGCCTCGTTACTGTTTATGTCATAAGGTGAATTCACCAATTTGTAAGTCGCTCTGGATAAGAGCGTCTGCCAAATGACTTAAATGTAAATGTAAATGTTATTATTGTAGCTCTTTAATTAAAAAAAAAAGTTTACTTCAGTTTATTTTAGTAAACTTAACACTTATTTTTCTTAAAACTGTATTGTTGGTTAAGGGCTTATAAGTAAGTATTTCACTGTAAGGACTACACCTGTTCTATTCGGCGCATGTGGCAAATACAATTTTATTTTATTTGAATCAGCTGTGTAGTGCTAGGGCAAAAACCTAAATGTGTTCCCCTTGGAGTCCCGAGGCCGAGTTTGGGACACGCTGCCCTTCAAGGTTGTTGATTGACTGTTTTCTTCAGCTTTAATGGAGCTGTAAACTCCTGACAGATCCTAAATCTACTTTTATTCTCGTTTTAAATCAGGCACTACCAAGTCCATGTGGTCTCTCTCTCTCTTTCACCCCCCTCCCCCCCCCCCACCACACACACACACACACACACACACACACACACACACACACACACACACACACACACACACACACACACACACACACACGCACACCTCTTTGTGGTCAGAGTCATCAGTGTTCCGGGTGTTTGTTTATTTTCTGTGGGTAATATACAAATCCTGTTTGTTTAGTGGAGCGTGATTTCACATCTTAGTCACTGTTCTGTTTCTTTGCTGTGAACCCTAGAGCCAGGAAGACTAAGGCTTTCCTACTGGCAATCAGAATAGACCAAGGCATTCCTACTGGCAATCATAAAGGACCAAGGCTGTACTACAGGAAGACATTAGAATAGACCAAAGCATTCCTACAGGCAGACATTAGAATAGACCAAGGCTTTCCTACAGGCAGACATTAGAATAGACCAAGGCTTTCCTACAGGCAGTTATTAGAATAGACCAAAGCTTTCCTACAGGCAGACATTAGAATAGACCAAGGCTTTCCTACAGGCAGACATTAGAATAGACCAAGGCTTTCCTACAGGCATACATTAGAATAGACCAAGACTTTCAGCTTCATATCCTCGAAAGCTTCTGGACATCTTCATGCTGCTTCAGACTGTTTATTCACTGATCAGATCAGAAAAATTAAATCTATTATTGTATGAAACTGCTGCATATATATTAGATGATGACCTGGGTTCAAAGTTCAAACCGAGCCTGTTACAGTATATGCAGTACATGACGGTAAACAGGGGACAGACAGATGGTATAGATATGTATAGGTGTATATAGCCAAGAGAGGAGGTCCAGACGTACAGTGTGGTCCGAACTTATCGACACCCTTGATAAAGATGAACAAAAATAACTGTTTATAAAATAAATTATTCAAATACTAATGTCACGCCCTGGTCGTATTATATTGTGTTTGTTTTCATTTATTTGGTCAGGCCAGGGTGTGACATGAGTTTTTTGTGGTGTGTTTTGTCTTGGGGGTGTATAGCATAGTCTATGGCTGCCTGAGGCGGTTCTCAATCAGTCAGGTGATTATCGTTGTCTCTGATTGGGAACCATATTTAGGCAGCCATATTCTTTGAGTATTTCGTGGGTGATTGTTCCTGTCTCTGTGTTTGTAGTCACCAGATAGGCTGTATAGGTTTTCACGTTCCGTTTGTTGTTTTGTATATTTAAGTTATTTCATGTCTAGTTCATTTTCATTAAAGAACAAGAGTAACCACCACGCTGCATTTTGGTCCGCTTCTCCTTCAACAGACGAACGCCGTTACAGAATCACCCACCACAACGGGACCAAGCGGCGTGGTAACAGGCAAAAGCAACAGCAGGAGAAACATAATAAGGATTTCTGGACTTGGAAGGAAATCCTAAATGGAGAAGGACCCTGGGCTCAGCCTGGAGAATATCGCCGCCCCAAAGAAGAACTGGAGGCAGTGAAAGCGGAGAGGCGCTGGTATGAGGAGGCAGTACGGCGATGCGGATGGAAGCCCGAGAGTCAGCCCCAAAAATTTCTTGGGGGGTGGCTCAGGGAGAGTGTGGCAGAGTCAGGAGTCAGACCTGAGCCAACTCTCCCGGTTTATCGTGAGGAGCCAGGGAGGAGACCAGAACCAGAGCCGGTGTTGGAGGTGAGGGAAGCAGAGACTGTGAAGGAGTTCATGGGGAATTGGAGGAGAGAGAAATGAGGGAGTTGCTGAGTTGGTGCTTTTTGCATGGAATTCGCCCGACGGAGCGTATCGGGGATTTGATGGCACCTGGGTCAGAGCTCCATACTCGTCCTGAGGTGCGTGTTAGTCGGCTGGTTAAGATGGTGCCAGCCTCACGCACCAGGCCTCCTGTGCACCTTCCTAGCCTTACACGTCCTGTGCCAGCACTGCTCTCAAGATCTCCAGTACGCCTTCACGGTCTAGCCCATCCTGTGCCACCTTCACACACCAGCCCTCCGGTGGCAGCTCCCCGCACCAGGCTTCCTGTGCGTGTCCTCGGCCCAGTACCATCAGTGCCAGCACCACGCATCAGACCTACAGTGCGCCTCGCCTCTCCAGCGCTGCCGGAGCCTTCCTCCTCTACAGCGCTGCCAGAGTCTCCCGCCTGTTCAGCGCAGCCAGAGCCTTCCTCCTCTCCTGCGCTGCTGGAGTCTCCCGCCTGTTTAGCGCTGTCAGAGCATTTCTCCTCTACAGCGCTGCTGGAGTCTCCTGCCTGTTCAGCGCAGCCAGAGCTGCCAGCCTGCATGGAGCAGCCATAGCTGCCAGCCTGCATGGAGCAGCCAGAGCTGTCAGTCTGCAAGGAGCAGCCAGAGCTGCCAGTCTGCATGGAGCAGCCAGAGCTGTCAGCCTGCATGGAGCAGCCAGAGCTGTCAGTCTGCATGGAGCAGCCAGAGCTGCCAGTCTGCATGGAGCAGCAGCCATGGAACAGCCAGAGCTGCCAGTCTGCATGGAGCAGCCAGAGCTGTCAGTCTGCAAGGAGCTGTCAGTCTACAAGGAGCTGCCAGTGTGCAAGGAGCAGCCAGAGCCGCCAGTCTGCATGGAGCAGCCATAGCTGTCAGCCTGCATGGAGCAGCCAGAGCTGTCAGTCTGCATGGAGCAGCCAGAGCTGCCAGTCTGCATGGAACAGCCAGAGCTGCCAGTCTGCATGGAGCAGCCAGAGCTGTCAGTCTGCAAGGAGCTGTCAGTCTACAAGGAGCTGCCAGTCAGCATGGAGCAGCCAGAGCCGGCAATCAGCATGGAGCAGCCAGATCCGTCAGATGCCAGGATCAGCCAGGCAGCCAGACTCTTCCAGATCCGCCAGTCAGCCAGACTCTTCCAGATCTGCCAGTCAGCCAGACTCTTCCAGATCTGCCAGTCAGCCAGACTCTTCCAGATCTGCCAGTCAGCCAGACTCTTCCAGATCCGCTAGTCAGCCAGACTCTTCCAGATCTGCCAGTCAGCCAGACTCTTCCAGATCTGCCAGTCAGCCAGACTCTTCCAGATCTGCCAGTCAGCCAGACTCTTCCAGATCTGCCAGTCAACCAGACTCTTCCAGATCCGCCAGTCAGCCAGGATCTGCCAGAACCTCCAACCAGCCAGGATCTGCCGGATCCAACTACCTGCCTGAGCTTCCTCTCAGTGCTGGGCTTCCTCTCAGTGCTGGGCTTCCTCTCAGTGCTGAGCTTCCCCTCAGTGCTGAGCTTTCCCCCTCAGTCCAGTGGGTTTCTGGGTGAGGACTACTAGGCCATGGTTGGCGGCGAGGGTGGACTATCCTAGGACGCGAGGAGGAAGGACTAAGACAATGATAGAGTGGGGTCCACGTCCCGCGCCGGAGCCGCCACCATGGACAGACGCCCACCCGGACCCTCCCTATTGTTTTGATGTGCGTCCGGGAGTCCGCACCTTAGGGGGGTTCTGTCACGCCCTGGTCATATTATATTGTGGTTGTTTTCATTTATTTGGTCAGGCTAGGGTGTGACATGGGTTTTTTGTGGTGTGTTTTGTCTTGGGGGTGTATAGCATAGTCTAAATCAAATCAAATCAAATTTTATGGCTGCCTATGGCTGCCTGAGGCGGTTCTCAATCAGAGTCAGGTGATTATCGTTGTCTCTGATTGGGAACCATATTTAGGCAGCCATATTCTTTGAGGATTTTGTGGGTGATTGTCCCTGTCTCTGTGTTTGTAGTCACCAGATAGGCTGTATAGGTTTTCACGTTCCGTTTGTTGTTTTGTATATTTAAGTTATTTCATGTCTAGTTCATTTTCATTAAAGAACATGAGTAACCACCACGCTGCATTTTGGTCCGCTTCTCCTTCAACAGACGAACGCCGTTACAACTAAGCTATATTGTAAGCTTACATTTTTTGTTATACTTTTATACTAATACAATTGCTCAGAGAAAGATGTTTTTGTTTAACAAGTAATACTTTTATTCTCTCAAAAAGGCAATTCTAATTTCAACAGCAAACCCACCACTGACGTGTGTGGCCAGAGAGCTCTATATTCATGTCATCTGATCAAAGCACTGTTTCTAATCCAAGTGCAAATGCCGTTTAGCAAACTCCAGCCATTTACATTTGTTGGATGACATGAAAATAGAGCTCTTTCGCCACGCACACCAGTGGTCGGTTTGGCATTTAAATGAGAATGCATGAGCAGAAAAGAACCCCATACCTACTGTAAAATATGGTGGTGGGTCTTTGATGTAATGGGGCCTATTTTTCTTCCACTGGTCCTGGGGCCCTTGTTACGGTCAACGGCATCATGAACTTTACACAGGACCAGGGCATTTTAGCCAAAACCTGGTTGCCTCTGCCAGGAGGCTGAAACTTGGCCGTAAGTGGATCTTCCAGCAAGACAATAACCCCAAGCACACATCAATATCCACAAAGAAATGGTTAATTGTCCACAAAATCAACATTTTGCAATGGCCATCTCTGTCTCTGGACTTGAAACCCATTGAAAACATGTGGTGTGAATTGAAGAGGGCAGTCCATAAGAGCAGACTGAGGATATCATCTGGAAATATGGTCTAATATTCTTCCCAATGTGTCCTCCAAGTTATAAAACATTGTAGAAAAAGGCTCAGTGCCATTATCCTCACAAGTTGAGGTATTGGACGTTATTGGAAACAGGGGTGTCAATCATTTTGACCCTTACCTTTTTGAGAAAACAAAAATATCAATTATATTTCCATAAAATAATCTAATTTCCCCAAAAATGTGTGCATACACTATCGCTCAGTATTTTAATTATTTATTTTGTACAGTCATTTTTTCTAATCTTTATCTAAGGGTGTCAATAATTTCGCACCCTGCTGTATACATCCTAGAGAGGACAGGCTGCTGCTGAAGAGAAGCCCCAGGACAGGCAGAAACATGTTAATAATCTTTTTCATGCCCTCCAAACGTTTTAATTATTACACCACGCAGTGCTGGGAGCTAGCTGGGAGCCGCGGTGACACACACACACACACACACACACACACACACACACACACACACACACACACACACACACACACACACACACACACACACACACACACACACACACACACACACACACACACACACACACACACACACACACACACACACACACACACACACACACACACACACACACACACACACACACACACACACACACACACTGAGCTGGAAGCCAGGGTAATTTACAGATTACTTGGTGAGTACTGGCCTGCCTTCACCCTGAGCTATTAACTCCACGCTTCAACTACATATTTCTGGTTTGGGTATTTTCAAGACTTTCAAAACGGTTAATCAAAATGTACCCTCACACGTCTCTCCCTCCCTCTTTCCCTCCCTAACTCTCTGCCTGCAAGAAACAATTAGCTGCTTGTTGAAAAGTGTGTGATTGTTGTTTTACACTGTTCTCATCCCTCCCTCCTCTCTCTCCCATCCTCCTCACAGCAGGTTCCAGTCTGTTTAAGGTTGTCATATTTCAAAACACAGTCATTAAAATGACACAATAATAATGATTTCAATTTCCGGGCAAAACAATATGCCAGTGAGTGTTGCTTTGAGCGACAGACACTGAAAACAATTCCTAGGGTTGAGCACCACTATGAGGAAGCAGTTCCAGACCATGGTGAGATAACATCATGCTGCTGCTCCCTGTGGTCTGCTCTGTTTGTCTGTGTTCATTAACTGGTCCCAGCCCTCCGCAGTCCTCACTCGCCTGACCTTACAAGTATCGCTCTCGGTCCCTCTGTGACTGTCTCTGACCCTCTCTGGCCTGGGTTCTGGTTCTGTTTGTGTTGTAGAACTTGTAGGTATAAGAAAACGTACACTCTTTAGTGTTGCGCGGTGCATTTTGACACGAGTGACAGACCATCCCATACAGGTTCCTGGGACGGTTCTCCTGGATGTAATACCTGACAGAGAGGAAGCACAAAGAGAACATTTAGAGAACAATACCGATACATATTATTCTCTTATTATACACAGAGATATGTTATTAAGATACACAGAGATATGTTATTAAGATACACAGAGATATGTTATTAAGATACACAGAGATATGTTATTAAGATACACAGAGATATGTTATTAATATACACAGTGTGAATATGTAAGTATTTGAGAGGAGAAGTGTCTCAATAACAGCTGGAGGTGAAAAGGTTAAACTGATGCCCAGAGGGGAGAGAGAGGTACTGTATCCCATTAGGTTAGATAGAGATATTATTTAGCCCTGAGCTGTGACAGAGGAAGAGAAGGGAGGCTGCGCCTCTAGCGCAGACACTCTACCATTAATCAGAGAGGACTATTAAACCACTTTCAATCAAACATGCACACCAGATCTCCAGGATGAAAACCAGGACCACAAAAGCATTAAACCTGAGATTAGAATGCCATTCTACTAAAGGTGTGTTTGGTGAGGACTTAAGTAAAGTATGATTTAATAAAGAAGCAATTAGATTCCAACCCCGACAAAGGCAGGCAGTGTTCAGTATTCCCCCAGTACAGTGAGATAGAGTTATTAAAGCAGCCAGTAATGCTAAAACACTCTAGTCTGTATGTTGACTTTAAACTCAATTGAAACCCAAGAATGTCTTTGAGTTGGTACAGTCACTGAACAACATCATATGGTAGAGAGAAAGAGAGAAAGTGAGAGAGAGGGAGGTGGGGGGAGGGGTGGAGAAGATCAGAGCATTGAGCCGGTCCTGTAACAGTTTATATCTTCTCCTGCCTCCATGTTTGTGGGTGACCAGATGGTAACTGGGTAATTGAGGCGGATAGCGTGGCCAATGGAGGGTTAGACCAGGCTGTGACTGTGTGATATGAAGATGTGGGGGGGAAACAGGGGCGATGTGGCAGAGAAGTGTCCTATGAAGTGGTACTGTCTTATCAATGTCACTCTCTGACAGCGGTGGTATGTATGTGTGTGTATAAATGTACACTACTGTTCAAAAGTTTGGGGTCACTTAGAAATGTTGTTGTTTTTGAAAGAAAAGCACATTTTTTGTCAATTAAAATAACATCAAATTGATTAGAAATACAGTGTAGACATTGTTAATGCTGTAAATGACTATTGTAGCTGGAAACAGATTTGTTATGGAATATCTACATAGGCATACAGAGGCCCATTATGAGCAACCATCACTCCTGTGTTCCAATGGCATGTTGTGTTAGCTAATCCAAGTTGATCATTTTTAAGGCTAATTGATCATTAGAAAACACTTCTGCAATTATGTTAGCACAGCTGAAATCTGTTGTTCTGATTAAAGGAGCAATAAAACAGGCCTTCTTTAGACTAGCTGAGTATCTGGAGCATCAGCATTTGTGGGTTTGATTACAAGCCCAAAATGGCCAGAAACAAATACCTTTCTTCTGAAACTCATCAGTCTATTCTTGTTCTGAGAAATTAAGGCTATTCCATGCGAGAAATTGCTAAGAAACTGAAGATCTCGTACAACAGTAAAGATGCGACTCCGGGAGGCTGGCCTTCTAAGCAGAGTTCCTCTGTCCAGAGTGTGTTATTTTGCCCATCTTAATTTTTTCTTTTTATTGGCCAGTCTGAGATATGGCTTTTTCTTTGCAACTCTGCCTAGAAGGCCGCATTCCAGAGTCATCTCTTCACTGTTGACGTTGAGACTGGTTTGAACGGTAATGTATGTGTGTAAATTTGCATGCCTGCGTGTTTTCAAATGTGTGTGTGTTGTCTTATGTGTGTGTTGTCGTGTGTGTGTGTGTGTGTGTGTGTGTGTGTGTGTGTGTGTGTGTGTGTGTGTGTGTGTGTGTGTGTGTGTGTGTGTGTGTGTGTGTGTGTGTGTGTGTGTGTGTGTGTGTGTACATACCCAGGTAAGCAGGGTCCACAGTCTGCATCATTGTCTGGTGTCCCAGGTTTGAGTACTGTAGCACGGTACAGACCTTCACAGTCCTTATGTCTCCTGCAGATCTCATACTTTCCCTTCGAGTACTTCCCCGGCGGGCACGACACACACACATAGTCCTCATCCTTAGTCCCATAGCCACAGTTCTGCAACATCACAAACAGGCAATAAAATGTGATTGCTTACAAGAACAGGACATGAGTCGTTCTGAATATTTTCATTCGGGGTGTTGGTGTAGTTTGTCTAGTGTGTGTGTGTGTGTTTGTACTGCACTGCATGTGGCGACAACGAGGAAATTGATGTTGTAGTATGGAATAAAGTGGGAGGTCATCATAAACAGTCCCAGACATACTCACTTCTCACAGTGGGGAGTTGTGACAACAACCAATACCCTGCATAGTCTGACAGGCAGACCATTGTTTGATCTATCTTTATTAAAACAGTTGAAGCTCCAACCTGAAGCCAAGCTGCTACTTGTCCTACAGACTTCAGAAACACTATATTCCGACTTCCTACTTTATTGGCTTGTCCAATATATCCACTTTGATCCTCTGATAAAAGCTGGATTAATTTATCAGTAGGATTCTGTCAGGGTGGATCAGCCCAGCTTTAGATCTCCTGGTTGACTTTACTTCTGTTGGTTCTTATAAACCTTCTCCAATAGAAGCATTTTTGTCCTGTCTCCATGGTCATTGTAAACCAGCGTGTATCACTGCATTAAAACCATCTGCTGTATCAGATCACATCTGATCTATCTGGTAGAGTGCTGTTTCATGTGTATGTGGGGGAACTAGTTAGCTACACTAACTACTGGAACTACACACAACTTTTTTTAGCAAAACAAAATATGGGTGAAGTAGACAACTTCCTTCCTTTTTTGTCATCAGACCTGCATAATTCACACTTGAAACATTGTTTTTGTGTTTAATAGGCTAAATTACACATTCTGTTAAAAGCTGACTCCAGAGTGATCTGTTGTCTCAATTTGTCGATATGATAATTTAACACGAAGTAGTGAACTACCTTTTCTAAGTAACTTCAGTTAGGAAAACTATATTTTTCTTAAAACTTCTTAGGGATAGCCCCCCTTTTTTCAATTTTCACCTAAAATGACATAGCCAAATGTAACTACCTGTAGCTCAGGCTCTGAAGCAAGGATATGCACATTCTTGGTACCATTTGAAAGGGAACACTTTGACGTTTGTGGAAATGTGAATTAAATGTAAGAGAATATAACACAATAGATCTGGTAGAAGAGAGTTTTAAAGATAAAAAAACATTATTTAAAAAGAAGATTCTAACACCATCTTTGAAATGCAACAGAAAGGTCCCACATCTAGTCACTCTGGTTGTAATTCCTATGGTGTCCAAAAGATGGCAGCAGTGTAAGTGCAAAGTTTCAGACCGATAACTTGAAGTATGAGCAAACTACGTAACATTTAGTGTGAAGTCACCCAGGTACATTTGGGAAAATCGTGAAGGAGACGTTTACATTCACATTACATTTTTCTGCAAGAATATCATCAAATCTGTATACTTGGACTTTGATTTAGCTTTTCCAGTATTAGTAGCCATATTATAAGTTCCACATTTGCAAAATACCCCGTTTTCATAACTTCATAACTCTCTATATTCTTATAATGTTTTTGTCCAAAAGGAAAAGTCTTGCTGTCGCACAAGGTTAGCAGCTACATTTTGCGACAGATACAGGGTTTAAGCCCAGCTTATTGGCTATCTAGCTAGTTTTGTTTGACCCCAATTGGTGCTTATTTGACAAAGATACAGTCGATCAAGTCAAGATCGCCCGCGTCATCGGCGTGCTACAAAGGCGTCGCTCTCTGATCAAATTTGGTGTCCTATAGGATATACGACACACCTAATTATATAGTGAAGTCTGGTTACGTTCTAGGATCTCTGAGGAATAAATACAAATGTGATTTGACTGGTTGTAACAACGTTTAGGGTTAGATTTTCACAGATTCCTTTCTCTGCAAATTAAACGAGTGGAAATACAAAATTGATCGTGCATGCTATATGGATCTTTTAAGGAGATGAAAAATGATTTTATCTAACAAATTGACACTTCATGTTATCTCTGGGACCATTTGGATGATACATTCTGAAATCTTGCTCTGACTTAAGTACACATTTGACCTTCAGAGGTGAATTTATCAAAACTATCGGGGTGAAAAGTGTTTTGTTGTTAGGAGCTCTCCTCAAACAATAGCATGGCATTTTTTTCACAGTGATAGCTACTGTAAATTGCAGTGCAGTTATATTAACAAGAATTTAAGCTTTCAGCCGATATAGGACCCTTATATGTACCGACATTTGTTGTTTCTCTAAAATTTCTCTAAAATTAGTGATTGTGACACAAGGAGCTGAATGATTTACAACTGTCCCTAACTTCTTCCAGTGTGAAATGGTGGATTGGTAAACAATATTTTTTAAGTAGCTTTCCTAACACTGCTATTACTACTGATCCCATATGAAAAATTGAGCTAAATGCCAAATTAGTAATGTTAGTAATGTGTATGCTGGGAGAAGGCAAGCAAGTACAGGAAGTGCAAATGTAATAATGAATAAAACATGGAACAAACAAGAAACCCGAATAGCATACAGACATGAAACTTAAACAATAACGCCTGAGGAAAGAACCAAGGGGAGTGACAGATATAGGGAAGGAATCAGGAAGGTGTGGAGTCCAGGTGAATCTCATGAGGCACAGGTGCGCGTAACATGCTGACCAAACCAAAAGTTATTTTGTTCACCCACACCAGACACGATCAGGACATGCGGATTGAAATATCAAAACAAACTCTGAACAAATTATATTAATTTGGGGACAGGTCAAAAAGTATTAAACATTTATGGAAATTTAGCTAGCTAGCTTGCTGTTGCTAGCTAATTTTTACTTGGATATTAACATTGGGTTGCTTTTTTACCAGAAATGCACAAGATCCTCTACTCTGACAATTAATCCACAGATATAACGGTAAACCGAATTTGTTTCTCATCATCTATCCTACTTCTTTCAGGCTTATTTTTCTTACGTGCGTGCTGTTTGGTCAGCATGCAAAGATGGTGGCAGGTGTGCGTAATAATCTGGCGAAGTGGAGCGCTGGAGAGGGAGAGCTGGAGTACACATGACAATGTTGCTGCTCTGTTTCGTAAGTTCTTACCCAAATCTGCAATCATGAGCAGATATTCACATCTTCTGTAATTGTACAGGAGAGTTGAATAACTACAATTTAACTTTACAAGTTTAAAGAACTGACTATTCAAACAGTTAGCTATGTCTGTGACTGTAGATTTACAGAGGAAGAGAAAAGCAGGGCTCCTTTTGTTGTGTGTGTGTGTGTGTGTGTGTGTGTGTGTGTGTGTGTGTGTGTGTGTGTGTGTGTGTGTGTGTGTGTGTGTGTGTGTGTGTGTGTGTGTGTGTGTGTGTGTGTGTGTGTGTGTGTGTGTGTGTGTGTGTGTGTGTGTGTGTGAGGTGTGTCTCCTTATCTCCTTATTAAGGCCCAGTGAGGCTCTGTTTATTTTGGCCGGGGGCTGATGACTAATGGCTACTGACAGGCTACTACATCCTACCAAAGGGGATTCAATATTTGGGAAAAATCCAAATGGAATGACAAACCGTGAAAATTGTTCATTCCCCTTTCTGAATCTGAGCATGCATTCTGGGATTTAGCTGGTAACTCTTTGATGTGGGAGGTGTACCTTAGTGTATACCAATGAGTCAGGTAAACTTCCTGGGTGGTCTGAGCAGACAGATAGAGAGTAGGGCTGTTACGGTAATGGTGACATGTCATGGTAACTAGGCTTCTCCAAGCTCTGATGCTGCTGATGGTCATTAGTAGCCTACCAAACTTTATAACTGCCTGCTACTCAGCACGCTATTGTCCCTCTAATCACCCTGACATCAATGCAAATGTTTTATAAAAATCTAATCAAACACTTCATGAGAGCCCATGAGCTCATGTTGCTCAACATTTCTATAGGCTATGCCATTGCGTGAGAAAAAACAATTGTTTTCACGGCTTCTATTAAAAAGAGGATCCCCATCATCTTTCTATAGGCTAGGCCTACTATATTTATTTCTCAACTTTCCTAATATTAAGCACATTACTTCACTTTACAACAGGAGTATAGCCTACATGGCTGGCATGAATATTAAACACGGAACAAGTGTTCTCCATTCTCTATTTAAGTGCATAGATCACATGTATTTTTCCCCCTGCCCCTGTTCTGAGACAGGTGCATGATAATGGTCCATTCTAAATCAAAATGAATTCCACACATATATTATTTAGTATATGTAAAGACAACATTCAATTAAGAATAGTCTGATGGGTGACAATATTAGCCTATTATTGTGAATTATGTATTATCACTTGTGATAAATCATAGTCGCACACTTCATGTAGCATAGCCCATAGGCCTATATGTTTTAATAAGGTTAGTATCACACCTCATGTAGCATAGCACATAGGCCTATATGTTTTGATAAGGGTTGTAAACACATCTAAAGGTACCAAATAACTTTTTAAAATTAAGCACATTAATCTGCTTTACAGCTGGTGTAGAGCTTAACTGGCATACATAGGCGACGCATGAGTTTCAAGTTTGGGGAAGATAATTTGTGTGTTTTCCCGCTAATTGATTGCATTTTGAAACATTTGCGCTTAGAGCCGACTGCCCTGTGCGCATTTCTGCGCTTATAATGTGTTTATCAATATATCAACAGTTTATCAATATTTTAAGCTAAACGTTCTGATCTGTTGCATCAGCCTCATTACTTTTAAAATGTTTTTTTTGATGCGAGTGGTTGTATTAATTTAGGATCTATCGCATTCCACAACTGTCCCAGAGTATGTTTGGAATATTTATTTCTTGCACAGAAGGACAAGTTGACCAATAGAATAGATCAACTTTTGTACTATGGGGGATAGTAGATTGACATAGGCTAGTGCTTTGCTGTTTGTTAGGCCTACTCATCTTGTTGGCTGATGAAAAGTAGGCTAAATGTGGACAGTTCTTCTAACATCTTCAATATGTGCCTCAGAATTCAATAAGAGGGACACAGTTGATCTGTCTGTCTTCGCTTGTAGCATACTTCTTAGCTGTGAGAAAGACCCATTGGTTAATAAGAATGTAGATATCTGAGAGAGCCATGTGAGTGAGAAGTGCTTCGGAGCACAGCAGCCGGGAATTATAATTATTATATTCAGCCCAAGGGCACAAAGGGCATGGATTTTTTAGGAGGCATTACGGCCACACGAGGGGGATGCCGCTGGGAAATTCGAGGCCTGGTGAGAATTTGATCAAGTGCTTGTCAAATTGTGAATGAGAGACTGATGAAGTGTGCGCAGCCTGGACAAGAAACAAAGCAGAGCTCATGCCTTTCTTGCAACTTTTTCAAATCATCATTAGAGTCGCATCATGCAGCCTTAGAATGTATAAAAAATCTAAACATATAGCCCAACATTTGTATCACAACTAAAGTATAAATAGCTCTAAATTAAGCATATAGGAGGACCTGTTTCTTTGTTAACTGCTCAACACAGAATAACCACATGTGCACACTTCCTTGGAAACTGTTTGGAGAAAATATAATTTTTATTTTATTCAGCTATGTTCAATTGTATTCGTCATACTGTAAAATAATAAAAATGTATGTCACAGAATTCTAAGCAAACCTTGTCTGCTAAATGAACTAGGCATAGCCATATCAGGGCCTAACATATTGTCCGGTATGCGTAAATGGCTGTAAGGGAGTCAGGTGCAGGAGAGCAGGTATTGGGTAGCCAGCGGAGCCTTTTATTTAGGCGAACCAAAAGCACACGGCAACGTGAACACGAAATAACAATACGGGTTAACATAACCCAGCGCAACAGACTAACGTGTGCATCACATGAAACAGAATAAACAACACCACACAAAGACATGGGGGAAACAGAGGGTTAAATACACAACACATAATGAGGGAAATGAGAACCAGGTGTGTGGGAAAACAAGACAAGAGGAAAATTCAAAATGGATGGGCGATGGCTAGAAGACCGGCATCGTCGACCGCCCGAACAAGGAGAGGCATCGACTTCGGCAGAAGTCGTGACACATATGGACAACTCAGAGTATGCTATTCTGTTCTTCTGAAATGGACTACATATTATTTCTATCATGTTTCTTTAGACCTGTCTAAAATAAATAATGAGAGTAGGGCTGGGAGGGCTGGGAGTAGTGCTGGGAGGCAGGTAGCAGCGGTCAGGGTTCACATGCACCTGACTCATTACATCTCAGGAAATGTGTGTGTGTGGGTAGGTGTGTGTGTGAAGTTGTGCTCTTTTTTAAAATTTGTTTCTTTAGTTTGTGTGCTTGCTTGTGTGTCTCACCATGCGGGGCTCCTGTCCAGGTTGGCATGGTGGGCAGGGCTGGCAGCTACTGAGGGTCTGGTTGTAGAACTCAAACTCTCCACAACTACTGTACTCTGACCTGAGAAAGGGAGGACAGGACACCTAAAAGAGAGAGGGGGGGGGGGTTAAAATATAAAAGTGTACAGAGTCATAATGTGTGCTTTATTCAGGTTCTTGGTTATAAATTAAGATTATATTTTTTGTTCTGTTTTCAATTTACTACAGGATTCTAGATACACTTGATTCTGCTAAGATTTTATTTACTACAGGTTTTAATAAGTCATTCTAATTAAATTCAAAGAGAATATACTAATCCCCTTGGGAACCCAACTACCTCATACCTCAGTAGTGACTCAGTATGGGTACTGCTTGTATATAACCTGTATATAGCTTCACTATTGTTATTTTATTGTGTTACTATTTTATTTTTTATCTATTTGTTAATTTTCTTACTTTTTTAACTGCATTGTTAGGAAAGGGCTTCTAACTAAGCATTAACGTGGCCTTCAATCTTCACACATGCGTTGACACGTTTACAAGTGCATTGACACGTTCACATGCCTTGTTGAACGTGTCAATGTGTGAACGCACGTGTGAACACGTGAATGCTGGAATAAATGAAAACATATGTCTGCTAGAATTTCCTCTGCCTTGTGTTTTTCATGTCTCAGTTATCACGGGTTCATCATGTCGTCTTTTTTCATGCTGCGGGCGGGAGCAGGAGGTCAGACGAACAACTTCAGGATTATTATTTTTTTTGTCCTGCTAATTTTAAAACATGTGTCTTTCTATTTGTTGGTCATTATATTTAAGGCTATGAAGTCACATTTGTCACATTATTCACACAAGTCTTGCTTGCGCAACTTCATTGTTCATTAATGTGTCTCCTCTTCCCAGTTTGGGACACCATGGGTGTGTGTGCGCGAATGGAGGCTGCCTGCGCGCTGTGATAGCCAGTGCGCGGTGACCTGATTCAAATAATAAGTATTTAATTATAGGCTGTTAAACTTGTTTTCATTAGAATGGCATTTTTTGGGTCAGAGTTAATTTTACACTGCTCTACAAAAGCAACGAAGGCAAAAACATCATATGTTTGATCATGAAAGATCATATGCCTATAGGTTTGCTGTATGCAAAGACCATTTTAACCTTTAGTTTTATTTAATCATGTTCATTATTTATTATTAACCAGGTACTTCACCTTTATTAACCAGATGGTCTAATTGAGATTAAAATGTAAGAATAACCTACTCAATAGTTGTTGTTTTTTTCTCGTTAAAAAGAAGCAAAACAGTTAATATCATGCAAGCTACCTATAGCCTACAGAAATAAACAACGGGTGATTTTCACTGCATGCCGGCTACAAACACAAAAGGTTTCATTAAACTATATTTGTTCTTTCCATGATATTGTAAAATCGTGCAAGTTAAAACAGTACACAACAAGTGATCTCAAACATAAATTGTTTGAATTGATTGCATAAATTGATCAACATAAATTGCATGAATTGATGAAGATGCTTGAGGAAACTTCACATGAGCAGCTTATGATGGCAACCAAAGAGCTCATTATGACTAGACAGTGGTGCAACTTTGGTTTTAGAAGTAGGGGGGACATAATTTTTATTTGTATAATTTCTTTAAACACTCCAAACAGTCTACCCGAACACTCGGATGTGTCCGCATGGTCCTAAAGCACACCGTTGCCTCGTTTTGTATCACATTCCAATGATAAAACTGGGGGGGGGGGGACAAAAATACTATTTTAGAATGTGGGGATGGCGACCCTGACTGGAATATTCTTTCCTTAAACAATAGCAGTGTTTTTAGCCGTTTATTTGAGATGAACAGTTTTATTGAGAGAAAAAAAAATCTAAATATTTTTATTACATGTTCATCTCAATGACATACACCTGTTTAAATAAAGGTGAAAAAGTAATTAACATTGTTAAATAAAAATACATCTTAAAATGAAATTATATGAATGGTATCTGTGTGCAGCAACATGCCATTTCATTATCATTGCTTTCAATTAGATTATTTGTTGTTTTACATAAGTGTGAAATTAACAAAACAAATGTAAACAAAATTGAATTAAATATATTCCCACAAAACAATGTTAATGCCTTTATTCCGTGTTAAATATCCATGTGTTTAGTAAAAAAGAAGTGAAGGTGTCTGTCTGCCTCTGCTATTTGCTATATTGGCTTTATCCATTCCAATCTTCTTCTTAACTAGGCTATCTAGAAGGTATCGGTAGGCTATGGTGACCTCCCCCAAAGAATTAGCCTACATTCTGCTGATGTGGTTAGAACGTTACAGATACATATTATGCATTTATGTCTCTGGGAGGCGCTATGCATTGTACAAAAACTAGCTACAAAATATGTGAACTGAATGGGATGCTGATAGTCTCAATTTTCTCTTCCTGACATCTTGCCTTCCATTTTATGACCATGACTGCTAGGGTCAGGACGATACCACTGGCACAATACTCCTTAGTAGTGTGGCAAGGAACCAAAACACGAAGTAGATTTAATTTCTTAAGGAAAACAACCCCAACGTTAGAAACAAACATTATTATGTTGTCATCCAGAGTCATATTTATTTATTTTCTATTCTATAGCAGAGAATATTTTACATACAGAAATATGCTTTGTGTTTTATTTTTTGCCATGGTAAAAATATAGCGATACTTTATAGTCCCCTTCGACTGCAACTTCTGGGGTTGCTAGATTTAGCTTGGTACCTAGCTAGCATCAATACAACCAGTCTGAAAACAATGACCATTAGAAACTGCATTCATTTTCATTATTCTTAGCAATGATTTAGTAATCTTTGTGAGTAAGTATTAGCTAGGTTGTCACTTGTTGTTCGCCTATTGAAATTACTTAAAAATCATACAATGTGATTTTCTGGATTTTTGTTTTAGATTCCGTCTCTCACAGTTGAAGTGTACCTATAATAAAACTTACAGACCTCTACATGCTTTGTAAGTAGGAAAACCTGCAAAATCGGCAGTGTATCAAATACTTGTTCTCCCCACTGTATATATGGGGGGATACAACCATCCCTGCAGAATTTGCTGCAAAGAGACAGAGTCAATCAAATCAATCAATCACTTGTTTTTGTACTGCCCTAATGTAGCTTGTTTTTGGTCGCAGGTTCAGGAATGGCAGAACTTTTTTACGTTTTCATGGAGCTAACTCGGGCAAATAGCACTGCTGGGTGATTTGAAAAGTCAGAGTCAATTGATAAATAATATAATAATACTCTTTCAATTAAAAAAAATCTTTAACTGTTACTCGTTTCAGGCATAGGTCGCACATGACTACCTTACAGGAAAGGCATTTAAACATAAACATATATTTTTTTTATTAAAATGCAAACTTGTATGCCATCTCTAAATAGGAATAAAATTGTTAAATTACAAGCCTAGTTGGTTTAGCCACGGAAAAAGCCAGGAACCTTCCCACTAGCCATGATTGGCTGTGATAATGGACACGTCGAGAGATGGTTTCGGATTGGTCTGTTATGTAGCACGCTTCTGTCTATAACATGAGCTCAGTATGTGTAGGTAATCCTTTCTAACGTGTCTATTTTGAAAGATATCACAAAGAACTGCATAAGTGTTGCTAATTGCTCTCCTCTTTCTGGAGGACCGAGTTTTAAAATCAGTGGAATACCCTGTGGAAGCAGAGTATGATATCTAAGGAGATGGAGAAAATTCTGGCCTTTTGGCAAACTCAAAGCAGGCTGTCATGGGCCTTTTACTGAAGAGTGGCTTCCATCTGGCCACACTACCATAAAGGACTGATTGGTATAGTGCTACAGAGATGGTTGTCCTTCTGGAAGGTTCTCCCATCTCCACAGAGGAACTCTGGAGCTCTGTCAGAGTGACCATCTGTTCGTGGTCACCTCCCTGACAAAGGCCCTTCTCCTCCGATTGCTCATTTGGCCGGGCAGCCAGCTCTAGGAAGAGTCTTGGTGGTTCCAAACTTCTTCCATTTAAGAAAGAAGGAGGCCGCTGTGTTCCTTGGGACCATCAAAGCTGCAGAAATGTTTTGGTACCTTTCCCCAGGTCTGTGCCTCACACAATCCTGTCTCAGAGCTCTACGGACAATTCCTTCAACCTCGTGGCTTGGTTTTTGCTCTGACATGCACTGTCAAATGTGGGACCTTATATATACAGGTGTGTGCCTTTCCAAATAATATCCAAGCAATTTAATTAACCACAGGTGGACTCCCATCAAGTTGTAGAAACAAGAGGAGGAGGAGGAATAGGAGATGGGAGGAGGTAGAAGGGGGAGGAGGAATAAGGATTAGTTGGGATAAGGAGGAGATGGAAGAAAGAAGATCAAGGGAAGAGGTGGGAGGAGTAAGAGGAGATGGGAGGAGGAGTAGGAAGCGTCAGGAGAAAAAGGTAGGAGGAGAGAGTGTGTGGCTGGTGAGAATGAAAGGATGTGGGATACCAATGGGCAACCACTCAAACCCTAACATGTGACAGTAGTTATTCCAACCAAGTCACTCAAGAGCCAATGCGAAATTCGATGTCCTTCCAGGTACCCAGGACCCAGCACATTGGGAGATGCGTTCATAACCAGCATCTAGGGGCAACAGTGAGCACTATTGGTGTTGCAGATGTCTCCCTCTCTCCCTTTCCCTTTCCCTTTCCCATTCCCCCTGTCCCTGTCCCTGTCCCTGTCCCGGCCCCTGTCCCTGTCTTTGTCCCCCAGGAGTGGCTTTAGTGGGGATCATTAACTGAGCTCTGAGGGAAGTTAAACTCCTAGGAATACAGCCAACACAGATACGCATGCTCACTAACACAAATATGCACAACCAACAGGTTTCAACATCAGAGGAAGAGATGAGCGATCCAGACCCAGATTATAACTACTCTCTTAGAGCTCCACTGAGAAACCTTTGATGTTTCACAACCTCTGGCAAAGACCTGCAAAAGTCTGGCTGTACCTCTGCCAGTGTGTCTGTGTATCTGTTACACTGTTGTCTTTATCCTCAGTTTGTTTCATTGCTGAAGATGGGCGAGGATGAGGAGAGGAGGGGGAGGAGGAGAGAGACAGGAATTGGAAGAGTAATTTAAGAGATACTCACCAATAACAAACAGAGGAAGAGAGACTCTTTCTGACTACCTTTCTGTAACATCTTCACACTTTCCCCTGAGAAAGAGAGAGAGAGCCAGAGAGAAAGAGAGTCAGATGTACAGTACATGCATTTTGAAACCCATGCCTCATACCCCTACCATGTCTCATAGTGCGTGTGGGTTATACTCCATTGAGTGTGTGTGTGATACTGCTCTCTACTTCAGGTTATTATTCCTCTGCCCTGCTGATGTGATGAGATCATTAACAATTCCTCTATTAAAGCCCGGTCACTGAGGAGAGAGAGAGGGAGTGTGTGAATGGGTGAGAGCAGCCTGGCAGAGGAGGAGAGGATCAGCCTGTTAAACCTCTGACACAGATGTATTATGGGTAAACAGTCATTAGAGGGACTGTGCTATTTGTTTTTGCTTTAGTTACTGTCACATATCTAGAAACTCCTTTAACTCCTCTGCCAGCACATATTTACCACACTTATACAGGCACTGTATGTCACAGGGAAACACACTCTCTCTCTCCGATATGTACTTACTGAGGTATACAAGCATTCACAGGTACATTGAAGAACATATAAAACAAAAATGTGACCAAACTTCAAACATGATTTATCCCTTTTTGTTCATGAATTTAAGGAATAATGTCAATGTAAAGGATTTAATTGTTTATAGCAACACTACGTGTGTGTGTGTGTGTGTGTGTGTGTGTGTGTGTGTGTGTGTGTGTGTGTGTGTGTGTGTGTGTGTGTGTGTGTGTGTGTGTGTGTGTGTGTGTGTGTGTGTGTGTGTGTGTGTGTGTGTGTGTGGTTGTGTGCGTTCCTATGTGTGTATTGTGTCCATCTGTGTGTGTATGTTTGCCAGGCTCAGCCCTTACCTACAGAAGACTGATTTTTATTGGCCCACTCCAAGCGCTACAATAACAGTGAGCTCGTATTTCTCTTAATAAAGGATGTATGCGTGTGTGCCAATAAAGTATAAATAATGTCGTCAGTGTTATTGGAAGGCGATGCCTTGGTGAGAGAGAGTCTTTTCCCCAAGTAACACCAACTATGTAAAGTGGAGTTAAACAGAGACATTAACAGCAGGTCAATAAACACACAGGATCTCAGATCAGTTTCAACACTGTCCAGGCTCAGGGAAACTCTGTGTCATTAGGGACATCCTTAGTTACAGGTTTGTTTATTTGTGCAGTTTAAAGTGCTTTTATAAACAGATCCAGTCTTGTCTCATTCTGTGAGAGTGCAGGTTTTCTGACACACCACATTAATGACCCACTGCAACCTTTAACGGAGTTGTATTATTGGATGTAAACAAACACAGACTTTTACTGCAGCCTAATTGCTCCCACCACAGCTAGTGTGCTCTCTCTCTCTTTCCTTCAGAGGCTGTGTGTGTGTTTGTGCATACATGTGTGTGTGCTGGCGTGCTGAAGAGTGGGTGTGCAGGCAGGCAGTAAATCCTGCAGCCCTGCAGTCGAAGGAGGACTGAGCTGTTGCCTTGTTTATCCGCCAGTTTACCTCCATTATAAACCATAGCATGCATACACATAAACAGAGCTAACTTTCTGACAGACCACTGGGCTTGTTCACATTCACTATGGTTGCACAACAAACATCATAAATCGGGCCTTTTGGCATTGCACGTGCAATCGTATTCAGAATGTACCTTATTCAGAGTGTTAAGTGAGCCACACCAGCCAAAGAGAATGATCCACTAGTCAGTCAGTGTCTCAATGTGTCCCTCCCTCCCTCCCTAGTGGCATGGGAGGCAAGTAGTCTAGCTGTTAAGAGCGTTTGGCCAGTAACCGAAAGGTCGCTGGTTTGAATCCCTGAGCCAACTAGGTGAAAATCCTGTCAATGTGCCCTTGAGCAAGACATTAGCTCAGGAGAAGAGTGTATATTAAATGACTAAAATGTAAATGTAGTACAACGGAAGTGTAGATCACTCTCTTACACAAACACACAGAACAAAAAGTTAATTAGACAAACCCAGGATCGGATGGGAAAATTGAGGTAAAACATTCTGTCCCAGACCCATAGCTCACAGCAATCTAAGGCTGTCTGTCTGTCTATAGGGGTAATTATATTCACTGCGAATATGTATTTGAATAGTAACTATGACAAACAGTCTCTGCATTGGAGAGGTTGTGTCACACACATACTGTAATTATTGTTATCAAGTAAATTTCTCATGGAGTCTCTAACAGATAATTGCAGCATATGCAAGAAAAAACAGGTTGAAAGAGAGAGACGGAATTGAGAGAGAGAGAAGTGACAGGCTTTTCACTGTGGTTTCACAGACATTAAGAGGCTGTAGTGTTGGTGTACTGTAGTGTACTGTAGTGTTGGTGTGTACTGTAGTGTTGGTGTGTACTGTAGTGTTGGTGTGTACTGTAGTGTTGGTGTACTGTAATGTACTGTAGTGTTGGTGTGTACTGTAGTGTTGGTGTGTACTGTAGTGTTGGTGTACTGTAGTGTACTGTATTGTTGGTGTGTACTGTAGTGTTGGCATGTACTGTAGTGTTGGTGTACTGTAGTGTACTGTATTGTTGGCGTACTGTATTGTTGGTGTGTACTGTAGTGTTGGTGTGTACTGTAGTGTTGGTGTACTGTAGAGTACTGTATTGTTGGTGTATACTGTAGGGTTGGTGTGTACTGCATTGTTGGTGTACTGTAGTGTTGGTGTGTATTGCAATGTTGGTGTACTGTGGTGTACTGTATTGTTGGTGTATACTGTAGTGTTGGTGTGTACTGCAATGTTGGTGTACTGTAGTGTTGGTGTGTACTGCAGTGTTGGTGTACTGTTGGTGTGTACTGCAGTGTTGGTGTACTGTTGGTGTGTACTGTAGTGTTGGTGTACTGTAGTGTTGGTGTATACTGTAGTGTTGGTGTACTGTAGTGTTGGTGTACTGTAGTGTTGGTGTGTACTGTAGTGTTGGTGTATACTGAATTGTTGGTGTATACTGAAGGGTTGGTGTGTACTGTAGTGTTGGTGTGTACTGCAGTGTTGGTGTACTGTTGGTGTGTACTGCAGTGTTGGTGTACTGTTGGTGTGTACTGTAATGTTGGTGTACTGTAGTGTTGGTGTACTGTAGTGTTGGTGTACTGTAGTGTCGGTGTGTACTGTAGTGTTGGTGTACTGTAGTGTTGGTGTATACTGAAGGGTTGGTGTGTACTGTAGTTTTGGTGTGTACTGTAGTGCTGGTGTACTGCAGTGTTGGTGTGTACTGCAATGTTGGTGTACTGTGGTGTACTGTAGTGTTGGTGTGTACTGTAGTGTTGGTGTATACTGTAGGGTTGGTGTGTACTGTAGTGTTGGTGTGTAGGGTAGTGCTGGTGTACTGCAGTGTTAGTGTACTGAATTGTTGGTGTAATGTAGTGTTGGTGTGTACTGTACTGTTGGTGTGTACTGCAGTGTTGGTGTACTGTTGGTGTGTACTGTAGTGTTGGTGTACTGTAGTGTTGGTGTACTGTAGTGTTGGTGTACTGTAGTGTTGGTGTACTGTAGTGTTGGTGTACTGTAGTGTCGGTGTGTACTGTAGTGTTGGTGTATACTGTAGGGTTGGTGTGTACTGTAGTGTTGGTGTGTACTGTAGTGTTGGTGTACTGTAGGGTTGGTGTGTAGGGTAGTGCTGGTGTACTGCAGTGTTAGTGTACTATATTGTTGGTGTGTACTGTAGTGTTGGTGTATACTGCAGTGTTGGTGTACTGATGGAGTGTACTGCAGTGTTGGTGTACTGTTGGTGTGTACTGTAGTGTTGGTGTATACTGTAGTGTTGGTGTACTGTAGTGTTGGTGTGTACTGTAGTGTCGGTGTGTACTGTAGTGTTGGTGTATACTGTAGGGTTGGTGTGTACTGTAGTGTTGGTGTGTACTTTAGTGTTGGTGTACTGCACTGTTAGTGTACTGAATTGTTGGTGTAATGTAGTGTTGGTGTGTACTGTAGTGTTGGTGTACTGTATTGTTGGTGTGTTCTGTAGTGTTGGTGTGTACTGCAGTGTTGATGTACTGTTGGTGTGTAATGTAGTGTTGGTGTGTACTGTAGTGTTGGTGTACTGTAGTGTTGGTCTACTGTAGTGTTGGTGTACTGTAGTATGATGTGTACTGTAGTGTTGGTGTACTGTAGTGTTGGTGTGTACTGTAGTGTTGGTGTACTGTAGTGTCGGTGTGTACTGTAGTGTCGGTATGTACTGTAGTATCGGTGTGTACTGTAGCGTAGTTGTGTACTGAGTGTTGGTGTACTGTAGTGTTGGTGTGTACTGCAGTGTTGGTGTACTGTTGGTGTGTACTGTAGAGTTGGTGTACTGTAGTGTTGGTGTACTGTAGTGTTGGTGTGTACTGTAGTGTTGGTGTGTACTGTAGTGTTGGTGTACTGTAGTCTGGTGTATACTGCAGTGTTGGTGTGTACTGTAGTGTTGGTGTGTACTGTAGTGTTGGTGTATTGTTGGTGTGTACTGTAGTGTTGGTGTGAACTGTAGTGTTGGTGTATTGTTGGTGTGTACTGTAGTGTTGGTGTGTACTGCAGTGTTGGTGTACTTTTGGTGTGTACTGTAGTGTTGGTGTACTGTAGTGTTGGTGTACTGTAGAGTTGGTGTGTATTGTAGAGTTGGTGTGTACTGTAGTGTTGGTGTACTGTAGTGTTGGTGTGCTGTGTTGTTGGTGTGTACTGTAGTGTTGGTGTGTACTGTAGTGCTGGTGTACTGCAGTGTAAGTGTACTGAATTGTTGATGTAATGTAGTGTTGGTGTGTACTGTAGTGTTGGTGTACTGTATTGTTGGTGTGTACTGCAGTGTTGGTGTACTGTTGGTGTGTACTGCAGTGTTGGTGTACTATTGGTGTGTACTGTAGTGTTGGTGTACTGTAGTGTTGGTGTGTACTGTAGTGTTGGTGTGCTGTGTTGTTGGTGTGTACTGTAGTGTTGTTGTGTACTGCAGTGTTGGTGTACTCTTGGTGTGTACTGCAGTGTTGGTGTACTGTTGGTGTGTACTGTAGAGTTGGTGTACTGTAGTGTTGGTGTACTATAGTGTTGGTGTACTGTAGTGTTGGTGTGTACTGTAGTGTTGGTGTGTACTGTAGTGTGGTGTGTACTGTAGTGTTGGTGTACTGTGGTGTTGGTGTACTGTAGTCTGGTGTGTACTGTAGTGTTGGTGTGTACCCTAGTGTTGGTGTGTACTGTAGTGTTGGTGTATTGTTGGTGTGTACTGTAGTGTTGGTGTGTACTGTAGTGTTGGTGTATTGTTGGTGTGTACTGTAGTGTTGGTGTGTACTGCAGTGTTGGTGTACTGTTGGTGTGTACTGTAGAGTTGGTGTACTGTAGTGTTGGTGTACTGTAGTGTTGGTGTGTACTGTAGTGTTGGTGTACTGTAGTGTTTGTGTATACTGTAGTGTTGGTGTACTGTAGTGTTGGTGTGTACTGTAGGGTTGGTGTGTACTGCATTGTTGGTGTACTGTAGTGTTGGTGTGTACAATGTTGGTGTACTTGGTGTACTGTATTGTTGGTGTATACTGTAGTGTTGGTGTGTACTGCAATGTTGGTGTACTGTAGTGTTGGTGTGTACTGCAGTGTTGGTGTACTGTTGGTGTGTACTGCAGTGTTGGTGTACTGTTGGTGTGTACTGTAGTGTTGGTGTACTGTAGTGTTGGTGTATACTGTAGTGTTGGTGTACTGTAGTGTTGGTGTACTGTAGTGTTGGTGTGTACTGTAGTGTTGGTGTATACTGAATTGTTGGTGTATACTGTAGTGTTGGTGTACTGTAGTGTTGGTGTGTACTGCAGTGTTGGTGTACTGTTGGTGTGTACTGCAGTGTTGGTGTACTGTTGGTGTGTACTGTAATGTTGGTGTACTGTAGTGTTGGTGTACTGTAGTTTTGGTGTATACTGTAGTGTTGGTGTACTGTAGTGTCGGTGTGTACTGTAGTGTTGGTGTGTACTGCAGTGTTGGTGTACTTTTGGTGTGTACTGTAGTGTTGGTGTACTGTAGTGTTGGTGTACTGTAGAGTTGGTGTGTATTGTAGAGTTGGTGTGTACTGTAGTGTTGGTGTACTGTAGTGTTGGTGTGCTGTGTTGTTGGTGTGTACTGTAGTGTTGGTGTGTACTGTAGTGCTGGTGTACTGCAGTGTAAGTGTACTGTTGTTGATGTAATGTAGTGTTGGTGTGTACTGTAGTGTTGGTGTACTGTATTGTTGGTGTGTACTGCAGTGTTGGTGTACTGTTGGTGTGTACTGCAGTGTTGGTGTACTATTGGTGTGTACTGTAGTGTTGGTGTACTGTAGTGTTGGTGTGTACTGTAGTGTTGGTGTGCTGTGTTGTTGGTGTGTACTGTAGTGTTGTTGTGTACTGCAGTGTTGGTGTACTCTTGGTGTGTACTGCAGTGTTGGTGTACTGTTGGTGTGTACTGTAGTGTTGGTGTACTGTAGTGTTGGTGTACTATAGTGTTGGTGTACTGTAGTGTTGGTGTGTACTGTAGTGTTGGTGTGTACTGTAGTGTGGTGTGTACTGTAGTGTTGGTGTACTGTGGTGTTGGTGTACTGTAGTCTGGTGTGTACTGTAGTGTTGGTGTGTACCCTAGTGTTGGTGTGTACTGTAGTGTTGGTGTATTGTTGGTGTGTACTGTAGTGTTGGTGTGTACTGTAGTGTTGGTGTATTGTTGGTGTGTACTGTAGTGTTGGTGTGTACTGCAGTGTTGGTGTACTGTTGGTGTGTACTGTAGAGTTGGTGTACTGTAGTGTTGGTGTACTGTAGTGTTGGTGTGTACTGTAGTGTTGGTGTACTGTAGTGTTTGTGTATACTGTAGTGTTGGTGTACTGTAGTGTTGGTGTATACTGTAGGGTTGGTGTGTACTGCATTGTTGGTGTACTGTAGTGTTGGTGTGTATTGCAATGTTGGTGTACTGTGGTGTACTGTATTGTTGGTGTATACTGTAGTGTTGGTGTGTACTGCAATGTTGGTGTACTGTAGTGTTGGTGTGTACTGCAGTGTTGGTGTACTGTTGGTGTGTACTGCAGTGTTGGTGTACTGTTGGTGTGTACTGTAGTGTTGGTGTACTGTAGTGTTGGTGTATACTGTAGTGTTGGTGTACTGTAGTGTTGGTGTACTGTAGTGTTGGTGTGTACTGTAGTGTTGGTGTATACTGAATTGTTGGTGTATACTGAAGGGTTGGTGTGTACTGTAGTGTTGGTGTGTACTGCAGTGTTGGTGTACTGTTGGTGTGTACTGCAGTGTTGGTGTACTGTTGGTGTGTACTGTAATGTTGGTGTACTGTAGTGTTGGTGTACTGTAGTTTTGGTGTATACTGTAGTGTTGGTGTACTGTAGTGTCGGTGTGTACTGTAGTGTTGGTGTACTGTAGTGTTGGTGTATACTGAAGGGTTGGTGTGTACTGTAGTTTTGGTGTGTACTGTAGTGCTGGTGTACTGCAGTGTTGGTGTGTACTGCAATGTTGGTGTACTGTGGTGTACTGTAGTGTTGGTGTGTACTGTAGTGTTGGTGTATACTGTAGGGTTGGTGTGTACTGTAGTGTTGGTGTGTAGGGTAGTGCTGGTGTACTGTAGTGTTGGTGTGTACTGTATTGTTGGTGTAATGTAGTGTTGGTGTGTACTGTACTGTTGGTGTGTACTGCAGTGTTGGTGTACTGTTGGTGTGTACTGTAGTGTTGGTGTACTGTAGTGTTGGTGTACTGTAGTGTTGGTGTACTGTAGTGTTGGTGTACTGTAGTGTCGGTGTGTACTGTAGTGTTGGTGTATACTGTAGTGTTGGTGTACTGTATTGTTGGTGTATACTGTAGGGTTGGTGTGTACTGCATTGTTGGTGTACTGTAGTGTTGGTGTGTATTGCAATGTTGGTGTACTGTGGTGTACTGTATTGTTGGTGTATACTGTAGTGTTGGTGTGTACTGCAATGTTGGTGTACTGTAGTGTTGGTGTGTACTGCAGTGTTGGTGTACTGTTGGTGTGTACTGCAGTGTTGGTGTACTGTTGGTGTGTACTGTAGAGTTGGTGTACTGTAGTGTTGGTGTACTGTAGTGTTGGTGTGTACTGTAGTGTTGGTGTACTGTAGTGTTTGTGTATACTGTAGTGTTGGTGTACTGTAGTGTTGGTGTATACTGTAGTGTTGGTGTGTACTGCATTGTTGGTGTAGTGTTGTGTAGTGTTGGTGTGTATTGCAATGTTGGTGTACTGTGTGTACTGTATTGTTGGTGTATACTGTAGTGTTGGTGTGTACTGCAATGTTGGTGTACTGTAGTGTTGGTGTGTACTGCAGTGTTGGTGTACTGTTGGTGTGTACTGCAGTGTTGGTGTACTGTTGGTGTGTACTGTAGTGTTGGTGTACTGTAGTGTTGGTGTATACTGTAGTGTTGGTGTACTGTAGTGTTGGTGTACTGTAGTGTTGGTGTGTACTGTAGTGTTGGTGTATACTGAATTGTTGGTGTATACTGAAGGGTTGGTGTGTACTGTAGTGTTGGTGTGTACCCTAGTGTTGGTGTGTACTGTAGTGTTCGTGTATTGTTGGTGTGTACTGTAGTGTTGGTGTGTACTGTAGTGTTGGTGTATTGTTGGTGTGTACTGTAGTGTTGGTGTGTACTGCAGTGTTGGTGTACTGTTGGTGTGTACTGTAGAGTTGGTGTACTGTAGTGTTGGTGTACTGTAGTGTTGGTGTGTACTGTAGTGTTGGTGTACTGTAGTGTTTGTGTATACTGTAGTGTTGGTGTACTGTAGTGTTGGTGTACTGTAGTGTCGGTGTGTACTGTGGTGTTGGTGTATACTGTAGGGTTGGTGTGTACTGTAGTGTTGGTGTACTGTATTGTTGGTGTGTACTGTAGTGTCGGTGTCTACTATAGTGTTGGTGTGTACTGTAGTGTTGGTGTGTACTGTAGTGTTGGTGTGTACTGTAGTGTTGGTGTACTGTAGTGTTTGTGTATACTGTAGTGTTGGTGTACTGTAGTGTTGGTGTACTGTAGTGTCGGTGTGTACTGTGGTGTTGGTGTATACTGTAGGGTTGGTGTGTACTGTAGTGTTGGTGTAATGTATTGTTGGTGTGTACTGTAGTGTCGGTGTCTACTATAGTGTTGGTGTGTACTGTAGTGTTGGTGTGTACTGTAGTGTTGGTGTGTACTGTAGAGTTGGTGTACTGTAGTGTTGGTGTGTACTGTAGAGTTGGTGTGTACTGTAGTGTTGGTGTGTACTGTAGTGTTGGTGTACTGTAGTTTTGGTGTACTGTAGTGTTGGTGTGCTGTATTGTTGGTGTGTACTGTAGTGTTGGTGTATTGTTGGTGTGTACTGTAGTGTTGGTGTGTACTGCAGTGTTGGTGTACTGTTGGTGTGTACTGTAGTGTTGGTGTCCTGTAGTGCTGGTGTGTACTGTAGAGTTGGTGTACTGTAGTCTGGTGTGTACTGGAGTGTTGGTGTACTGTAGTGTTGGTGTACTGTAGTGTTGGTGTGTACTGTCGTGTTGGTGTATTGTTGGTGTGTACTGTGGTGTTGGTGTGTACTGTATTGTTGGTGTATTGTTGTTGTGTACTGTAGTGTTGGTGTACTGTATAGTTGGTGTGTACTGTAGAGTTGGTGTGTACTGTAGTGTTGTGTACTGTGGTGTTGGTGTACTGTAGTGTTGGTGTACTGTAGAGTTGGTTTACTTTAGTGTTGGTGTACTGTAGTGTTGGTGTGTACTATAGTGCTGGTGTACTGCAGTGTTAGTGTACTGTAGTGTTGGTGTGTACTGTAGTGTTGGTGTGTACTGTAGTGTTGGTGTACTGTAGTGTTGGTGTACTGTAGTCTGGTGTGTACTGGAGTGTTGCTGTACTGTAGTGTTGGTGTGTACTGTCGTGTTGGTGTATTGTTGGTGTGTACTGTGGTGTTGGTGTGTACTGTATTGTTGGTGTATTGTTGTTGTGTACTGTAGTGTTGGTGTACTGTATAGTTGGTGTGTACTGTAGAGTTGGTGTGTACTGTAGTGTTGTGTACTGTAGTGTTGGTGTACTGTAGTGTTGGTGTACTGTAGAGTTGGTTTACTTTAGTGTTGGTGTACTGTAGTGTTTGTGTACTGTAGAGCTGGTGTGTACTGTAGTGTTGGTGTGTACTGTAGAGTTGGTGTACTGTTGAGTTGGTGTGTATTGCAGTGTTGGTGTACTGTAGAGTTGGTGTACTGTAGTGTTGGTGTACTGTAGTGTTGGTGTACTGTATAGTTGGTGTGTACTGCAGTGTTGGTGTACTGTAGTGTTGGTGTACTGTAGAGTTGGTGTACTGTAGTGTTGGTGTGTACTGTCGTGTTGGTGTATTGTTGGTGTGTACTGTGGTGTGTTGGTGTGTACTGTATTGTTGGTGTATTGTTGTTGTGTACTGTAGTGTTGGTGTACTGTAGTGTTGGTGTGTACTTTAGAGTTGGTGTGTATTGCAGTGTTGGTGTACTGTAGAGTTGGTGTGTATTGCTGTGTTGGTGTACTGTAGAGTTGATGTACTCTAGTGTTGGTGTACTGTAGAGTTGGTGTACTCTAGTGTTGGTGTACTGTAGAGTTGGTGTACTGTAGTGTTGGTGTGTACTGTAGAGTTGGTGTGTATTGCTGTGTTGGTGTACTGTAGAGTTTGTGTACTGTAGTGTTGGTGTACTGTAGAGTTGGTGTACTGTAGAGTTGGTGTACTCTAGTGTTGGTGTACTGTAGAGTTGGTGTACTCTAGTGTTGGTGTACTGTATGTAGCACCATGCAGCGTGTGTAATGGTTATATTCATGGAGCTGTTATTGTATCAGATGATCCATAAAGAAAGAACGTGTTTAGCTTGTCTGCTATAGTGGTGCGTGTGTCACCCTAACTCAGGTATTACACACACACACACACACACACACGGGAAACGCTTCTCTCTCTCTCTGTGACAGCTCAACTGAAGTGTCTGATAGTCACACTGACGATCACTTAAACAACTGATGGGAATCAGAGATAGAGTTCACCACTAACTCCTACACTATAAATTGCCAATCAATCAGATACAGATGAGATTGATTACACTACTTTAAGAGGGAGATTGAGTCCATGCCCTCTTTTTTTCATGGTTTCAGAAGACAGGATGGGGGAGTGGTGGATAAGTGGTGATAGCAGGCGGTTAATTGAACCACAACCTGTGTGTGTGTGAGAGTGAATGAGTGAGTGAGTGAGTGAGTGAGTGAGTGAGTGAGTGAGTGAGTGAGTGAGTGAGTGAGTGAGTGAGTGAGTGAGTGAGTGAGTGAGTGAGTGAGTGTGTGAGTGTGTGTGTGTGTGTGTGTGTGGGAGACCCAGTGGCGCTGCTGGGCTTTCAGGATAAAGATAAGAAAATGTTAGTTTTTGTTTTGATGAAAACACTTGTCTTTTGAAAAGGAAGTGAGAGCTGCCAAACGACTCTGCCCCGAGGACCTCATTATCAGACTAATCGAACACATTCAGCACACACGCTCACACACACCCAGAAGCTTTCATCAGGCTCTAGCCAAGCTCCTCAATCCCCTGCGAGTCCCCGGCGCCCCACACACCCAAATCACTCACACTGGAATGCACTTCTCTATTTGAAGAGCGTATCTCTCTCTCCCTTCTCTCCCCATTTCTTTCTCTATCCCTCTCTCTCTATCCCCTATCCTTCTTGCTCCGTCTCACTCTTTCCCTTTTCTCTCTCTCCCCCTTCTGCTCTCTGCCCCTCTCTCACTCATTTCCTTTCCCTATCTGTCCCCCACTTCTCCCTCTGTCTGTCCCCCTCCCTCCTTCTCTGCCATCCTTCTTCCCTCTCCCTCCCTCTCTCTCTGTCCTCCCGGTTAGGACATGTCTGTTTTGAAAGCCAACCTCAATCTCCCAAGGCCCCAGGGAATTAATCTTCTAACGAGAGTTAATCTCACATAAACACACTGAGAGTCATTATCTGTGTCAATAACGGCCTGACAGACCGACACCTCGGGCACAAATCAATACCTTCTACAGACCGACACCTCGGGCACAAATCAATACCTTCTACAGACCGACACCTCGGGCACAAATCAATACCTTCTACAGACCGACACCTCGGGCACAAATCAATACCTTCTACAGACCGACACCTCGGGCACAAATCAATACCTTCTACAGACCGACACCTCGGGCACAAATCAATACCTTCTACAGACCGACACCTCGGGCACAAATCAATACCTTCTACAGACCGACACCTCGGGCACAAATCAATACCTTCTACAGACCGACACCTCGGGCACAAATCAATACCTTCTACAGACCGACACCTCGGGCACAAATCAATACCTTCTACAGACCGACACCTCGGGCACAAATCAATACCTTCTACAGACCGACACCTCGGGCATGGCTTATAATACTCTACTAGACCCCACAGAGTTCCTGTTACAACACAGCTTACAGAGGCGCTCACACACAGATACCTTTACGGACACAATTATACAGGGGTCACTGCTGGAGTGGAGAATCCACTCTCTCACTCATTCTCTTTCTCTCTCAATTCAATTTCAATTTATTGGCATGGGAAACATATGTTTACATTGCCAAAGCAAGTGAAATAGAAAATAAACAAAAGTGAAATAAACAATAAAGAATGTAAAATAAACATTACACACACAAAAGTTCCAAAATAATAAAGACATTTCATATTATGTCTATATACAGTGTTGTAATGATATGCAAATAGTTAAAGGACATAAGGGAAAATAAATAACCATAGATATAGGTTGTATTTACAATGGTGTTTGTTCTTCACTGGTTGCCCTTGTGGCAACAGGTCACAGATCTTCCTGCTGTGATTGCACACTGTGGTATCTCACCCAATAGATATGGGAGTTTATCAAAATTGGATTGGTTTTTGAATTATTTGTGGGTCTGTGTAATCTGAGGGAAATATGTGTCTCTAATATGGTCATACATTTGGCAAGAGGTTAGGAAGTGCAGTTCAGTTTCCACCTCATTTTATGGGCAGTGTGCACATAGCCTGTCTTCGCTTGAGAGCCAGGTCTGCTTTTGACGGCCTTTCGTTTGCATATAGTCAAAGATTTCCTTAATTTTGGGTCAGTCACATTGGTCAGGTATTCTGCCACTGTGTACTCTCTGTCCAAATAGCATTCTAGTTTGCTCTGTTTTTTTTGTAAATGCTTTCCAATGTGTCAAGGAATTATCTTGTTTTCTCATGATTTGGTTGGGTCTAATTGTGTTGCTGTCCTTTGGTTCTCTGGGGTCTGTTTGTGTTTGTGAACAGAGCCCCAGGACCAGCTTGCTTAGGGGGCTCTTCTCCGGGGTTAATTTCTCTGTATGTGATGGCTTTGTTATGGAAGGCTTGGAATCGCTTCCTTTTAGGTGGTTATAGAATTTAATGGGTCTTTGCTTGATTTTGATAATTAGCTTGTCTCTTCCTAATTCTGCTCTGCATGCATCATTTGGTGGTTTACATTGTACACAGAGGATATTTTTGCAGAATTCTGCATGAGTCTCAATTTGGTATTTGTCCCATTTTGTGAATTTTTGGTTGGTGAGCGGACCCCAGACCTCACAATCATAAAGTGCAATGGGTTCTGATTGAAGTATTTTTAGCCAGATCCTAATTGGTATGTCAATTTATATGTTCCTTTTGATGGCATAGAAGACTCTGGGTTGAGGTCAGTGATAAAGTAGTGTACAGTGCTACTGCCAAGAAATTAGCTATACATGTAACTACCATAGGAGCCCCCTCGAAGCCTACCATTGACTATGTACATACACAGCGTCCGACAGAGCTGCAGGAGTTGTGACCCATTTTTGTTGGTTATGTTGTCATAGTTGTGTCTAGAGGGGCATATGGGGCAGGGAATGCCGTCACCTCCAGCTAGGTCTTTGTCCCCCTGTGTGCTGAGGGTGTCGGGTTCTTGTCCAGTTCTGGCATTTAGGTTGCCACAGACTAGTACATGTCCCTGAGCCTGGAAATTGTTGATCTCCCCCTCTAGGATGGAGAAGCTGTCATCGTTATAAGGAGTATAAGGATTATATTAGGGGGATATAGGTAGCACGCATGAGGACATTTCCTTATTAATTTTAAGCCAGGTGTAAAATGTTGCTGTTTTGACTAATTTAATAGAGTGGGTTAGGTCTGCTCGATAGCAAATAAGCATACCTCCTGTGTCTCTTCCCTGTTTCACACCTGGTAGTTTGGTGGATAGGACTTCCAACTCTCTGTAACCTAGAGGGCAACCAGTCTCCTTATACCATGTTTCTTGTAGGATGACAATGTCTGTATTTCCAATTTCTATGATGAAGTCAGGGTTCTGGCTCTTTAGGCCAAAGGCAGATGACCTCAGACCTTGTATATATCAGGATGAGATAGTAAAAGCTTCCTGTTCCATAATGTCTAGTGTTGTTTTTGTGTGGTTTAGGCCCGGACCATCACAGTAGATATGAGTAGAGTATGTTGAGCATCTGATACATGCCTCTTAGGTCGCAGGATGGGGAATGTTTGGGTGCAATAGTGGAGGTTGGGCCTGTTGCTCTGCTCACGGTCTGGGCATAATTACATCCTGCTCTCATGTTGAGGTGTGTGATGCAGGGGCCGAAGGGGCATAGGTCTGATATGGGGGGGCCTATATTCTGTGTGGCCAGGGTTTGCTTGGGGTAGTCTTAGCTGGTTGGGGTTTGCCTGGTGATGCTGTGGTCTGGGTGTAGGTCTTGGCGTGAGTTCTCTTGGTGCAGGTCCTTCCGGAGGGGGTCTTACAGGTCTGGGAGGGTGTCTCGCTGGTCTGGGCGGGGTGTCCGTTGCTCTGTTGCTCCTGTATGAGGTGTTAGGGCTACGGTTGAGGGTGACGTCCTTCAGGGTCCTGGCAAAAGTTGGGATAACTGCCTTGTTGAGGTGGACCTGGTCGTAAAGGCAGTTCAAGTCCAGGGTGGAGTGGTGGGCCAGGTAGACATTAGGTTTTGAGACACAGTCTCTTGAAATGCTTGCATTCACCCGCTGTATGGTGGCATGGTGAAAGTCTTTTCGTGTTAGCAGGGTGGAAATAACCACTTGTGCGTCTCTCTTCAATAACCATCACTAAATCAGCAGGATGGAACACGTTGAGCTGCTGTATTCAACAACAGATGCGTATTTATCAGCATCATGTTGATTGAAGGTGATCTAGTATTCTTGTAACATCCCTGGTACACAGTTTCATTAATTATGTATCCTCACCCGTCAATGAGCAATGTAAAACGCTTTGAGTGTTGGAAAAAGTGCTTTATAACTCCAATCCATTGTGTGTCATCATAAGCATTAGTCATATGCAACAAACATTTTCCATTACAGCAGTTAAGCAGAGTGAATAGTAGCCAGCTGACGCTTGATCTGATCTAACCCGACAGAACTATCTATAACTATTAACTGTTATTAAGTCATTACTGATCCTGGACCTGTCAGGGCTGTCAGTGTTGGTCTACAGACAGACTGATTTATTGGAAAATCCCCCTAGAGACCCAGGAGGGGCAATCATCTTCTACACACACACACACACACACACACACACACACACACACACACACACACACACACACACACACACACACACACACACACACACACACACACACACACACACACACACACACACACACGCACACACATACACGTGCACACACACACACACACACGTGCACACACACACACACACACACACACACACACACACACACACACACACACAGAGAAAAACACAGAAGGTAAGCGCCAGAACAACAGCTGTCTTCTCATAGCATCTGTCTTATCTTTCTCTCTCTCTCTCTCTTGGGTAAATCTATTTGAATTCAATCCAATTTTGACAGCACCACTTTTGATTTGACGTTAAAAATGATGACATTTTAATTTCAAAACATTATTTTCAAGAAATAATATAATATTTTGACAACACTGTTTTTAAGCTTTAAAATAATATCAAACTCGACCGTTTCTATTTTCCAGTGATGAAGACATGGATGTCTCATGGTAGGGTGGGGTATGCAGAATGGGTCAACTTAGAGAACCTTTATCTCCTCAATTCAAACCATAAAGTGACAGAATGTTCAGAATAATCCTAGATATCCAGTCTAGTTTAACTTTCTATGTGAATCCTAATGTTCATGCAGCAAAATGTGTTTTGGAGTTATTTCTGTAAACCTGGTAAACAGATTTGATTGTTGTTATTTTCTGTTCCCCAACTTTATCCCTAACCATGAACCCTGGGTCTTATCCCAAGCTCCCTTCCTCTACATGAATCCTATCTCTCTCTAACCCCAACCCCCGTTCCCTGATCTCTCTGTGGTAACAGATGTGATCTATCATCTAAAGGACGCAACGGAAATGAATGTTTAACCCCGTAATGGATATTTACTGTGAGTTGATAATGACTCTGTCAGATTAGGATGTGGCTTCTCTAACAAAGCAATCAGGGAGGAGATGAAGCCAAGAACCCAATTAAAGCCTTTCTCACACAGACGCGTGCTTATTCGCGCGCACACACACACACACACACACACACACACGCACACACACACACACACACACACACACACACACACACACACACACACACACACACACACACACACACACACACACACACGCACACACACACACCATCCTGCTGCTTCCAACTAATGAACAACTCCTAAACACAATCAGTCAGATACTGGAGGATTTCTCCTTTAAAGCCAATTATTCCTCTTTAATACATACAGACCTGCCAAATGTTCTCATATCTCAAACACATGTTACCACTACAACTAACCTCCATGCAGAAACATCATAAACAGAGCTGGGGGAAGGGAGAACATTGGGTACTGAAGACAGTTTGTTCTCATTAGAACTAAACACTTTGCAGCCAACAAACAGCACAAGTATTAAATACATATTGAAATACACATGAAAATACACCCAGGCATTACAGCCGTTGGAAGTGAGTAGGTGGGTGCGGAAGGGATTGAAAGGATAGAGTTTGATTTCTTTACTGAAAGACTACACTGTAAAAAAAAACTTTAAAAAACATGTTGATTCAACGTACAATTGGAAGGCAACCAGCTGTGAGTTTGCTCAACAAAATGTTTACACACAAACATTTTGGAGCTGGTTGCCTTACAATTGTACATTGACTCAACATATTTGTTCTTCTTTTTTATGGCGCATCATCATAAACATCAGATGATTCATGGAGATGAAGCTTATATCAGATTGTTTCCATGTTTTCAGAGAGACTCCCAGAGTTATTAAACTGGTTCATATCATCACAAGGCTGTACTGATACAACTGTGTGTGTGTGTGTGTGTGTGTGTGTGTGTGTGTGTGTGTGTGTGTGTGTGTGTGTGTGTGTGTGTGTGTGTGTGTGTGTGTGTGTGTGTGTGTGTGTGTGTGTGTGTGTGTGTGTGTGTGTGTGTGTGTGTGTGTGTGTGTGGTGTAGTCTCTTCATCTCTCTTCATCTCTGATTGCTTTAATTACAGACTGACTATCCCCTTTCAGAGTGCAGGAAAAACAAACTCTTAATGCACATTAAAATGAGTTGTAACACACACACACACACACACACACACAGACACACCTCCAGCCACCTCACTCAGTAGTCCCTTTGATTTCTGTCTTACGTGATCTGTCTTTCATCGTCGCCTCTCTCTGATCCCTCTCTTCTTTACCTCCACTGAGGCAGAACGTCTCTCTCTCCATATTACCTTCGTCTAATGATTTATCTATTGAGCGTTATTGTAGGTGAGCGGGTCCATTTACTGTGTCTAACTCATTAGCAGGTGGGAAAAACGGTTTCGGTCTGCCTTTCTCTGTTCCTTAGTCTTTAGCATGACAGCAGAACGGCTGACCATCTGTCTGTCAGTCCATTTGTGTTTAGTGTGGGATGGTTATGGTGTCTGTAGCGTCGAGGGGTCGGAGAGGGGCTGGGCTCTAGTGAGTAGAGGACTCCGAGCAGTGGGCTATGGGACCCTGGGCTTTGGTCTGACGGACTGGACTGACAACGTCTCATTAGCCTCAAACAGCCAGACATACAATAGAAGAGAGAGAGAGAGCAGTGACCCTTCTCCCTCTTCTCTCCTCAAACACATTAGGTTATAACACAATAATTACTGAAAGTTAATTGATGCATGGAGGGTACACTCCTTCAATTACACACCATGTTAATATATGGACATTGGATCTGCTTAGATTACGGTGTATTTTGAAAGTTAGAACAACATCTGTTACAGGTCAGCTCGTATGGTTATCTATTTACACATTTAAGGATAAGGAGTTCCACATCCTCTATTGAGACGAGCTCAGTCACCTTACAGGGAGATATCTGTGAATCTGCTTAAAAGCTTGTGTGTTACATTTGAATCTATATTAGGATACATATTGTTTGAATTTAATATTATCTGACATAATGAGAACTTTCTGCTACGTGTATCTGGAGACAGGATATGTGTTTGTTCTCCAGAAATCTGCATTCATTTGTAAACTTAATATCGCCTATTAGGTCTATAGTGCAGGCTTGTCAGGCACACGTCACCATTGTCCTTGTACAGAACATTCTAAACCTTCAAAATAAGATATGATGTCTTTAAAAAATATATATAGCTCACTTTTTAAAAGTTTAAAATGTTATCAGCAGAATTTCAGTGATACAGCTAAATTCCTTACTATGCTACTAAAAAAGATATTAGCCTATCCGAATTATTACTACGCAAATAGTAATATTATCATTGCTACTTTTGTTGTTATTATGATCAGTATTTCCTTTCATCCATTTAATCCTGCGGCGCCATACTAAAGCTTTGAAGATGAGTTACACTTTTTATTTCTGACATTTCTTCTTTATTTATCCCTTCTACCTCAAACATGAAAAACTGCGGCGGTGTGCCGGGGGGAGAGGGAGAGGGTTCGGAGAGCAGAGACACAGAGTGAGGGATTGATTTCCACCCTCAGCGCTGCAGCCATAGTTCAAAGCTCCAGACTTCAGAGAGCGTCAGGACCCAGCATGTCGAGCCCGGGTTAGGCTGCCTGTCTGCGGCCAGGAGTTCCCCCAGGGCCCGGGGAGGGCGAAAACCAGGCGGCACCGTCAAAATAATTATGCGGAGAGGATTGAGAGAAGAGTAAAGCACACACCGGGATCGGGACCGATCAGGACCCGTCGCTGTCTCAGACCCCGCTGTCTCTCTCGGGAGATGAGAGGTGAACTAAGAGCCCATGCTCTCTAAATGTAACAATTACCTCCACGATGGTAGGCTACATCCCTAATGGATCAGCAATAAACCTGCTGCCCTAAACGTTATTACTTCCCAACATACCACTTAGCGACCACACACACTCACACACTGCGCTCTATTATCATGCAATTAACTACAGGTCTTATATAAACTGAAATACCGGTATGAAAAAGAAAAAGAAACTCCGGTTTAGAGCAATTACTAGGCTATATTATCAAATCTTTAAGGCAGATAAACACACCTATTTAAATATGTAGATAATTTGACATTTGTCCATTTATATTTTTACAACAGTGGCAAATCTTTCTGAATATTTGCTTCATTTTCGACCAAACAAACAATGTAACACATGCAGTTATTTTCGAAAATTAAAATGACAGTTAAGTAGGCTATATATGTGTCTGCAGCATAAATGCTCCAGGAATTTCCCCAAATCTTGCAGCAATCCCGTTTTACATTCCAAAGCACTTTACCTGCGTGTAGGGTGGAGTTGAAACGGGACAGGTCTGGCGGCGTGTAGCCTATCTCTCTGAGCGGACTGCTGTAGCTTAATGATCAGACTGTATTGACCAGTCTGACAGGCATCACCAATATCTAAACAGCTGTAAACAAATCCTTCGTTAATCTTGCTGTTTTCAGCCCACCGTGTGCATGGCCGGCGATCCAGAGTAGCTCCTCCTCACAGGAAAATATAAATTTTCTCCGCCCTAGAAGATGAGGATCAACCTGATGCAGGTAGCGAATGGTATTTATGTGCCTCCACGACTCCACTACGACATCTAGAGGTGAACCCCAAACAATACATCTCCTCTTGGTAGGCTATTGAATTAACCTATTCTAGCTACTGTTAGGCTACTGATGTGGTGAGACGGAGACCATTGAATAAATCTACTCACATGTATCTGCATCTATCCTTTCATCAGTGTGCCATCAAGCTAATTGACAGAGAGAGGAAGGGAGAGGAGGGGTTTGTGTTTGTATCTGGTATCCGTGTTGTTGGTCCATAAATTAAAGGGGAGCATTAAACTTCATACTTTGTTCCTTTAAAGAACATGAAAGCTTCAGACTCTGGTTCATGTGTCTAAGATTTGAAATGTTCCTTCTGGTTTATGAGTGTTGAGTTATTGATGTGATGTTTATTTATTTGTTTATCAGTCGGCGCCAGTTGTTTGGGACGGACCGAACCCTGGACTTTCCCTGAGGCACGAGAACTGACCAAAGAGAATCCACCACTCTGTCTCTCTGTCTGTCTTCTCTCCTTACTCTGCCCGGTCTCCCTCTCCCCTTCCTCTCCGCTCCTCCGCAGGAAAGAGTAGATAAAAGAGGTGCTTAGAGCTTCTGAGGAGAGAGAGGTGTGTTTGAAGAGCTAACTCCTGTAAGTCCTATAATTATACCTTTCTGCCCCCCCTCTCTCTTTCTCTCTCTCTCTCTCTCTCTCTCCTCTCACTCCTCTCTCTCTCTCTGGCAGCTCTGAGCCCGGTGGCCCTCTCATCCTCTCATCTCTGATCCTCACAGGAGCAGCTTCCTTCCTTCCTGACCGACAGACAGACAGACTGACAAACAAAGAGACCAGTGAAGAGCAACAGAGCCTCACTGGGATGAAAACACCTATCATATTACGTTACTCCAGATTACTACTACCATAGGACCACAGCCAGAGCAAACAGAACCCCAGTCAGCTGTCTTCTAAAGCCAACAGCGATAAGGCCAATATCAGGTCTTTAATAAAGACAGCTGGTGTAGGAGGAAGTTATCTAGCTAGTGAAGCCAAAACAAATATCGCAGACTTCTTCTCTCTATTCAAAGTTTAAACTATATTTAGCCATCCATGTAAGTCACAGGAGTTCCAGGCTCCTGACGCTTTGCATGATGGGTACTCTGTAAAGGTGGGCATATTCTATCCTCTCCTGTAAATACACGTCCTCATACACACAACACACACACGCACACATACGTGTATGCTGTCCTCTAACCACTGTACTCTTCAACAGGAGAGCAAATTCTGTTACCATGGTGACTGCAGTGTCAGCTAACCTAGTTTCCACGGTGGAAGGACATTGGGTGAAGAGAGAAGGCTAGCCTATTGGTAACATTATTGATGTAGAGTCAGTTTTAAATATAACAACTTCACAACTGTTTTCTTTACAACACTCAGACACAGATTTTCAGTGGTGAATTGCGTTTGGGATGGTTAGATGAAACACGCATAACATGTGGGCAGGAGAGGGAGGGGCTAGTTACACACACACGTAGAAACTTACTTGCTTGCTTATGGTGGGCTATCATATCGATGATGACATTCCATATCTGCCTCTATTTGTGAGTCTTTGTGTGACTGTAAAGTCCAATCCTTGACACACATTGTCTGTTTCAGACGGGGCATGTGAAGTCTCTGACTGGGGGTGTAGGTGAACACACACACAGCCACCTCTTCCTATTTGTTGACTACACGCTGCTAGGGGGCCCCACGACCCCCAAAAAATATAATACAAATGTTGTTTTTTTAGGATCTAAGATAGTTTGAAAAGTAGAATACACAAGGTGCAATGTTTTAATTTGGTAGAGCATCAGCAGTTTTCCACTTGTTATTTCAGTCACTCAATTAGCACCCATGTCAGAAAAACATTTTGTATTGCTAGTGATGGGTTCTGGGTTCTGACTGCTAAACTTGGAATAGTGTTAATTATCAGGCATCCTATTCAAATATTGAGTGTTATAGTCTAGGAGGGTCTACCTACACCAGAAGTTAATGGTTATCTGTAGGAGGAATGAATATGGTGGAGGCAATTTAGCTTGGATTGTACTGAGTGAAGGAAAGACGATCACATGTTGGCAGGCACTGATAAGGGTGGAGAGATGGGGTTTAGTGAGGAAGGGGGCCAAGGTCAGGTCAGATCATGTTAAGGGAGAAGGAATAGTTTATTTCCTGCCTAGCAACAAAGATGTCATGTTTAGAGAGAAGGGGGAGATTCCACCCCAAATTGGGGTATATATGCGACGGCAGGTAGCCTAGAGCATTGGGCCAGTAACTGAAAGGTTGCTGGATCGAATCCCCGAGCTGACAAGGTAAAAATCTGTCATTCTGCCCCTGAACAAGTTAACCCACTGTTCCCTGGTAGACTGTAATTGTAAATAAGAATTTGTTCTCAACTGACTTGCCATGTAAAATATATATATATATACTACCGCAGGTGGAACCATGTCTTGTCTTATGCAGCTGTATGACCCAATGGGTGAATAAACTTGGTTTAAGCTTTACTAATCGTCAGTTTTACTAGGTTAATTTAGAACCTAACACTAGGTAAGGTATTCTACCAGCTATCTAAACCTTGTAGTAGGCCTAATCATCACCAAATTACCGACCGGGCACGCAGAGCATGTGCTCATGGCCTCCAAGGGCCTCCAAGGGACCCCTGACCTCCAAGGGACCCCTTTTGATTTTGTTAGTCACTCTCACACAGATGTGATATGAACATGGCATAAGTCATGGCAAAAATGTGTAGAATTGCAGGAAATGTACTTTAACACTGCCAACATTTTATCTTTTACCAACAGGGGGGGACACTAAAAAGTTTTGCTTGTGATGTGGGGGGGCCCCCCAACCATATCTCACTTAGGCCCTACAAAAGGCTAGAGGTGACCCTGCACACAAACACACACACAAGCACACACACACACACACACACACACACACACACACACACACACACACACACACACACACACACACACACACACACACACACTACCTGCACGTCAGGAGGTTTAGGCCCTGTGCTCGTCTCTGTGGGTGGTAGATAACAGTGCCGCCCCTTAGCCAGGCAGCATGTCTGATCTGTGGAACTCAACTCACAGCCTGCCACTTAATAACCCCCCCCCCCCCACACACACACACACACACACACACCCTGGGGCAGGAGTTAAACATGAGAAACAGGTAGAGACAGACAGAGACAGAGACAAAATGTACTGTGCAGCTGACAGACCTTCTCCTTCCTCAGCCATGGGGCTCTAACAGGAACTTAGACTGCATCTGAAGTGGTACTCTGTTCCCTGTAAGGCTCTGTGAAATAGGAGTGCACTATGGTGTCATTTCAAACCAGAAACATGGTTTGGGTGGCTACTAGGAATATGTGTGTGTGTTCAGTCCAAGAACAACATCTAAGATCTTACAGGATAGGCTCAAGCAGTTAATACTTTTCATCAAAACATCTGCGCTATGGATCAGTTCAACATATCACCAGCAGGCGCCGCTAGAACCCCTTTGTTACCATCAATACGAGGCTACCCTCTGTCCACAATACAAACAACAGATATTTCTTTAGATGTCAGCAGGGTGGCAGTATCTTCACACATTTGTCTGCTCTGGTCTGACTGATGCGTAGCCGCAGGAAGTAGGGGTGATGAGGGTGCTGCAGCACTCCCTGAAATATCTGAATGAAAACACATGTTAATATTAATCACAAAAGTAGTGCAATGGGCCTTTACAAGTCATTTATTAGCAGACCTATATAGCCAACTAGCGAGAAGAAAAAAAATCTGATGACCATCCTCCTCAGTGAATTTCATGAAAATAAATGTTTAAAACATTAAAGTTATCAGTTTTAAATAAAGCTATACTAAATGTATTCACGTCACCAAATAATTGATTAAAACACACTGTTTTGCAATGAAGGGCTACAGTAGCCTCAACAGCACTCTGTAGGATAGCACCATTTGACTGAGCCATGCACCTTGCCCGTCCAACATTTCCTCATTTCCCACCCCTTCTAATGCGACTAGCCCCAATGCTCCTCCTTCTTTTCCCCCTGCCCCGCTACAAAGTTTCTCCCTGCAGGCTGTCACTGAGTCCGAGGTGCTAAAAGAGCTCCTTAACATGACCCCAAAAAGCAATCTGGGTCAGATGGTTTAGACCCTTTCGTCTTTAAGGTTGCTGCCCCTATCATCACCAAGCCTCTCTCTGATGTTTTCAGCCTGTCTCTCCTCTCTGGGGAGGCTTCCATTGCGTGGAAGGCAGCGATGGTTCGTCCTTTATTTAAAGGGAGAGATTAAGCTGATCCTAACTGTCTAATTAGGAGGCCTGCGTCTTGTGACCGTAGAGTACGTGTAGGTATGTACGGCAGGACCAAATCAGAGAGATAGGTAGGAGCAAGTGTTGTCTCTCTTGTCGTGATGTGTGTTTTGTCCTATATTTTTTTAATTAAATGTTTTAATCCCAGCTCCAATCCCCGCAGGAGGCCTTTTGCCTTTTGGTAGGTCGTCATTGTAAGTAGGAATTTGTTCTTAACTGACTTGCTTAGTGAAATACAGGTAACATTTATTAGAACAATTTTTTAAAGTAGCCGGAGGACAGCTAGCTTCTGTTCTCCTCTGGGTACATTGACTATGAGGCTCATGGTTCTCACCTCCTTCCATAGACTTACACAGTAATTATGACAACTTCCGGAGGAGATCCTGATTTTACAAATGTATTGCCACTGGGGCCCACCTGTGTAAGTGGTAAACTGTTTACTGACTGTATACTGCAACGTTACTGCAAGATCGTAGTGGGTTTACAAATGCGTTAGGTCTATTAGCTATGTTGACTATGGCATTATTTTAGCTAATATGGTGACAACGATGTAGGCTGTGTGTAGTGGTTATGATATGGTTTGGCTTGGAAAGTTTTTTTGCCTGGTCACATACAGCTGATGTGTTGTGCATTGAAGTCCAGTAGCGAAATGAAATAGAGAGAGGAGGAGAGAGCATAGACATGAAATGGAATTACAACTTGGCTGCTATGAAAGTGAACTGTGGTTATGTGTGATCAGGGGATTCCACAGACTCTGTTGAAAAACGTTTCTTAAACGGAAGCAAACGGAACGAAACGGGGATTAACAAACATGAATTTGTTCAATAGAAACTCTCATTTGCAACTACTGGACTAATGATTACACCCTAGATCAGCTAGATGCAGTCAATAGTGTCTGTCCATGTGTCACTGTCTGTCACCTCAAATTTTTCTCTCGACCCGTGTGCACCTATGTTGTAAACTTTCATTCATAGACTAGGTTGTTGCAACCTCATAGAGAACGTTTGAGTAGCATGTAGTAGCCTAAACCTATCGCTGTTACATTGAGCTTGGTGAATGGAATATGAATGACAGCCATCCAATATGCTGTAATAGAAATAAAGCCATGCTCATCAAAAAATGTAATCGTCCTCCTTCATTTTAAATGGCACCGACCTCCACTGGTGTTGGTTATTCTGTGGTAGAATGACCTACTATCCTAATGGAGTCTACCAAATATCTGTCTCAGTTTGCTTATTGACTTGACACATTATTTATAAAGATAAGCCACACTACTAGCGCATCAGATATGGTGACAGGTTTTGGGGATAATCAGTGTTGCATTATACCACTTGAATGCATTCCACACTCTGTTCATCCCCATAGAATAACAGTAACATCACACTCTCTCTCTCTCTCTCTCTCTCTCACACACACACACACACACACACACACACACACACACACACACACACACACACACACACACACACACACACACACACACACACACACACACACAGAGAGAGAGAAAGAAGAGAGCGAGAGGGGCTGCCTGGTTGCCTGCATGGGCTTCGTTGTGGGAAATTGCACAGCAGAGCGTGACCTCACTGCATTCTGCACAGCTGTGCGAGCAAGCAAAGAGAGAGAGGGCGAGGAGAAATAGAATAGAGAGCGATAGGGGCTGCCTGGTTCCCTGCACGGGCTCTGTTGTGGGAAATTGTGCTTTTAAACAGCATTACGCCGAAATGCATTCTTCAGTTTCTGGTGCATTACACGCGCAACAAGAAACCAACACGCACTCGGTTAACGTCATTAATAACGCAGTGTGAGATGGACGAGTCGTCTCTGTTGGATCTATTGGAGTGTTCAGTGTGTTTGGAGCGGCTGGACACTACAGCTAAAGTCCTGCCTTGCCAACACACCTTCTGTCGCCGCTGCTTGGAGAACATAGTCAGCTCCAGAAACGAACTGAGATGCCCAGAATGTCGCATCCTAGTCGGCTGTGAGGTGGATGATCTTCCCGCGAATATCTTGCTGGTCCGTCTGCTGGACGGGATCAAACAGCGGCCACGGAATGGAGGCAGTACCAGGCAGTCCCTGGTGGGAGGCGGGCGGTCTCAGGGCTGTGTAGCCGGGATCAGCGCCTCTCCCCCGGGCAGTGGGATCAGGGACCTGCCGGTGGCCACTCGAAGCCCCCCGGTCAAGGTACGTGGCTCTGCTACGGTCTAATCTGACGTCGTATTTGGGCTGTTTGGCTGCCAACTTGCTGTACAGAATGTTCCTTGGCTGGAGTCCTCCAGAACAGAGTTGCTGTAACATGTGTGGGGGGTGATATTGCATTATAGCTGGGAATCTGTTTGGGAAATCTAATGTGACATCAGGAAGAAAAGAAAGCACCTCAATGTTAAATACAATAAAGTGCTGAAAGACATCAGTGATATCCACCCCTGGCCCCTGCAGCTAAAGACAATTATAGAGGGAGGGAGAGAGGGGGTGGGGAATAATGGAAAGAGAGAGTACTTCACCTGTGCTATTCATGTTGTTGCTTGACAGACAAGCCAGGTGTAGACAGAAATGGTTTAGTTACCTCATTGGCTGGCTGTGTAGTCTAGAGCTGCAGCAGTATAGCATGTTTCATAACATAGACTGAACAAAGCAGCCAGAACAATGACATGGTTGGATGTTGGGGTTCTTCCTTATACACAGTCTAGTTTGATTAACAGTATCCTATATGATAAAAGGTTAATGTCATGCCATGTCATGTCTTTGGCCCAAGTAGTGTACATAGTATACAAAATGTAACTCACAATCTTCTTTGATTGTGAGTTCCGGCTCCCAAGTAGCGCAGCATCTAAAGGACTACAGTCACTACAGTCCCTGGTTCGATTTCAGGCTGTATCACATCCGGCCATGATTGGGAGTCCCATAAGGTGGCGATAAATTGGCCCAGCTTCGTCCGGGTTTGGCTGGGGTAGGCCATCATTGTAAATAAGAATTTGTTATTAACGGACTTTCCTAGTAAAATAAAGGTTAAATAAAAAATAAAAATAAATTATTAATATACCAGTGTTTCTTCTTCTCATACTTCCCAGTCCACTGAAGGGGACCAGGGTGACTATTGAACATACGGACATTCTAGGACTGAGAGACAGAGTGTCTGGTGGGGTGCAGCCAGCAGACCTGCCAGAGCCACCAGCAGAAGCAGTAGAATCTAAACACTGATCGTGGATGTGTGGAATGCTCCGAGGCAACCTCTCTCTCTCTCTCTCTCTCTCTCTCTCTCTCTCTCTCTCTCTCTCTCTCTCTCTCTCTCTCTCTCTATCTCTCTCTCTCTCTCTCTCTCTCTCTCTCTCTATATATATATATATATATATATATATATATATATATATATATATATATATATATATATATATATCTCTTTCTCTCTCTCTCTCTCGATGTATTAGTTGAAGATGTCTCCTTCAGACTAGACAGCCAGCCGTAGCTGTGCTTTATTCATCTGAGCACTGACACTCTGGCAAAGACACCCTCAACATTTATTAAGGAGCAGGAATCTCATTTTGTGTGTGTATGTGTGTGTGACTGTTTGTGTGTGTGTGTGTGTGTGTGTGTGTGTGTGTGTGTGTGTGTGTGTGTGTGTGTGTGTGTGTGTGTGTGTGTGTGTGTGTGTGTGTGTGTGTGTGTGGCTGCTTCAGTTTGAAGGATGAAGAGCAGGGAGGATTCAGAGGGAACCTTTTGTCTTTGCTGACACAAACACACACACACACACACACACAGTCGCACAGGGAGAGCCTATGATATGGAGAGCCCATTGAGGGGAGCCAGACACATGCAGTATTAATGTGGTCATAATGAAGTATTAATGCAGTATTCATGTGGTATTAATGAAGTATTGGTAAAGGGAATCTGTAATGTAATGAGTGTCTGGTTGTTGATTCTGGCTAATCTTGCATGGTAATAAACTGACTGACAGGACCTATGGCTGTCTGGCGGAGACATAGTATACATTGCTGCCTGGCCTGATGTAATACACACATACAACAATATAGTATTGTTGTACTTGTATGAAGAGAGAGTAGAGAGACTTATAGTGGGAGAGAGGGAGAGAGAAAAAGGGAGAGAAATGCAGAACAAAAAGAGAGGGGTGTACAGGCTGGGGGGTGGAGATACAGATAGTGTATAGGCTGGGGGTGGAGATGCAGATAGTATATAGGCTGGGGGGTGGAGATGCAGATAGTGTATAGGCTGGGGGTGGAGATGCAGATAGTATATAGGCTGGGGGTGGAGATGCAGATAGTGTATAGGCTGGGGGGTGGAGATGCAGATAGTGTATAGGCTGGGGGTGGTGATGCAGATAGTGTGTAGGCTGGGGGGTGGAGATGCAGATAGTGTATAGGCTGGGGGTGGAGATGCAGATAGTGTATAGGCTGGGGGTGGAGATGCAGATAGTATATAGGCTGGGGGTGGAGATGCAGATAGTGTGTAAGCTGGGGGGTGGAGATGCAGATAGTGTATAGGCTGGGGGTAGAGATGCAGATAGTATATAGGCTGGGGGGTGGAGATGCAGATAGTATATAGGCTGGGGGTGGAGATGCAGATAGTATATAGGCTGGGGGGTGGAGATGCAGATAGTGTGTAGGCTGGCGGGTGGAGATGCAGATAGTGTATAGGCTGGGGGTGGAGATGCAGATAGTATATAGGCTGGGGGGTGGAGATGCAGATAGTGTATAGGCTGGGGGTGGAGATGCAGATAGTCTATAGGCTGGGGGGTGGAGATGCAGATAGTGTATAGGCTGGGGGTGGAGATGCAGATAGTGTATAGGCTGGGGGGTGGAGATGCAGATAGTATATAGGCTGGGGGTGGAGATGCAGATAGTGTATAGGCTGGGGGTGGAGATGCAGATAGTGTATAGGCTGGGGGTGGAGATGCAGATAGTATATAGGCTGGGGGTGGGGGGGTGCAGATGCAGTATAGGCAGGGGGTGGAGATGCAGATAGTATATAGGCTGGGGGGTGGAGATGCAGATAGTATATAGGCTGGGGGTGGAGATGCAAATAGTATATAGGCAGGGGGGTGGAGATGCAGATAGTATATAGGCTGGGGGTGGAGATGCAGATGTGTGTGTATAGTCAGGGGGGTGGAGATGCAGATAGTATTTAGGCAGGAGGGTGGAGATGCAGATAGTATATAGGCTGGGGGGTGGAGATGCAGATAGTATATAGGCTGGGGGGTGGAGATGCAGATGTGTGTAAATAAGCTGGGGGGGTGGAGATGCAGATAGTATATAGGCTGGGGGGTGGAGATGCAGATAGCATATAGGCAGGGGGTGGAGATGCAGATAGTATATAGACTGGGGGTGGAGATGCATATGTGTGTGTATAGGCAGGGGGGTGGAGATGCAGATGTGTGTGTATGGGTTGGGGGGTGGAGATGCAGATAGTATATAGGCAGGGGGTGGAGATGCAGATAGTATATAGGCTGGGGGTGGAGATGCAGATAGTATAAAGGCAGGGGGTGGAGATGCAGATGGGTGGCAGTATATAGCATATAGGCAGGGGGTGGAGATGCAGAGTATATGGTGGGGGGTGGAGATGCAGTGTATAGGCAGGGGGTGTGTGTATAGGCTGGGGGTGGAGATGCAGATAGTATAAAGGCGGGGTGGTGGAGATGCAGATGTGTGTGTATAGGCTGGGGGTGGAGATGCAGATAGTATAAAGGCGGGGGGGTGGAGATGCAGATAGTATATAGGCTGGGGGTAGAGATGCAGATAGTATATAGGCGGGGGGGTGGAGATGCAGATGTGTGTGTATAGGCTGGGGGGTGGAGATGCAGATAGTATATAGGCGAGGGGGTGGAGATGCAGATGGGTTTAGTGGCCTAGATGGGGTGTTGTGTGCTAAACAAGCTTTCAGCTTGGCTGCTATTCCCATGGGGTTAAAAACTTCTTCAGGCTAGGGAGCACTATTTTCACATCCGGATGAAAAGTGTGCCCAAACTGCCTGCTACTCAGGCCCAGAAAACCTAGGATATGCATATTATTAACGAGGGTCGAGTGAAATGTACTGTTGTGTTTGAGGCGCGTGACCTGAAAGCTCGCTCCACTTTGTTTTCCTCCGGTATTGAATACAGTTTATTCCGTCTTAAATTGTATTGATTATTTACATTTAAAAATACAGAAAGTTGGACTAGGAAAGTTTTTTTAAATGTTTGGATGAAGTTTATAGGTAACTAATTAGATAATGTGTAGTCATGTTGTGCGAGTTGGAACCGGTGTATTTTCTGAATCATACAAGCCAAATAAATGGACATTTTGGATATATAACAACAGAATTTATCGAACAAAAGGACCATTTGTGATGTTTATGGGACATATTGGAGTGCCTACAGAAGAAGATCTTCAAAGGTAAGGCAAGCATTATATGTTTTTTCTGACTTTTGTGTTGTGCCTGGCGGGTTGAATTATGATTTTCATGTGTATGTTTGATGGGGTGTTGTCCTAATAGCATGGTTTGCTTTCACCGTAAAGCCTTTTTGAAATCTGACACTGTGGCTGGATTAACAGTAATTTAATCTTTAAACCCATGTATAACACTTGTATGATTTATGGATTATTATTATGAGTATTAACGGGATTGGCGTGCGAAGGGATCACTAAGAATTTAAGGGTTAACTCCCATCCCGCCACAACACACACACACACAGAAACAAACACACACACAAAGTTAACCCCCTACCATTGTTAGTATGGAGATGAGGGTAAGAAGTCAGTCAGGTCTGGCGGCTAGCCTAGTGCTGGAAAATGAATCCATACACGGAGGAGAGGATAATAAGAAATTATCTGTTACCAATGTGACTGACCAGATCACCTCTCTGTGCAACTCAAGAATGTGTCAGCCCACTGAGCCAAAGCCTGATGTATTATCACAGGATCTAACATGAGACTTCTAGTCCCAGACATGGTTATTCATCCTCCAGGTCTAAACTGTTATGAACGTCAAGTGTTAATGGTCTCCTGTTGAACACTTTCTGAGGGATTAGGCTATATCATGGAAACATCTCTCGTATATAGTGGAAACATCTCTCACTCTCTCATTCTCTCTCTCTCTCTCTCTCTGTGCGTGTGTGCGTGAGAGCAGTGTGCCACATCCTGTTGCGACCAGGGTCTGCTTTCTCTCTGTTTAGTCTACAGGAGGAGAGAGGGAGAGACAGAGACAGAAAAAACAGGAGTGATGGAGAGAAGGCTAGAGAGGAAGAGAGGGAGAGGTGTCAGAGCTATGAGATATAAGTCCTTTCAAACAGAGAGACATTGGGAATGTGGAAATGATGTCGTTGATCAGGCTGATTAGCCTAATTTAGCTTCTACCCCCCCCCCCCCAACACACACACACATCCGCTCCGATCTCCGATCTCAGGTTGGAGCTTAGCAGAGTTCCATAGTCCTGACGGAGAATTTAAAACCTCTTCTCTGTACTCTGCCTGCCAGTGCCTGGAATTGGCTATCTCCTCTCTGCGCTTTGAGATGCAGTGTGTGTGTAATTGGCTATATCTCTGTGCGTGTAAAGGGAAATGGAGAGTCCATCATCTTTAGAGCCTCTCTCTCCCTCCATCCCTCTCTCTGCCTGGTTGAGTGATGCTGATGATTATCCTGCTGGAAATTAAACCTCCGTTTCTTCAGGAGGCCTGGGGATCTCTCTCTATCTTAGTGCGAGGTGAAGTGATGTTTATCCAGAGAGACTCATTCAATCTGAGCAGCTTGACAGAGAGACTAGTGGCCTCTTACCAAACCAGCCTGTCCTAACCTATCGTCACCCAACCTCAAGTTCACATGGTTTGGTAATCTCTTATTGAGCAGGGAGAAACAAATAGGCCTATTTGTGTGCACAGTACTACAGTTGAAGTTGGAAGTTTACATACACTTAGGTTGGAGGCAGTAAAACTTGTTTTTCAACCACTCCACAAATGTCTTATTAACAAACTATAGTTTTGGCAAGTTGGTTAGGACATCTACTTTGTGCATGACATAAGTAATTTGTCTAACAATTGTTTACAGACATATTATTTCACTTATAATTCACTGTATCACAATTCCAGTGGGTCAGAAGTTAACATACACTAAGTTGACTGTGCCTTAAAACAGTTTGGAAAATTCCAGAAAATTATGTCATGGCTTTGGAAGCTTCTGATTTACATAATGCTAATTTACATAATTTGAGTCAATTGGAGGTGTACCTGTGGATGTATTTCAAGGCCTACCTAAACTCAGTGCCTATTTGCTTGACATCATCAGAAATCAGTCAAGACCTCTGAAATTTTTTTGTAGACCTCCACAAGTCTGGTTCATCCTTGGGAGCACTTTCCAAACACCTGAAGGTACCACGTTCATCTGTACAAACTATAGTACGCAAGTATAAACACCATGGGACCATGCAGCCTTCATTCCGCTCAGGAAGGAGACACGTTCTGTCTCCTAGAGATGAACATACTTTTTTTGCGAAAAGTGCAAATCAATCCCAGAACAACAGCAAAGGACCTTGTGAAGATGGGGGAGGAAACAGGTACAAAAGTATCTATATCCACAGTAAAACCAGTCCTATATCGACACAACTTGAAAAGCCACTCGGCAAGGAAGAAGCCACCGCACCAAAACCGCCATAAAAAAAGCCAGTCTACGGTTTGCAACTGCACATGGGGACAAAGATCGTACTTTTTGGAGAAATGTCCTCTGGTCTGGTGAAACAATTTTTTTTAACTGTTTGGCCATAATGACCATTGTTATTCTGGGGGAAAAAGGGAGAGGCTTGCAAGCTGAAGAACACCATCGCAACTGTGAAGCACAGGGGTGGCAGCATCATGTTCTGGTGATGCTTTGCAGCAGGAGGGATTGGTGCACTTCACTAAATAGATGGCATCACGAGGAAGGAAAATTGTGTGGATATATTGAAGCAACATCTCAAGACATCAGTCAGGAAGTTAAAGCTTGGTCGCAAATGGGTCTTCCAAATGGACAATGACCTCAAGTATACTTCCAAAGTTGTGGCAAAATGGCTTAAGGACAACAAAGTCAAGGTATTGGAGTGACCATCACAAAGCACTGACATCAATCCTCTAGAAAATGTGTGGGCAGAACTGAAAAGGCGTGTGCAAGCAAGGAGGCCTACAACCCTGACTCTGATACACCAGCACTGTCAGGAGGAATGGCCCAAAATTCACCAAACTTATTGGGTGGAAGGCTACCCGAAACGTTTGTGGAGGGCTACCCAGCTTGTGGAAGGCTACCCGAAACGCTTGTGGAGGGCTACCCAGCTTGTGGAAGGCTACCCGAGACATCTGACCCAAGTTAAACAATTTAAAGGCAATGCTACCAAATACTAATTGAGTGTAATGTAAACTTCTGACCCACTGAGAATGTGATGAAAGAAATCAAATCTGAAATAAATAATTCTCTCTACTATTATTCTCACATTTCACATTCTTAAAATATAGTGGTGATCCTAACTGACCTAAGACATTGAATTTTTACTTGGATTAAATGTCAGGAATTGTGAAAAACTGAGTTTCAATGTATTTGGATAAGGTGTATGTAATCTTCTGACTTCAACTGTATGTCTGAGATAAAGCCTAGGAATTTAATCGGGGATCTAACACAAGTTTTAAGGTCTCAGACAATGTTACTGTAATTTCCATGTAAAAGGACCCATGTTCACCAACAAGTTCATAGGAACATGTCAAATTGGGGTTCAAATGAAAAATAAGAGTCTATATTTTTTTGAAATTAAGGCATATAATCATTTTCCATCGTAAAAAATAGGAACAAGCAAAGGCTTTGATTTCTTGTCAAACAGATGGAAAAGAGGTCTTATAAAACATCTACCAGAAAAAGTCTTAAAATATATTGCAAATAAACCAAAACAAAATCATGTTGTAGTAATGAGCCCTGCAGACTAATATCAACACATGTTTAATTTAGGATAATTTTTTTCTACATTTTTTAAGTTGAAGAAAAATTGCCTTGTGCCTTGAATCCGTTACCAAAAACCCACATGTATCTTTAAGATATTTTATAATTTCTGTCCCTCATGAGGAGGGAGGATAATGAAAGTTCCTGGGAAGTAACAAGTTAAGGTATACCTATGAATTAGTAATGTTTTTACGGTAACAGAATTTCAGAAATATCTGTAACAAACATTTCTGGAATTGAATTGGCTACAATGGGAAATCATAGTAGGCACAGACCACAGTTGGTTCACTTGCTATTGTCCTCCCTTCCACTTGCATAATATTATGTTCAGCTGATAACTGTTGTCTTTCTCTTTCTGTCATCTGGTGGTCTAAGCAAGTGTGACAAACCCCCCTCTCTCTTTCTCTATCTCCTTCCTTCCTTCACTCTCTCTCTCTCTCGCTCTCTCTCTCTCTCTCTCTCTCTCTCTCTCACCCTCTCACTCTGTTTCTTCTCACTCCTTTCTCTCTCTCTCCAATTAATGTCACTTCTCCCGGCTCTAACTGACACCTAACAATGAGCCCCCTCTTTCCATTTACTGTAACCAGCATCCTCAACCACTGAGCACCTACCGACACCGGACATCCATCTATCAAATTTGGTCAGTTCACCCTAGACTTGATTTCAATGTCCACAGACATCTGGACCTGCCTTCATTTGGCCCAAACATAGGTGTCCATGATTGGTTCAGATTTGGTACGGACTGGACCAAATCTGAACCAATCATAGACGTCTATGTTTCACAAGTTTAGACATTACAGTACGTACATTACAGTAGAGCACAGTAGAGTACTACGGGATGTAACGATTCACCGATACCCATCAGTCCCGATTCAAATGTTTAAGATACAAGTGCATCGGTTTGCAGACCCCTTAACTGATCCAAATGTAGCATGCATCGGTCAGAATATCTATTCAAACGTTACGAATGGCCGGTTCACTTTGTTGTTGTTGTTGCTCATATTACATTCTTTCTACCTTCTGAAAATACCTCTCACATTTCAGTGTCAAATTGCAAGTAACTGTGTTGACAGTCATTGATCTACAAGTAATTTTGCATGCCAAGCAACCCCAGACAATATCAGTAGCCTAGTCAAACTGCACACTTTGCCCAGCTTCGCTCACTAACCAACGCGAGGAATCCCAAGGCTCGATCCTAGGCCCCTCACTCTTCTCAATGTACATCAACAACATAGCTCAGGCAGTAGGAAGCTCTCTCATCTATTTATATGCATATGATACTCAGCTGGCCACTCCACGGATTTTGTGTTAAACGCTCTACAACAAAGCTTTCATGTCCATGTTTTTAAAAGAAAAGCACATTTTTTTGACTATTAAAATAACATCAAATTGATCAGAAATACACTGTAGACATTGTTAATGTTGTAAATGACTCTTGTAGCTGGAAACGGCAGATTTTTAATGGCGTACAGAGGCCCATTATCAGCAACCATCACTCCTGTGTTCCAATGTCACATTTTGTTAGCTAATCCAAGTTTATAACTTTGAAAGGCTAATTGATCATTAGAAAACGCTTTTGCAACAATGTTAGCACAGCTGAAAACTGTTGTTCTGATTAAAGAAGCAATAACATGGGCCTTCGTTAGACTAGTTAAGTATCTGTAGCAACAGCATTTGTGGGTTTGAATACAGGCTCAAAATGGCCAGAAACAAAGACCTTTCTTCTGAAACTCGTCAGTCTATTCTTGTTCTGAGAAATGAAGGCTATTTCATGCGAGAAATTGCCAAGACACTGAGGATCTCGTACACCGCTGTGTACTACTCCTTTCACAGAACAGCGCAAACTGGCTCTAACCAGAATAGAAAGAAGAGTGGGAGGCCCCGGTGCACAACTGAGCAAGAGGACAAGTACATTAGAGTGTCTAGTTTGAGAAACAGACGCCTCACAAGTCCTCAACTGGCAGCTTCATTAAATAGTACCCGCAAAACACCAGTCTCAACATCAACAGCAACGAGGCAACTCCGGGATGCTGGTCTTCTAGGCAGAGTTGCAAAGAAGCTGGCCATAAAAATAATAAATTAAGATGGGCAAAAGAACACAGACACTGGAAATCTAAGTTTGAACTGTTCGGATCACAAAGAAGAACAGTCATGAGACGCAGAAAAAAATAAAAAAAAGTTGGAGGAGTGCTTGACACCTGTCAAGCATGGTGGAAGCAATGTGATGGTCTGGGAGTGCTTTGGTGGTGCTAAAGTGGGAGATTTGTACAGGGTAAAAGGGATCTTGAAGAAGGAAGGCTATCACAGTCACCAGATCTCAACCCTATTGAGCTCTTGTGGGAGCAGCTTGACCGTATGGTACATAAGAAGTGCCCATCTAACCAATCCAACTTGTGGGAGGTGCTTCAGGGAGCATGCGCTGAAATCTCTTCAGATTACCTCAAGAAATTGACAACTAGAATGCCAAAGGTCTGCAAGTCTGTAATTGCTGCAAATGGAGGATTCTTTAACGAAAGCAAAGTTTGAAGGACACAATTATTATTTCAATTAAAAATGATTATTTATGGGCCTCCCAGGTTGCACAGTGGTCTAAGGCTGTGCCACCAGGGACTCTGAGTTTGAGCCCAGGCTCTGTTGAGAGCCGACCGGTAGGTCCATGGGGTGACACACAATTGGCCTAGCGTAGTCCGGGTTAGGGAGGGTTTGGCCGGTAGGGATATCCTTGTCTCATCGCGCACTAGTGACTCCTGTGGCAGGCCGGGCACAGTGCACGCTGACCAGGTCGCTAGGTGTACAGTGTTTCCTCCGACACACTGGTGCGGCTGGCTTCCGGGTTGGATGCGCGCGGTGTTAAGAAGCAGTGCGGCTTGGTTGGGTTGTGTTTCGCAGGATGCATGGCTCTTGACCTTCGTCTCTCCCGAGCCTGTGTGGGAGTTGTAGTGATGAGACAAGATAGTCTACGAACAATTGGGGAGAAAAAGAAAAATCATTATTTATAACCTTGTATATTCATTTTGCATCTAGTTTCATGTATGCTTTCATGGAAAACAAAGACATTTCTAAGTGACCCCAAACTTTTGAATGGTAGTGGATATATATATATTTCAATCCCAGCCCCATCCCCGCAGGAGGCCTTTTGCCTTTTGGGAGGCCGTCATTGTAAATAAGAATTTTGTCTTAACTGACTTGCCTAGCTAAATAAAGGTTAAATAAAAAATTTAATATGTTTCATTTTAGATATACAGGGTAAAGTTAATGATTTATTAACGAGGACAGCAATCACCTTTGCGAGGCTCATTGCTTTGCAGTAAAAACTTCCAAACGGTCAAAACCATTTGATTTTGAGATGGGGATGAAATCTAAAGTTGTGCTATATATTCATTGGCTATGTCATAGCTAATTTGTAAATGGTAATGACAAGTTAATTAGTGGGGGATGGTGATTTCAGAACCAAACTGTGATCTGATAGTGGTAGTGGGGTGGTAGATTTCTAGTCTCCCTTATGGCTCAGCTTAGGTGCCGAGAAAGTTCATACACCATAGACATACATCATTTACACATGCACACACACACACACGCGCACACACACACACGCACACACACAAACGTATCGTTCATGTACATATTCAATCGTCTTGAAAGGAAAAGATGCACATCCCTATTGAATAAAGTACAGTACGTATGTTACAGTACAGTAGAGCACAATACAGTACAGTACAGTAAAGTAGAGTATAGTTTACTACAGTCCTATACAGTACAGTAGAGCACAATACAGTACAGTACAGTAAAGTAGAGTATAGTTTACTACAGTCCTATACAGTACAGTAGAGCACAATACAGTACAGTACAGTAAAGAAAAGTACAGTAAAGTAGAGTATAGTTTACTACAGTCCTATACTGTACAGTAGAGTGGAATGGAGTAGAGTTCAGTACAGAACACAGTAGAGCACACTAGAGTTGAGTACACTATAATGTACTGTTCTGTACTGAACTATACTGTACTCATTAAAGAGCTCATAAAAAATAATAGCCTGTGTATAGAATAATACCCAAATATGCAAAGGAGGATATTGCATATTTCTACCTTTGTGTACCTATTCAGGATACATCACCATGAAGAGAATGACCATCATATCCATTATGATGCATTTCTGGGTAGTACAGATCAGGGACCCATGATGAAGTTCTGTTTCTGCAATTCTGTCACCGGGTGTAAATCCACTTCACTTACTGTTCAATGACCAAAATAGATTTTGACAAAGTCAAGGTATCATGTCATAGCTGACATCCCATTCTTTCTTCAGACATGTTGAGTCTTCATTCAGAGCAGATATTTTGGAAAGTTTTTGGAAAACATGGAAACAAAAGAAACGGATGGAGATTCTAGAAACTTTGTTACCAAACATGTGCAACTGCCAGCTTGTTTAGCCCCGGTCCGCTAACTGCTACCTTGTCTAGCCCCGGCCTACTAACTGTTAGCTTGACAATCTGGACCCTCTATTTCTGAAACTATCCGCCGCCATTGTCGCAACCCCTATTACCAGCCTGTTCAACCTCTCTTTCATATCGTCTGAGATCCCCAAGGATTGGAAAGCTGCCGCAGTCATCCCCCTCTTCAAAGGGGGAGACACCCTGGACCCAAACTGTTACAGACCTATATCCATCCTGCCCTGCCTATCTAAGGTCTTCGAAAGCCAAGTCAACAAACAGGTCACTGACCATCTCGAATCCCACCGTACCTTCTCCGCTGTGCAATCTGGTTTCCGAGCCGGTCACAGGTGCACCTCAGCCACACTCAAGGTACTAAACGATATCATAACCGCCATCGATAAAAGACAGTACTGTGCAGCCGTCTTCATCGACCTTGCCAAGGCTTTCGACTCTGTCAATCACCATATTCTTATCGGCAGAATCAGTAGCCTCGGTTTTTCGGATGACTGCCTTGCCTGGTTCACCAATTACTTTGCAGACAGAGTTCAGTGTGGCAAATCGGAGGGCATGCTGTCTGGTCCTCTGGCAGTCTCTATGGGGGTGCCACAGGGTTCAATTCTCGGGCCGACTCTTTTCTCTGTATATATCAATGATGTTGCTCTTGCTGCGGGCGATTCCCTGATCCACCTCTATGCAGACGACACCATTCTATATACTTCCGGCCCGTCCTTGGACACTGTGCTATCTAACCTCCAAACAAGCTTCAATGCCATACAACACTCCTTCCGTGGCGTCCAACTGCTCTTAAACGCTAGTAAAACCAATTGCATGCATTTCAACCGATCGCTGCCTGCACCCGCATGCCCGACGAGCATCACCACCCTGGATGGTTCCGTCCGTGAATATGTGGACATCTATAAGTACCTAGGTGTCTGGCTAGACTGTAAACTCTCCTTCCAGACTCATATCAAACATCTCCAATCGAAAATCAAATCAAGAGTCGGCTTTCTATTCCTGAACAAAGTCTCCTTCACTCACGCCGCCAAACTTACCCTAGTAAAACTGACTATCCTACCGATCCTCGACTTTGGCGATGTCATCTACAAAATTGCTTCCAACACTCTACTCAGCAAACTGGATGCAGTTTATCACAGTGCCATTCGTTTTGTCACTAAAGCACCTTATACCACCCACCACTGCGACCTTTATGCTCTAGTCGGCTGGCCCTCGCTACATATTCGTCGCCAGACCCACTGGCTCCAGGTCATCTACAAGTCCATGCTAGGTAAAGCTCCGCCTTATCTCAGTTCACTGGTCACGATGGCAACACCCATCCGTAGCACGCGCTCCAGCAGGTGTATCTCACTGATCATCCCTAATGCCAACACCTCATTTGGCCGCCTTTCGTTCCAGTACTCTGCTGCCTGTGACTGGAACAAATTGCAAAAATCCCTGAATATTGGAGACTTTTATCTCCCTCACCAACTTCAAACATGTGCTATCTGAGCAGCTAACCGATCGCTGCAGCTGTACATAGTCTATTGGTAAATAGCCCACCCATTTTCACCTACCTCATCCCCACACTGTTTTTATTTATGTACTTTTCTGCTCTTTTGCACACCAGTATCTCTACCTGTACATGACCATCTGATCATTTATCACTCCAGTGTTAATCTGCAAAATTGTAATTATTCGCCTACCTCCTCATGCCTTTTGCACACAATGTATATAGACTCCCCTTTTTTTCTACTGTGTTATTGACTTGTTAATTGTTTACTCCATGTGTAACTCTGTGTTGTCTGTTCACACTGCTATGCTTTATCTTGGCCAGGTCGCATTTGCAAATGAGAACTTGTTCTCAACTAGCCTACCTGGTTAAATAAAGGTGAAATAAAAAATAAAAAAATAAACTGCACAGTTCTTCGAGTAAATGTGTTTGTTTTATAAAATGTTCAGTGTAAATTGTACAAAGTAATCCATAGAGTTGTATGGTTTGTTGAACTTTGAAATCAATGGTTTTTGTTTGGCCTAAATTTTAAATGAAAAATTGGAGTCTCCGTGTGAAATTGCCCTTTCCCATTACATGAGCGTGGATCATCGAACCATCTCCCCTAAACACACGCAGAGCTGCTATGATAGAGAGCTACTGGAGAAGGCAGAGTTCAACTGAGACCAGCAAACCCCTGCAGACACTTTTCTCTTCTACCCCATATGTACATCATTCAGCGCTCGCTGCCTTTTCTCCCTTCTCCCGCTTTCTCCCTATCTTCCTCTTCCTCTATCTCTCTCTGCTTCTCTTTGTCTTTTTCTGTGTGGCATTATAATGCATATCTGCTGAATACAGCTGCCAGCTCTCTCTCTCTCACTAACAATGTAACACAGCATGAGCAAGAAACATTCTCTCATCTTTAGATCTGAAGATCCGTCACTCCCAGTCAGTCAAATATGTATAATAGAACTGTACCTGTTTTCTAGGGAAATAGTGAAATGGAAATGTTCATGTGATGTTTTGTTCCAAATAAGTCACTCATATTCACTGAGACAGATGTACAGTCACCCACACTGTTGAGTCTGAGTCTCTGTGTGTGTGTGTCTTCAGGAATTGTACTACTTTTCTCTCCCTCTCCCTCTCTCTCCTGCTGATCTCTCTGCCCTCTATCTCTCTCTCTCCTGCTGATCTCCCTCTCCCTCTCCCTCTCCCTCTCCTTCTCTCTCCTGCTGATCTCTCTGCCCTCTATCTCTCTCTCTCCAGCTGATCTCCCTCTCCCCTCTCCTCTCTCCCTGATCTCCCTCTCCCTCTCCCTCTCCCTCTCCCTCTCCCTCTCCCTCTCCCTCTCTCTCCTGCTGATCTCTCTGCCCTCTATCTCTCTCTCTCCTGCTGATCTCCCTCTCCCTCTCCCTCTCCCTCTCCCTCTCTCCCTCTCCCTCTCCCTCTCCCTCTCCCTCTCCCTCTCCCTCTCCCTCTCTCTCCTGCTGATCTCTCTGCCCTCTATCTCTCTCTCTCCTGCTGGTCTCTCTCTCTCTCTCTCTCCCTCTCCTGCTGATCTCTCTCTCTGTCTCTCTCTCTCCTGCTGGTCTCTCTCTCTCTCTCTCTCTCGCTCTCTCCCTCCCTCTCCTGCTGATCTCTCTCTCTATCTCTCTCTCTCCTGCTGGTCTCTCTCTCTCTCTCTCTCTCTCTCACTCTCTCTCTCCTGCTGATCTCTCTGCCCTCTATCTCTCTCTCTCTATCTCTCTCTCTTTCTCCCTCTCCCTCTCTCTCTCTCCTGCTGATCTCTCTCTCCCCCTCTCTCTCCCTTGCTGATCTCTCTCTCTCTTGTCACATAATGTCTTTGATGTCCTCTATTGTTTTCTGTATCTCATTATCATGATAATGCAGTGTTTTTCAACATCATGCTCTCATTCTCTACTGTACACTCTTACAAAAAAAGGTGTTATCTAGAACCTAAAAGGGTTCTTCAGCTGTCCCCATAGAATAATCTTTTGAAGAACCCTTTTTGGATCCAGGTAGAACCCTTTTGATTCCTGGTAGATCCCTATTGGGTTCCATGTAGAACCTTTTGCCCAGGGACCAAAAAACGGTTGTCCAATGGGACAACAGGAGAACCCTTTTGGAACCTTTTTTTCTAAGACTGTCTATTCTCTATTGTAAGTCTATTCTGAGAGCCAGGTTAGAGAAAGGTTCAGTGGTACTGAAGAACTGATCCTCACAACCTGAGGGCAATACGAGCCCAACAGGATCTCACCGTTTGACCAATTTGACTTCAGATTCCTATGTTTGTCCACGTTTCTCCAAGTGTCAGATTTCGAAGTTGCTCCTAACGTCAAATTTCGAGGTGTTTTGGACATCCTGGGTTGCTCCTCCTGCTGCGGCTGCACCCTGAGTTTTACTGCTGGTTAAGTTTAGGCATGAATTCCGATTGGTTAAGGGTTACGGTTTTGGATAGGGTTGAAACAAATGCCTATAACTGTGATTGAACATGCGACCATCAGAGCCAGAGCTCGCAGCTTATGTCCATCCGCCACCCCCGCCAACAACGCCTAGAAAAACCCAAGCCTACTTGATTGTAATAGCGCTCACCGTTGCCCCTAGTGGCTGGTTTTGAAGGAATCTCCCGACGTCCTGGGTACCTGGATGGATCTTGAAAGTGGATCTTGAGCGACCTGGCTGGTGAGCTACGACTATAACTTAGGCTAAACCTCGATAGAGTCAATCTCATCAGCTCTATAGCTAGGGGTCGATTTGGGAGTCAGAGGTCTGGCTGTTGACTCCCTTTGCTTCATGGTTCAAATGTTGTTTGTCTAGGTTGGTCTTCTAATATTGGTAGCGTTTTCCCTTTCGATGAAAGATTCCCCTTTTCAATTAAGGATAACAGTTCAAGTACATTGTGGCAATTGTCTCGACCAGGACGGACGTCGGTTATGACTGCCGTAATCAAGAGTTAGTTTACACACACACACACACACACACACACACACACACACACACACACACACACACACACACACACACACACACACACACACACACACACACACACACACACACACACGTACAATTGGACCACATTTTCCGACCTTTCTCTCCCTCTCTGCCTCCCTTTCCCTCCCACGGGGCAGGTTAGGGTTAACCCACAGGAGGGGGTGTCTGTCTGAGTTGTGGCTGTGTTTCAGATGTCAGTGTGGTTTCCCCGGACTACACAGTGGTATGGATTCCTGCCCAGACTGGATACGCACACACACACACACACACACACACACACACACACACACACACACACACACACACACACACACACACACACACACACACACACACACACACACACACACACAGTATCTTCTTTATCCTACTACTGAAAATATTATATTTAGCACCAGAGCTAGTGTGTGTGTGTGTGTTTGCATGGTGTTTGTGTGTCTGCAGAGGACTTAAAGACAAGCTCCGGTACTTTGGCGACTATTAGCCACGGAATCCCTAGTTTGAAAGCGACTGTTTTCTTAAAACTGTGCCATGCCATTTCCCCCCACTTGGGCCAGCCTCACATTTGAGAAAAAGAGACCTGCCCACCGTTATCCAATGAAGTTTCAGGGCTTGCCAAATGGCTCAGTGGACACAGCAGAGAGAGAGAGAGAGAGAGAGAGAGAATGAAAGAGAGAGAATGAGAGTGAAAGAGAGAGAGAGAGCGAATGAGAGAGAATGAAAGAGAGAGAGAGAGAATGAGAGGGAGAGAGAATGAGAGAGAGAGAATGAGAGAGAGAGAATGAGAGAGAATGAGAGAGAGAGACAGAGAGAGAGCGCAGAGAGAGCGCAGAGAGAGAGAGAGAATGAGAGAGAGAGCGCAGAGAGAGAGAGAGAGCAAAGAGAGAGAGAGAGAGCAGAGAGAGAGAGAGCAGAGAGAGAGAGCAAAGAGAGAGAGAGAGCAAAGAGAGAGAGAGAGAGCGAGAGAGAAGCATTTCAAGGTCTTGGAGTGGCCTAGCCAGTCATCCTTGGGATGTTTAAAGCTTGGGAAATCTTTTTGTATCCAAATCCGGCTTTAAACTTCTTCACAACAGTATCTCGGACCTGCCTGGTGTGTTCATTGTTCTTCATGATGCTCTCTGCGCTTTTAACAGACCTCTGAGACTATCACAGTGCAGGTGCATTTATACGGAGACTTGATTACACACAGGTGGATTGTATTTATCATCATTAGTCATTTAGGTCAACATTGGATCATTCAGAGATCCTCACTGAACTTCTGGAGAGAGTTTGCTGCACTGAAAGTAAAGGGGCTGAATAATTTTGCACGCCCAATTTTTCAGTTTTTGATTTGTTAAAAAACTTTTAAATATCCAATAAATGTTGTTCCACTTCATGATTGTGTCCCACTTGATGTTGATTCTTCCCCAAAAAATACAGTTTTATATCTTTATGTTTGAAGCCTGAAATGTGGCAAAAGGTCGCAAAGTTCAAGGGGGCCGAATACTGTCGCAAGGCACTGTAACACAGTGGTGGGCCGTCAGGGCCAGCAAGGCCTTCTCTGCTGGCCTAAACATCATCAGAATATAAAAAAAAGTTCGATATATTTTCCCACAAATATGTATTAAATTATTCCCCAGAGTATGAGTTACACTCTTCATTTCATAGCGTTCCTCTTGGTTGCACTGCTTCCAGCCCCAGGTTGAGATTTGGAGGGCTGGTCTTTATGTTAGATATTTTATCCAATCATATTCAGCCATCATGTGTTGCCAGGGGTCTAAAATCTGCCCTCAGGCCTTCAGAATCAACAGTGCGGGCGCTTGTCGCTTAAAGTGAATGGAAATTAAATTTTAGTGTCAACCAATCAGCTTTAGAATTGGCTATTGTACACCTGCTGGCTGGCTCCAGTGTTACACAGGAGCCAGATAGCAGGCGTAGTGCCTGCACATCTTTTGATTGGATTACCAATATTGAGATACAGGTCCTATATGGGCAGGTCTCAGAACTCGGAAACTGAAATTGATAAACAAATTAATTTGCGTACTACTAAGCTGTTTTTTCAACCCACAATGGCGGAAGGAGAAGATATCGATTTGGTTGAGGATATACTGTAATTATAACGCCATTCTCAAGACAAACTTTTTAAGAAAAGTTAGACATTGTCAGGAGAGGTAGACGCCGACGCTACAAAGCCGACGCTACAAAGACAGGCTCCGAGAAGCACTGCAAACTGTACTGCTGGGAATGCCTATTATTTGCAAGTGATCGATTTGGTGTTTGGAGCCACACTGGCTTTGCAAACCTGAGTTGTCTAACCAAGGCAGCAATGAGACACCAAAGTACGGCTGGGCACTTACAAACAATGGTGCTTTTGAAAACTTTTGGGGACACCAGAGTGGATCTACAGCTCAACGAACAAACCCGCAGGGCAACGAAGCTGCACAATGAAAAGGTATTGTACTCTTCCCCTGCAATTCTCTGAATAAAAATGTCAATTTCAAGGTGACTCAACGCCTGGTTATACTGCGTTTCTGTCTTAATGTATAGAGTCTAGAGCCATGGCATCATAATGATGGTAATAAGAGGTGGATTAATTTGGGTGGTACTGTGTAGGACTTCACTGAAGGCCCAGGCCCCAGAACCACGGCACGCTACTGATATAACAAAGTATTGAGATAAACTTTTGTTATTTACCAAATACCTATTTTCCACCATAATTTGCAAATAAATTCATTAAAGATCCTACAATGTGATTTTCTGGATTTTTTTTCTCATTTTGTCTGTCATAGTTGAAGTGTACCTCTGATGAAAATTACAGGCCTCTCTCATCTTTTTAAGTGGGAGAACTTGCACAATTGGTGGCTGACTAAATACTTTTTTGCCCCACTGTATGGAATTATGTAGTAACCAAAAAAGTGTTAGACAAGATTCTTCAAAGTAGCCACCCTTTGCCTTGATGACAGCTTTGCACACTCTTGGCATTCTCTCAACTAGCTTCAGCAGAAATGCTTTTTTTTATATATTTTTTTGTTTAATACTTTTTTCGTTACAACATGATTCCATATGTGTTATCTCATAGTTTTGATGTCTTCACTATTATTCTGTGTTGTAGAAAATAGTAAAATAAAGAAAACCCCTGGAATGAGCAAACCTTTGACTGGTACTGTATATTTATATTCCAGACTCTGACATTGCTCTTTCTGATATTTAAAAAAATAAATATATTTTTTGGTGGGGGGGTTGTGTGTATATTGTTAGGTATTTCTGCATTGTTGGAGCTAGAAGAGCCTCTATCAACCATTGATACCGTTTGGAAATCAACTTGAGGTTTGTCAGACTGGCTTAAAATAGTTTCAGTCTTTGAAAGTTCTGGCTTGGCCAGTGTTTGCTGCACAGAGAGAATAAAGTGTTGCATCTGCAAATGTTCATCACTGATCCTGCTCAGATGAGGCATGGCAAATAAGTTACCTTGGTGTAGATTCATACATTATATTATCCAAGAGTAGAATCAATGGTTCAATAATTAAAAATACCATTATTTCTATATCCCAGACTGTAGACTACACATCAACTCAAAATGGAACTTTGTATCCATTCACTGATTGTTATAATAAACTGCTAAATTCACCTGAACTCCATAGACTGGTCTTCCCTCTCTGTTTGACCCTGCTGGGACACCTGTCACCATCTGAGTCTGCTAAGACATGATGAGCATAGTATTGTGTACTGACTGTGCACCATGACAGTGTAGCCTGTAGAGCTGTTTATACCGTGTCAGTGTGAAAAGTAGGGAATTAGCTAGGGAAACGGACAGGTCATTAACGGTACATTGCTATGCAGACTCAGCAGTTACCTTGCCAGCTACATCAGTCAAATTAAGAGTAGCCAGTTTATGCTCTGCTTGCTTTTACAACTTGGAGAGACAGCAGCTGCAGACGGCAGCACCGTGCCTTTCAGAAGCTATGCCTTCACACAACCTGTCCGCTGTGTGAAAAGGTTAACAGCCTACCCGACTGCTCTGAGGCGTCCATATTGTCCTAAAGTACACTGCTTTTAGTATCACAGTGCAATAAAATTGGGGGTGGGTCAAAAATGAAAGTTGCGCCACTGGTCATTTAGACAGGTTATTTTGGTGTTCTTGGGCACAGGGACTATGATGGTCTGCTTGAAACATATAGGTATTAAAGACTTGGTCAGGGAGAGGTTGAAAATTACACCCGCCAACTGGTCAGCACATGTTATGAGTACAGGTCCTGGTAATTCGTCTGGCCCCGTGGCCTTGTGAATGTTATCCTGTTTAAAGGTCTCACATCGGCTACTGAGAGCGAGATCACACAGTCGACCGGAACAGATGGTGCTCTCATGCATGGTTCAGTGTTGCTTATCTCAAAGCGAGCATAGATGGCATTTAGCTCATCTGATAGGCTCGCGTCACATTGTAATCCGTGATAGTTTGCAAGCCCTGCCACGTCTGGCGAGTATCCGCGCCGGTGTAGTAGGATTTGATTTTAGTCCTGTATTGACGCTTTACCTGTTTGATGGCTTATCTGAAGGCGTAGCAGGACTTCTTATAAGCGTCCGGATTAGTGTCCTGCTCCTTGAAAGCGGCAGCTTTAGTTTAGTGTGGATGATGCCTGTAATCTATGGCTTTTTGGGTTGAATATGTACGTACAGTCATTGTGGGGACGACATCGTCGATGCACTTATTAATTAAGTCAGTGACTGTAAACTTCTCAATGTTATCGGATGAATCCCGGAACATATTCCAGTCTGTGCCTGTGAAACAGTCCTGTAGTTTAGCATCTGCTTCATCGGACCACTTCTGTACTGTCTGTTTGAGTTTTTTCTTGTAAGCAGGAGTCAGGAGGATAGAATTATGGTCAGATTTACCAAAGGGAGGGCCTTGTATGCATTTCTGTGTGTGGAGTAAAGGTCATCTAGAGTTTTGTTTGCTCTAGTTGCACAGGTGACATTCTGGTAAAAATAAGGTATAGCACATTTCTGTTTCCCTGCATTAAAATCACTGTATGTGTGTGTCTCTCTCTCTCTCTCTCGCTCTTTCTCTCACTCTTTCTCCCTCTCTCCCCCACTATCTCCCCCTCTCGTTCTTTCTGTCTCTCCCCCTGACCTAATGATACCACTGTCAAATCAAATCAAACGTATTTGTCACCCGCTGAATACAACAGCTGTATACTTTACTGTGAAATGCGTACTTACGACCAATTTCCCAACAATGCAGAGTTAAAATGTATGAAACATTTAAAAAAAGGAAATAACACAAGTGACACAATAAAATAACCATAATGAGGCTATTTACAAGGAGTGCTGGTACCAGGTCAATGTACATGGGGTACAAGGTCATTGAGGTAATATGTTTCTACTCATTTCTCATCATCACAGAGGGAAAGAAGGAGAGGGAGGGAGAGGATGTCAGAAAGAGAAACAGTAAGAGAGGGATAAGGTTTATCTCTCTCTCCTAGATATATATTATCTGACCCACTGGCCCTGTTACATGCAGGCTTACATGCTGCTCTCCTTCACTCATTTACTCCCTCTCTGTCTCCCTCTCTGTCTCCCTCTTTGTCTCCCTCCCTCTCCCTCTCTGTCTCCCTCTCCATCTCTCTCTCTCTCTCTCTCTCTCTCTCTCTCTCTCTTCAACTCTCTCTCTCCATCTCTCTCACTCTGTCTCCCTGTTCATCTCTTTCACTCTCCCCCTCACTTCATCCCTCTCTCTTCTCTCTCTCTTCATCTCTCTCCCTCTCTTCATTTCTTTCTCTCTCCCTCTCTTCATCTCTCTCTCTCTTCTCTATCTCGTCCTGTATAAGCTGTGTCATCCCATTAGTTATGGTGTGTAGGGGTTAGGGTCCTGTGTCATCCCATTAGTTATGGTGTGTAGGGGTTTGGGTACTGTGTCATCCCATTAGTTATGGTGTGTAGGGGTGTGGGTACTGTGTCATCCCATTAGTTATGGTGTGTAGGGGTTTAGGTACTGTGTCATCCCATTAGTTATGGTGTGTAGGGGTTTAGGTACTGTGTCATCCCATTAGTTATGGTGTGTAGGGGTTTAGGTACTGTGTCATCCCATTAGTTATGGTGTGTAGGGGTTTAGGTACTGTGTCATCCCATTAGTTATGGTGTGTAGGGGATTGGGTACTGTATCATCCCATTAGTTATGGGGTGTAGGGGTTTGGATACTGTCATCCCATTAGTTATGGTGTGTAGGTGTTTGGGTACTGTGCCATCGCATTAGTTATGGTGTGTAGGGGATTGGGTACTGTATCATCCCATTAGTTATGGTGTGTAGGGGTGTGGGTACTGTATCATCCCATTAGTTATGGTGTGTAGGGGTTTAGGTACTGTGTCATCCCATTAGTTATGGTGTGTAGGGGTTTAGGTACTGTGCCATCCCATTAGTTATGGTGTGTAGGGGTTTAAGTACTGTGTCATCCCATTAGTTATGGTGTGTAGGGGTTTAGGGACTGTGTCATCCCATTAGTTATGGTGTGTAGGGGTTTGGGTACTGTGTCATCCCATTAGTTATGGTGTGTAGGGGTTTGGGTACTGTGTCATCCCATTAGTTATGGTGTGTAGGGGTTTGGGTACTGTGTCATCCCATTAGTTATGGTGTGTAGGGGTTTAGGTACTGTGTCATCCCATTAGTTATGGTGTGTAGGGGTTTAGGTACTGTGTCATCCCATTAGTTATGGTGTGTAGGGGTTTGGGTACTGTGTCATCCCATTAGTTATGGTGTGTAGGGGTTTGGGTACTGTGTCATTCCATTAGTTATGGTGTGTAGGGGTCATCCCATTAGTTTTGGGTGGGTACTGTGTCATCCCATTAGTTATGGTGTGTAGGGGTTTGGGTACTGTGTCATCCCATTAGTTATGGTGTGTAGGGGTTTGGGTACTGTGTCATCCCATTAGTTATGCTGTATGGGTTTGGGTACTGTGTCATCCCATTAGTTATGCTGTATGGGTTTGGGTACTGTGTCATTCCATTAGTTATGGTGTGTAGGGGTTTAGGTACTGTGTCATCCCATTAGTTATGGTGTGTAGGGGTTTGGGTACTGTGTCATCCCATTAGTTATGGTGTGTAGGGGTTTGGGTACTGTGTCAGCACAGGGACAAGTTTCCATTGTATAATAGATACATTGAAAGCTATTTCTATTTCCAGTCTCCTTATAGGAAATCCATTCTATTCACATAGTCACTCATGTGCATGCACGTACGCACAGACACACACACACACACACACACACACACACACACACACACACACACACACACACACACCTCACGCTTTTTATGATAAAATCCCACGACCAGAACTGCAATGTGCTGAGCAATGATCTGAAAGGAGTTGTGTAATCAATCAGTGTGTGTGTAGATTAAAATTCGTTTTGAGGAGATTAAGCCTTTTCTGTCTGACATCCTCAGCTGGAATGATCCCTCCTTTATGTGCAATTCCTTACATCACTCTCTCTCTCTCTCTCTCTCTCTCTCTCTCTCTCTCACTCTCTTTCTCTCTCTCTCCATCTCTCTCCCTCTCCGTCTTCCTCTCTCATCATCTCTCTCCCTCTGTCTCCCTCTCTCATCATCTCTCTCCCTCTCCGTCTCCCTCTCTTTTCATTTCTTTCTCTATCAAGTCCCCGTCACTTCATCCCTCTATCTCTTCTCTCTTTTCTCTCTCTACCTCTCTCTCTATCTCTCTCTCATCCTGTATAAACTGTGTCATCCCATTAGTTATGGTGTGTAGGGGTTTGGGTACTGTGTCATCCCATTAGTTATGGTGTGTAGGGGTTTGGGTACTGTGTCGTCACATTAGTTATGGTGTGTAGGGGTTTAGGTACTGTGTCATCCCATTAGTTATGGTGTGTAGGGGTTTAGGTACTGTGTCATCCCATTAGTTAATGTGTGTAGGGGTTTAGGTACTGTGACATCCCATTCTTTATGGTGTGTAGAGGTTTAGGTACTGTGTCATCCCATTAGTTAATGTGTGTAGGGGTTTAGGTACTGTGACATCCCATTCTTTATGGTGTGTAGAGGTTTAGGTACTGTGTCATCCCATTAGTTAATGTGTGTAGGTGTTTAGGTACTGTGTCATCCCATTAGTTATGGTGTGTAGGGGTTTAGGTACTGTGTCACCTCATTAGTTAATGTGTGTAGGGGTTTAGGTACTGTGTCATCCCATTAGTTAGTGTGTGTAGGGGTTTAGGTACTGTGACATCCCATTAGTTATGGTGTGTAGGGGTTTGGGTACTGTGTCATCCCATTAGTTATGGTGTGTATGGGTTTGGGTACTGTGTCATCACATGGACAAGTTTGCGTTGTATAATGGATACATTGAAAGCTATTTCTATTTCCAGTCCCTCTCCCTCTGTCTCTCACAAACACACACATATAATCCTTTCCATGTGCATATGACTCAACACACACTCTTCCAGGGACATTGTGTCAATCCATTTCTCAACACCATCTCTGATATTTTGGGAGAAATTATTTATTCATTGTGGACTAGTTTTAAAAAGCCTGAAAAGTGTGTGTGTGTGTGTCTCGTGCAGATGTATTCAGATGTACTTGTTTCAACAAGTATGCACACATACACATGCCAGCTAGCACACACATACACACATACCGACTCACACAAGCGTGACTCCCGAACACAACTCTTGCGGAATTCACAACTCTTGCGGAATTCACAGCTGAGTGTTTTGAATGATTGTTTACATAGTTCTGTGTCCTCTCTCTCTCACCAAACTGAAGACAACGTAAATAGCATTAGAAAACCCCAGCTCTGACATGGGCTGCAGTCCACTGACAAGACGCTACCTGCTGATTGTGATTGTATTTTTACTGAGTTCAGTGATATGCAGAGAGAAGGAGAGAGAGTATGTGAGAGTGGTACAGTTGGATCTGCTAGCTCTTCCCCTCACTGAAAAACAGCTCAGCTGTACTGTAGCTCAACACACCCAAGCCTTTGACTTTGAAGGCTTTTCATTCGAGGTGGTCATATGTGGAATTAATGAAATATTGTTATTTTTTGTTTGAAATATTATTCATCCCAGCGCTAGCAGAAGTGGGCTGCATGTACTAGTCTAGTTCAAATACACAAATACTGTTAATATTGAATATTAATATATTATTTACATCATACAGTACCGGTCAAAAGTTTGGACACACCTACTCATTCAAGGGTTTTTATTTATTTTTACTATTTTCTACATTGTAGAATAATAGTGAAGACAACAAAACGATGACATAACACATATGGAATCATGAGGTAACCAACAAAGTGTTAAACAAATCATATATTTTAGATTCTTTCGAGTTGTCACCCTTTGCCTTGATGACAGCTTTGCACACTCTTGGCATTCTCTTAACCAGTTTCATAGGTAGTCACCTGGAATGCATTTCAATGCATTTCAATTTTTTATTTAATTTTTATTTAACTAGGCAAGTCAGTTAAGAACAAATTCTTATTTACAATGACGGCCTAGGAACAGTGGGTTAACTGCCTTCTTCAGGGGTTTTACCTTGTCAGCTTGGGGATTCGATCTAGCAACCTTTCGGTTGCTGGCCCAGCGGTCTAACCACTAGGCTACCTACCGCCCCAAAATTAACAGGTGTGCCTTGTTAAAATTTGTGGAATTTTTTTTCTTCTTAATGCATTTGAGCCAATCAGTTTTGTTGTGACAAGTTTCTTCAAGTCCAAAAACCATCAAGCGCTATGATGAAACTGGCTCTCATGAGGACCGCCACAGGTAAGGAAGACCCAGAGTTACTTCTGCTGCAGAGGATAAGTTCATTAGAGTTAACTGCACCTGAGATTGCAGCCCAAATAAATGCTTCATAGAGTTCAAGTAACAGACACATCTCAACATCAACTGTTCAGAGGAGACTGTGTGAATCCAACCGCTGTGTCTTTGAGACGCAGAGTAGGTGAATAGATGATCTCCACATGTGTGGTTCCCACCGGTGGAGGAGGTGTGATAGTGTGGTGGTGCTTTGCTGGTGACACTGTCTGTGATTGTAACAATCCGGGTGTTGTGGGTGTGGAGTCAAAGGCAGGAGACAGAGAGTACAATGCTGTGCTCTTTAATGCACTAAACGCACCTCAGGGTGCTAACAATGATCACGGCCCCAAAACACAGGGAATGTCAAAATGACGATTCAAAAAAGGCACGACTAGGAACTAACACGTTCCTCTGATACAGAGCAGAAGGTTACAAAGAATAATCCCGCACAACAACCAGGCGGGCCGGCTGTCTAATAAAGACAAACTAATCATACACACAGGTGCTACCAATAAACATACAAGGAGGGGGAGAAAAGACAATAATCAGTGGCAGCTAATAGGCCGGTGACGACGACCGCCGAGCGCCACCCGACCGGGAAGGGAAACCACCCTCAGTCGGACTCGTGACAGTACCCACTCCCCGACGCGCGGCTCCTGCAGCGCGCCGACACCGGCCTCGAGGTTGCCCCGGAGGACGGGGTGCAGGGCGATCCGGATGGAGGCGATGGAAATCCCTCAACATGGATGGATCCAAGATGTCCCCCACCGGTACCCAGCACCTCTCCTCCGGACCGTACCCCTCCCAGTCCACGAGGTACTGCAGGCCCCTCACCCGGCGTCTTGAGTCCAGAATGGCTGGATCGTATACGCCGGGGACCCCTCGATGTCCAGAGGGGGGGGGGGGACCTCCGGCACCTCACTGTCCTGCAGGGGACCAGCTACCACCGGCCTGAGGAGAGACACATGAAACGAGGGGTTAATGCGATAATAGGAAAGGAGTTGTAATCGATAACACACCTCGTTTATTCTCTTCAGGACTTTAAAGGGCCCTACACACTGCGGACCCAGCTTTTGGCAAGGCAAGCGGAGAGGTACGTTTCGGGTCGAGAGCCAGACCCTGTCCCCCGGTACAAACACGGGGGCCTCACTGCGGTGGCGGTCAGCACTCCTCTTCTGCCGTCCACTCGCTTGTCGTAGAGATTCCTGGACGGCCCTCCAGGTCTCCTTGGAGCGCTGTACCCATTCCTCCACCGCAGGAGCCTCGGTCTGGCTCGGATGCCATGGTGCCAGGACCGGCTGGTACCCCAACACACACTGAAAAGGGGACACGTTAGTAGAGGAGTGGCGTAGTGAGTTCTGGGCCATTTCAGCCCAGGGAATGTATCGTGCCCACTCCCCTGGCCGATCCTGGCAATACGACCGCAGAAACCTACCCACCTCCTGGTTCAGTCTCTCCACCTGCCCATTACTCTCGGGGTGATAACCGGAGGTCAGGCTGACAGAGACCCCCACACGCTCCATGAAAGCCCTCCATACCCGAGACGTGAATTGGGGGCCCCGATCAGAAACGATGTCCTCCGGCACCCCGTAGTGCCGAAAGACATGGGTGAATAATGCCTCCGCAGTCTGTAGGGCTGTAGGGATACCGGGCAACGGGAGGAGACGGCAGGACTTAGAGAACCGATCCACAATCACTAGAACCGTGGTGTTCCCCTGAGATGGCGGAAGATCGGTCAGGAAATCTACTGATAGATGTGACCATGGCCGCTGTGGAACGGGGAGGGGTTGTAATTTCCCTCTAGGAAGGTGCCTAGGAGCCTTACTCTGGGCGCACACCGAACAGGAGGAGACATAACCCTTAACGTCCTTAGCCAAAGTAGGCCACCAATACCTCCCCTGAAGGCTCCCCACTGTCCTCGTCACCCCAGGGTGACCCGAGGAGTGTAGGACGTGAGCCCACCGAATCAGCTTGTCCCGAACACCAAGCGGCACGTACCTTCGCCCCGCCGGACACTGAGGCGGAGCAGGTTCCGCCCGTAACGCCCGCTCGATGTCCGAGTCCACCTCCCATACCACTGGTGCTACCAGCTTTGAGGCGGGAAGGATGGGAGTAGGTTCGGTGGACCCCTCCTCGACGACCGCCGAGCGCCACCCGACCGGGAAGGGAAACCACCCTCAGTCGGACTCGTGACAGTGATTTTTATTTAGAATTCAAGGCACACTTAACCAGCATGTCTACCAGAGCATTCTGCAGTGATACGCCATCCCATCTGGTTTGCGCTTAGTGGGACTATCATTTGTTTTTCAACAGGACAATGACCAAACACACCTCCAGGCTGTGTATGGGTTATTTGACATAGAAAGAGAGTAATGGAGTGCTGCATCAGATGACCTGGCCTCCACAGTCACCCAAATGAGATGGTTTGAGATGAGTTGGACCACAGAGTGAAGGAAAAGCAGCCAACAAGTGCTCAGCATATGTAGGAACTCCTTCAAGACTGTTGGAAAAGCATTCCAGGTGAAGCTGGTTGAGAGAATGCCAAGACTGTGCAAAGCTGTCATCAATGCAAAGGGTGGCTACTTGGAAGAATATAAAATATATTTTGATTTGTTTAACACTTTTTTGGTTACTACTATTTCATAGTTTTGATGACTTTGCTATTATTCTACAATGTAGAAAATAGTTTTCACAATTTTTTATTTTATTTATTTTACCTTTATTTAACCAGGCAAGTCAGTTAAGAACAAATTCTTATTTTCAATGACTGCCTAGGAACAGTGGGTTAACTGCCTGTTCAGGGGCAGAACGACAGATTTGTACCTTGTCAGCTCGGGGGTTTGAACTTGCAACCTTCCAGCTACTAGTCCAACGCTCTAACCACTAGGCTACCCTGCCACCCCTCCTCGACGACCGCCGAGCGCCACCCGACCGGGAAGGGAAACCACCCTCAGTCGGACTCGTGACAGTGATTTTTATTTAGAATTCAAGGCACACTTAACCAGCATGTCTACCAGAGCATTCTGCAGTGATACGCCATCCCATCTGGTTTGCGCTTAGTGGGACTATCATTTGTTTTTCAACAGGACAATGACCAAACACACCTCCAGGCTGTGTATAAATAAAGAAAAACCCTTGAATGAGTAGATGTGTCCAAACTTTTGACTGGTACTGCATATGATGAATAATACATTATTAATAGATTTATATTTGTGGTTGATATCATTGCCTTGCTTGATTTTCTGGGCTCTGTGAGGTCACGTTGGTGGCTACCCCCTGCTGAAACACACATTTTATCCTCTTTGAAACACACACACACACACACACACACGCGCACACACACACACACACACACACGGACACAACACAGCACAGACAGCTCTTCTCTTATTTATCTGTTACTCAGTTTAGGGCTGGTCTCACTTGCAGCATAGTAACAGGTGTGTGTGTGTGTGTGTGTGTGTGTGTGTGTGTGTGTGTGTGTGTGTGTGTGTGTGTGTGTGTGTGTGTGTGTGTGTGTGTGTGTGTGTGTGTGTGTGTGTGTGTGTGTGTGTGTGTGTGTGTGTGTGTGTGTGTGTGTGTGTGTGTGTGTGTGTGTGTGTGTGTTGCTCTGAAGCGGCTCTCTATTATGCTCTGGACTGTATCCCAGCTGATTGAGCTGAGCAGCTGAGGTCAGGGTACGGAACAACACACACACACACACTGCCGAACAGGACATACAGGAGCGAGGCTGCCTCAGTGACCTCACCCTGACTCCATGACCTCATCATCACCCTCCACTGTCAGCAGGAGGATCTGTGTGCGTGTCCTGCTCAAACATTTGATTTGATTTGTGCACTCTAAGCAGACTTGTGGCCACCCACAGTCTGTCATGTGTCATAAGATCTGGCTCCAAGTCAACTCACTCCAGGACACTGTAACTAACCCATTACATGGTGATATTCTATCTCTCTCTTTCTTTCTCTCTCCTCTCTGTCTTCATCTATGCAGTCTGTGCACACATACACACCACATTCATCCGACAACACCATTCAGCAGACAGTCACCACACAACACAATTAGCATTTCAAAGTAAAGAGGTACATAGAAACACAAAGGTATGCATTTGTGCATTTTGAAAGACGTGCATAAAACCAGAAAATATATTTTCATGTTTCCTATGGCAAGAGACAGGATATACAGTACCAGTCAAAAGTTTGGACACACCTACTCATTCAAGGGTTTTTCTTTACATTGTAGAGTAATGTTGAAGAAATCAAAACTATGAAATAATCATGTAGTAATCATGTAGTAAAAAAGTGTTAAACAAATCAAAATATATTTTTGATTTAAGAATCTTCAAATTAGCCACCCTTTCAGTAGGTGTGTCCAAATATTTGACTGGAACTGTATAGCGGTTGGTTTGCAAGGCTTTCAGAAATGAGTCCCTTTTCTCTCTCCTTCAGACCGTCATTAACTGAGTGATTTTCAGAGAAGAACAGGTTTAATAGAGTTGATATGAACCCAGAGCCCTGCAGTCTGTTACGTCCTCCCTGCCTGTCCACTCTAACACACTCTCTGTCTGTCTCTATGGCTGACTGCTGACTCTGGGGCAGCACAGGGGTTCAGAGATGGCTCAGAGGGACAGAGCTGTGCTAATGAGGTTTCTATTAGAGAGGCGATTAGTCTCTCCCTCACACACACTCTGTGACGGTGTGTGTGTGTGTTAGATCGCTGTTCTCTATACGAGTGAATAATGGCTCTGCAGCTATCTCAGCCTGTGTCTCAGTGGCATGTTTTCCCTGAGCAGGAGAGCCACTGGGCTGCATACGGCTCTGCCAGAGTCCCCACCGAGGAGGGGGAGAGAGGATAGAGAGAAACTTTAATCAAGTTTTCCTTTTCACTCATTTCCCTCCTCTTCCTTCCGCCGATCTCTCTCTCTCTCTCTCTGTCCCACAGTTTAATACACATCACACGCTTCACCCACACACACGCACTCCCTGCTGAGCCGTGGGCTGTGGTGGGATACTGTACGCTGTTATGTTGACTCTCTATGCACACGAGGGGTTGTTCCATGTGATTTCAGCTACCATGACCCCCACATCTCAGATTGTTCTGAAAGATAAGCAATCCGGAAGCATTATTTTGTTGAAATATGATTTGATCACTGAGAAATGAAGCTAATTTATATTTGATATAATTTATAAGATTCATATAATATCCAATAATTATAGCACCTAACATCCGATTTGGATAAAACTTTTTCATAACAATGTGTAAGACATGAGGAATACAAAGAAGTGGTGAAAAGCCATCCATGGACCCCCATGCCAATTGTCTGAAGAGAAATAAATAATACATCACCAAATTCACTGAGAATACATTACATAGGAAGAACAAACAATACTCTGAGCTGCAGATCCATACTACTTGTCCAACATAGAGAACTGGTACAATATACTCATATTTGGTGTGGGATGGGGTGTGGGGGGGTCCATGGGGGGCTTTTGACCATTCCTTTGGATTCTAACTCATTGTTAGAAAACAATTTGCTGTTAGGTACTATATTTATCGAACATTATATGAATTCTATTAAATCAAATTGCCATGTTGGCCAAGCTTAAATTGTTATCCGGTCTCAGTGATCCACTGTGTTATTGATCCACTTCCCATCTATTATTCATTACCCCTCCCCCCCTGCAGACACACACCTGCACCCCTAGTCTCCCACTATAGACAGTGGCTGCTTTGGCAACATGGACAGACATTCTGCCAGATGGGAAGGAGAGGGGAAGCACAACACCACTTTACAATATCCATCACTAACTGAAGCACACACACATCACTCTGCACTTCATGAAAGGGCAGAGTGCCACGAGGTCACCTCTGACAAAGTGAACACACACTTACACACACACATCGCTCTGCACTTTATGGAAGGGCAGAGTGCCACGAGGTCACCTCTGACAAAGTGAACACACACTTACACACACACATCACTCTGCACTTCATGAAAGGGCAGAGTGCCACGAGGTCACCTCTGACAAAGTGAACACACACTTACACACACATCCTCAACTCAGGGAATGCTATTGACGTGCAAATACAGGTATAAACAGGGTACAGGGCATGTGTTAATGTACATGTAAATATATGCAGAGCCATAGTCACCAACCCAGCCAGGTGAAACCATGACAACCAGCTCTGGTGACAGTCAGAATCACACTGTCCTAACAACCAGAAGAGAGGGGACTGGGATTCATCATATCACTTTACCATCACTATGATAATGTTAATGTAACATGGAAGTGGTTGGTCAAGGGTGACATTGCTGCTATAATAACATCACTAGACAAAATCTTCTCTTGAGGAATCAATATCATAGAGGCTCTGGTTTAGAATGAGACTGCATGCATGTTTCCTGTTCCACCTATTCTGATCAGATCTGGTAGATGTGTTAACATATGTTAGAAGTAGAGAGAGGGGAGGGAGGTGAGAGACGGGGTAAATATGGGGAGAGGTCTGTCCGTAATAAAGCTCTGCTTCTCCACACTTCCTGATCATTGTCCATCGTGTGGTCAAGTGCTGCAAACAAAGACCTAGTTAAGCTCCAGAACAGAGATGTTCATTGTAATCAGAGGGATAATATAAATGCTATGCATGCCAGTATCACTTGGCTAAGTTGAGGAGACTGACTGCTTCTTTTTATGAGAAACAATGTGTTGAACATTTCCAAATTGTTTGCATAGTCAACTTACACACAGCTCTGACATACACACTTACCCCACCAGACATGCCACCAGGGGTCTTTTCACAGTCACCAAATTCAATAAAGCGTACAGTATTATAGAGAGACATTATTGCATGGAACTCCCTTCCATCTCATATTGCTCAAATGAACAGCAAACCTGGTTTAAAAAAACAGATGAAACAACACCTCACGGCACAAATCCTCTCCCCTATTTGACCTACATATTTTATGTTTATGTATTGACACACTACATGACCAAAAGTATGTGGACACCTGCTCGTCGAACGTCTCATTCCAAAATCATGGGCATTGATATGGGTTGGTCCCACCTTTGCTGCTATAACAGCCTCCACTCTTCTGGGAACTCTGGTTGTACTATACCTATACCTATGCCTATACCTATACCTATACACAAACACACACACACACACGCACGCACGCACGCACGCACACACACACACACACACACACACACACACACACACACACACACACACACACACACACACACACACACACACACACACACACACACACACACACACACATACCTATACACAAACACACACACACACACAAACATACTGGCAGCAGGAAAGAAGTGTGTGCATGTTAGTGTTATACATTTTGTTGTCATCATTCTACAACCAAAGCTAGTTTGAAGGACTTTGTAGTACAATTTCAGGTACTATCTACAGACTATCAGTAACATTGCTGTGGGGAATTGCTTCCATTCAGCCACAAGAGCATTAGTGAGGTCAGGCACTGATGTTGGGCAATTAGGCCTGGCTCGCAGTCGGTGTTCCAGTTCATCCCAAAAGTGTTTGATGGGGTTGAGGTCAGGGCTCTGTGCAGGCCAGTCAAGTTCTTCCACACCGATCTGGACAAACCATATGGACCTCGCTTCGTGCATGGGGACATTGTCATGCTGAAACAGGAAAGGGCCTTCCCCAAACTGTTGCCACAAAGTTGGAAGCACAGAACTGTCTAGAATGTCATTGTATTCTGTAGCTTTAAGATTTCCCTTTCCTGGAACTAAGGGGCCAAGCCCGAACCATGAAAAACAGCCACAGAACATTATTCCTCCTCAACCAAACTTTACAGTTGGCACTACGCATTGGGGCAGGAAGCGTTCTCCTGGCATCCGCAAAACCCAGATTCGTCCGTCAGACAACCAGATGGCGAAGCGTGATTAGATCACTCCAGGAACGCGAGTCCAATGATGGCGAACTTTACGCCACTCCAGCCGATGCTTGGCGTTGTGCATGGTGATCTTAGGGTTGTGTGCTGCTGCTCGGCCATGGAAACCCATTTCATGAAGCTCCCAACAAGCAGTTCTTGTGCTGACGTTGCTCCCAGAGGTAGTTTGGAACTCGGTAGTGAGTATTGCAACCGAGGACAGATGATTTGTACAGCACTCGGTGGTCCAATTCTATAAGCTTGTGTACCACTTCACGGATGAGCCGTTGGCGCTCCTAGATGTTTCCACTTCACAATAACAGCACTTACAGTTGACCGGCGCAGATCTAGCAGGGAAGAAATTTGATGAATGAACTAGTTGGAAAGGTGGCATCCATCCTCCACTAATTTGAAGGGGTGTCCTCATACTTTTGTATATATATAAGGTCGTGTCCAAAACTTTTGAGAATGACACAAATATTAATTTCCACAAAGTTTGCTGCTTCACTGTCTTTAGATAATTTGTCAGATGTTACTATGGAATACTGAAGTATAATTACAAGCATTTCATAAGTGTCAAAGGCTTTTATTGACAATTACATGAAGTTGATGCAGAGTCAATATTTGCAGTGTTGACCCTTTTTTTTCAAGAACTCTGCAATCCGCCCTGGCATGCTGTCAATTAACTTCTGGGCCACATCCTGACTGATGGCAGCCCATTCTTACATAATCAATGCTTGGAGTTTGTCAGAATTTGTGGGTGTTTGTTTGTCCACCCGCCTCTTGAGGATTGACCACAAGTTCTCAATGGGATTAAGTTCTGGAGAGTTTCCTGGCCATGGACCCAAAATATCAATGTTTTGTTCCCCGAGCCACTTAGTTATCACTTTTGCCTTATGACAAGGTGCTACATCATGCTGGAAAAGGCATTGTTCGTCACCAAACTGTTCCTGGATGGTTGGGAGAAGTTGCTCTCGGGGGATGTGTTGGAACCATTCCTTATTCATGGCTGTGTTCTTGGGCAAAATTGTGAGTGAGCCCACTCCCTTGGCTGAGAAGAAACCCCACACATGAATGGTCTCAGGATGCTTTACTGTTGGCATGACACAGGACTGATGGTAGCGCTCATCTTGTCTTCTCCGGACAAGCTTTTTTCTGGATGCCCCAAACAATCGGAAAGGGGATTCATCAGAGAAAATTACTTTACCCCAGTCCTCAGCAGTCCAATCCCTGTACCTTTTGCAGAATATCAGTCTGTCCCTGATGTTTTTCCTGGAGATAAGTGGCTTCTTTGCTGCCCTTCTTGACACCAGGCCTTCCTCCAAAAGTCTTCGCCTCACTGTGCGTGCAGATGCAATCACACCTGCCTGCTGCCATTCCTGAGCAAGCTCTGTACTGGTGGTGCCCTGATCCCGCAGCTGAATCAACTTTAGGAGATGGTCCTGTCGCTTGCTGGACTTTCTTGGGCACCCTGAAGCCTTCTTCACAACAATTGAACCACTCTCCTTAAAATTCTTGATGATCTGATAAATGGTTGATTTAGGTGCAATCTTACTGGCAGCAATATCCTTGCCTGTGAAACCCTTTTTGTTCAAAGCAATGATAACGGCACGTGTTTCCTTGCAGGTAACCATGGGTGACAGAGGAAGAACAATGATTCCAAGCACCACCCTCCTTTTGAATATTCCAGTATGTTATTCAAACTCAAACAGCATGACAGAGTGATCTCCAGCCTTGTCCTCGTCAACACTCACACCTGTGTTAACGAGAGAATCACTGACATGATGTCAGCTGGTCCTTTTGTGGCAGGGCTGAAATGAGGTGGAAATATTTGGGGGGGATTCAGTTAATTTGCATGGCAAAGAGGGACTTTGCAATTAATTGTAATTTATCTGATCACTCTTCATAACATTCTGGAGTATATTGCCATCATACAAACTGAGGCAGCATTCTCAAAACTTTTGGCCAAGACTGTATGCTATGTGTGCCTTTTGTTTAGTAACAGCTAATGGGATACTAAGAAAATACCTAAATGCCTACCCATTGCTCAAAAGATGTGGTTTTGATTGGATACTACATATGACCCCCTTTTTTCTTTGTAGCATATACAGATGAAACATTATGGAGTCTTAAAGGCCCAGTGCCATCAAAAACATGATTTCCCAGTGTTTTTTATATATTTCCACACTATGAGGTGGAATAATACTGTGAAATTTTAAAAATTCTGATAATTCCATTTTAGTGTAAGAGCTTTTCGAAACGGCCTGTTTTTGTAGGATTTTTGGTCTGCCTGGTGACATCACCAGGAGGTAAATTAGACCAATAAGAAAGAGAGTTAACCACATCTCTGCCAATAACAGCTAGTTTTCAGTTTTCCACTCCCCACTCAGACCAAGGCAGCCCCCCGCACCTCTCTGATACAGAGGGGTTGGGTTAAATGAGGAAGACACATTTCAGTTGAATGCATTCAGTTGTACAGCTGACTAGGTATCCCTCTTTCCCTTTCCCTAAACTCCCAGACAGCCCTAACAAAATTCTTTCTTGAGAAATTGCTCTTTGCTAAGAAGCTATTTTGGTTTATTTTTTGACTATTTTAATTGAAAACAATAACAGTAAAGTACCTAATTTTTACCCTGAAATAATTTGATATTGAGAAAAAAAACACAGCTGTATTGGACCTTTAAAGGAGGCATCGGTATGGCCAAAATGTCACAAATGTTCCGACTTCAATTCATTATTTCTCAATGCTTTAAGATACAAATGTCAAATATATGTCAACAATCTTTCCTACCCGACTATGGAATCAATTTCAGGAAAATTCCCAAAATAATGGTCTTCTTCTGTTCTAGTTTTGTGAGAAATCACCAACTATGTCTGAATGAAGTGTGTGTGGGTGTTAGGGACGGGCTCGGTATTAGGGCAACTGTACGTGATCTCCTTCACAAACAGCAGGTTTTATGGAATGCTGGTCTTGGAACAGGAACATTACAGATTTACTATGCTATTACTGGGGGTAAACATACACGCACGCACGCACGCACACACACACACACACACACACACACACACACACACACACACACACACACACACACACACACACACACACACACACACTGATTGTCCAGTAGCTGTAGCAGAGCGGTAACAGGTAATTGCTCAGTGCCCCTCCAAGGACAGAAATAGTTTATTACTGAACAGAGGAAAGGCGAGAGAAGAGAATGGGAGGAAAAGAGAAAGAGGAGAAAGAGAGGAAGAAATTAAGAGGAGGAGAAGAGGAGAAAAAACAGCTCGCAGATCAGGCTTTAAAGAGACAGACACAGGAGCAGATGGGATCTCAATGCTGCACAGGGAGACTAGGCTGCCCTGACACACACAAACACACACACACACACACACACACACACACACACACACACACACACACACACACACACACACACACACACACACACACACACACACACACACACACACACACACACACACACACACACACACACACACACACACACACACACACACACACACACACACACCAGGCAGCTCTCTCTCACCTGTGGTGCAGTAATTAGAGGTGTGTGTGCCCAGTGGGGATCAGTAATGGGTTTCTCCTGAAAGCCCAGGAGGACAGGAGAGGCTGTGTGTGTGTGTGTGTGTGGGGGAGTCAGTCTAGAGCTAGTCCATTTCTTAGAAGCGTCTTATAAGTCTTTGGCTGTGTAGCTGACTGACTGGTTCAGTAGCAGTACTTTAGCTGTGTAGCTGACTGACTGGTTCAGTAGCAGTACTTTAGCTGTGTAGCTGACTGACTGGTTCAGTAGCAGTACTTTAGCTGTGACGCTGACTGACTGGTTCAGTAGCAGTACTTTAGCTGTGAAGCTGACTGACTGGTTCAGTAGCAGTACTTTAGCTGTGAAGCTGACTGACTGGTTCAGTAGCAGTACTTTAGCTGTGTAGCTGACTGACTGGTTCATTAGCAGTACTTTAGCTGTGTAGCTGACTGACTGGTTCAGTAGCAGTACTTTAGCTGTGTAGCTGACTGACTGGTTCATTAGCAGTACTTTAGCTGTGTAGCTGACTGACTGGTTCAGTAGCAGTACCTTAGCTGTGAAGCTGACTGCAGGTACTCAATACGGAGTTAATGATGATTAATAGACTGCACTCTGGTTGTACTATACCATTACACACACACACACACACACACACACACACACACACACACACACACACACACACACACACACACACACACACACACACACACACACACACACACACACACACACACACACACACACACACACACACACACACACACTGGCAGCAAGAAAGAAGTGTGTGCATGTTTGTGTTACACATTTTGTTGTCAACATTCTACAACCAAAGCTAGTTTGAAGGACTTTGTAGTATAATTGCAGGTACTATCTACAGACTAGCAGTAACATATCAACTAACTATCTAGTAACCCTAACCTTAACCCTTATACTAACCCTAAACCTAACCCTTAGCCTAACCGTAGCCCTAACCCTTATTCTAAACCTAACCGTAACCTTATCAACTATCCAAATAAAGTGTAACCCCGGAGCTAATGTAATGATATAATCAGGGGAATGTGTTGTACATTAGAGCTTCATGATGTGTGTGTGTAATGAGCCACGGAATGCAAGAGTACTACCCTCCCTCTCTTCTCATCTGTCATTCCATCTCTCTTTATCCGCCCCTCTCTCTCTCTCCCTTTCTTCTCATCTGTCATTCTGCATGGTGTTCATGCCAGTGGCAGGATGTGGAAAGAGAGGGAGCACACACACACACACTGGCCTTGCGTCAGCTCAGACTTTAGATGTGTTCTGAGTTGTGCTGTTTTCTGCGCCTAGAGCTTCAGGCTGCTGTCAGATCAGTTAGAGCTTCAGGCTGCTGTCAGATCAGTTAGAACTTCAGGCTGCTGTCAGATCAGTTAGAGTTTCAGGCTGCTGTCAGATCAGTTAGAGTTTCAGGCTGCTGTCAGATCAGTTAGAGCTTCAGGCTGCTGTCAGATCAGTTAGAGCTTCAGGCTGCTGTCAGATCAGTTAGAGCTACAGGCTGCTGTCAGATCAGTTAGAGCCTCGGGCTGTGTCTGCCTGTCTCAGGGCAGGATTGGACATACACTCTGGCAGTCCTTTCATCAGGTTGACATCACATGACCACTGGAGACAAGCAGCAGGGCTACATCCTGCTTACAGACATCAACAACAGCAGAACCCAAATCTGCCAAGAGGCTGACACTATTGGTTCTTCCCAGTGTGGACAGGCAGATTTGGAAAACTTTCATTGTCTTGTTGAGCTAGGCCAATGACTGTATGTGAATGGACAAATCCATTGATCACGAGACAGCATTCATTTCTAAGAATGTGAAACCACCAGGAACTCAGGTAAAAATGAGTTTAATTTAGGAAATCTATTCCCAAATATTCCCACGAATAAAAAAGAGACATACAGTACGTGATCATGTCTCAAGGTAAGCATGGTATAAAAAAAGGATTGTTATTTTCAAATACGATCTCTTTTTGGGCTTAGTTGTGGTCAATTTGCAGTGTACAACTTATTATACAGTGCTTTCACAAATTATTCACACCCCTTGACTTATTCCACGTTTTGTTGTGTTACAGACTGAATTCAACATGGATTAAATATTCATATACACACAATACCCCTTAATGGCAAAGTGAAAACATGTTTTTAGTAACATTGGGAAATTTATTGAGAATGAAATACAGAAGTATTCACACCCTTGAGTCAATACATGTTTGAATCACCTTTGGTAGTGATTACAGCTGTGAGTCTTTCTGGGTAAGTCTCTAAGAGCTTTGCACACCTGGATTGTACAATATTTGCACACTCTTTTTTTAATTCTTCAAGCTCTGTCAAGTTGGTTGATGATCATTGCTAGACAGCCATTTTCAAGTCTTGCCATAGATGTTCAAGACTATTTAAGTCAAAACTGTAAATAGGTCACTCAGGAGCGTTCAATGTCATCTTGATAAGCAACTCCAGTGTATATATGGCCTTGTGATTTAGGTCATTGTCCTGCTGAAAGCTGAATTTGTCTCCCAGTGTCTGGTGGAAAGCAGACTGAACCAGGTTTTCCTCTAGGATTTTGCCTGTGCTTAGCTCTAGTGCGTTTATTTTTATCCAAAAAATGTCTTATTCCTTGCCGCTGACAAGCATACCCATAACATGACGCTTTCTTTGCCACATTTTTTGCAGTTTTACTTTAGTGCCTTATTGCGAACAGGATGTATGTTTTGGGATATTTTTATTCTGTACAAGTTTCCTTCTTTCCAGTCTGTATAGGTTAGTAATATGGAGTAACTACAATGTTGCTGATCCATCACACACATTAAACTCTGTAACTGTTTTAAAGTCAACATTGGTCTCATGGTGAAATTCCTGAGTGGTTTCCTTCCTCTCCGGCAACTGAGTTAGTAAGGACACCTGCATCTTTGTAGTTATTGGGTGTGTTGATTCACCATCCAAAGTGTAACTAATAACTTCATCATACTCAAAAGGATATTCAATGTCTGCTTTAAAACATTTTTTTTACCCATATACCCATAGATTACCTTCTTTGGTCTTTGTGGTTGAATTTGTGTTTGAAATTCACTGCTCTACTTAGGGACCTTACAGGTAATTGTATGTGTGGGGTACAGATATGTGGTGGTCATTTAAAAATTATGTTAAACACTATTACTGCACACATATTCCATGCAACTTAATATGTGACTTGTTAAGCACATTTTTACTCCTAAACTTATTTAGGCTTGCCAGAACAAAGGGTATGAATATTTATTCACTCAAGGCATTTCAGCTTTTCATTTTTAATTAATTTGTAAAATTCTACAAACATAATTCCACTTTGACATTATGGGGTATTGTGTCTAGCTAGGCCAGTGAAAACAAATCTCAATTTAATACATTTTAAATTCAGCCTCCAACATAACAAAATGTGGAAAAAGCAAGAGGTGTGACTTTCTGTAATTATGTTCCGCCCCCCTGACCATCCAGCCCAACAAAATCCATCCTGCGGCTGAATCTATACTGAACACAAATATAAACGTGTTGGTCCCATGTTTCATGAGCTGATATAAAAGATCCCAGAAATTTTTCAGACGCACAAAAAGCTTATTTCTCTCAAATTTTGTGCACAAATTTGTTCACATCCCTGTTAATGAGCATTTTCCCTTTGCCACGGTACTCCATCCACCTGACATGTGTGGCATATCAAAAAAATGCTTAAATAGTATGATCATTACACAGGTGCACCTTGTGGAAAATAAAAGGCCACTCTAAAATGTGCAGTTTTGTCACACAATACAATGTCACAGATGTCTGAAGTTTTGAGGGAGTGTGCAATTTGCATTTGGCAGTACGTCCAACCAGCCTCACAACCACAGACCACGTGTATGGTGTTGTGTGGACGAGTGGTTTGCTGATGTCAACGTTGTGAACTGAGTGCCCCAGATCCTGAGGCTCATTGTTGTGCCATTCATCCGACACTATCACCTCATGTTTCAGCATGATAATGCACAGCCCCAAGGATCTGTACACATTCATGTAAACTGAAAATGTCCCAGTTCTTCCATGACCTGCATACTCACCAGATATGTCACCCATTGAGCATGCTTAGGATGCTCTGGATGTATTCCAGTTCCTGTCAATATCCAGCAACTTGGCCATTGAGGAGTGGGACAACATCCCACAGACCACAATTAACAGCCTAATCAACTCTGTGTGAAGGAGATGTGTTGCTCTGAATGAGACCAATGGTGGTCACACCGGATTCTGACTGGTTTTCTGAGCCACACCCCTCACCTTTTTTTAAGGTATCTGTGACCAACAGATGCATATCTTTATTCCCAGTCATGTGAAATCCATAGATTAGGGCCTAATTCATTAATTTCAATTGACTGATTTCCTTATATGTTGCGTTTATATTTTTGTTTATATTTTTGTTCAGTATAGTTGCTTATCTCTGGTATAGGGTCTGTCTTCTCTCTCCTCCAGAGTTTACCCGCCCTGCCCTGTGGGAAGTTCTAACGTGTCTCCTCTCTCTCCTCCAGAGTTTACCTGCCCTGCCCTGTGGGATGGTTTAACGTGTCTCCTCTCTCTCCTCCAGAGTTTACCCACCCTGCCCTGTGGGATGGTCTAACGTGTCTCCTCTCTCTCCTCCAGAGTTTATCCGCCCTGCCCTGTGGGATGGTCTAACGTGTCTCCTCTCTCTCCTCCAGAGTTTACCCGCCCTGCCCTGTGGGATGGTCTAACGTGTCTCCTCTCTCTCCTCCAGACTTTACCTGCCCTGCCCTGTGGGAAGGTCTAACTTATCTCCTCTCTCTCCTCCAGAGTTTACCTGCCCTGCCCTGTGGGAAGGTCTAACGTGTCTCCTCTCTCTCCTCCAGAGTTTACCCGCCCTGCCCTGTGGGATGGTCTAACGTGTCTCCTCTCTCTCCTCCAGAGTTTACCCGCCCTGCCCTGTGGGAAGGTCTAACGTGTCTCCTCTCTCTCCTCCAGAGTTTACCCGCCCTGCCCTGTGGGATGGTCTAACGTGTCTCCTCTCTCTCCTCCAGAGTTTACCTGCCCTGCCCTGTGGGATGGTCTAACGTGTCTCCTCTCTCTCCTCCAGAGTTTACCCGCCCTGCCCTGTGGGATGGTCTAACGTGTCTCCTCTCTCTCCTCCAGAGTTTACCTGCCCTGCCCTGTGGGAAGGTCTAACTTATCTCCTCTCTCTCCTCCAGAGTTTACCTAATCTAACCCTAACCCTGCCCTGTGGAAAGGCTCTCTATTCCTACGAGGGGAAGGAACCTGGAGACCTGCAGTTTGCAAAAGGGGACATCATCATCCTGCGACGTAAAGTTGACGACAACTGGTACCATGGGGAGCTGAACAGTTGTCATGGTTTCCTGCCAGCTAGTTACATCGCGTTGTTACGGCCGCTGAGCCAAACTCCGCCCACAGGAAAGGCCTTGTACGACTTTGAAGTCAAAGACAAAGATCAGGACAAAGACTGTCTGGCCTTCTCAAAGGTACACACACACACATGCACGCACACACAAACCTACACACACGAACACACGCTGACTCACTGTAATCCACTGTGTGTGTGTATCTATGAATACGTTTACATGGACACTGATCAAATAAAATGTCATTTTATTGGTCCCGTACACATATTTTGCAGATGTTATTGCAGGTGCATCAAAATGCTTATGTTTCGAGCTCCAACAGTACAGTAATACCTAACAAAACAAAACAATACACGCAAAAATGAAGACATATCAGAATGAGTATTGTCCGAGTGTGGAATATAAATATATATACAAAAGTATATGGACACCCCTTCAAATTAGTGGATTCGGCTATTTCAGCCAGACCCATTGCTGATGTAACAGTAAAGCTTCCGTCCCTCTCCTCGCCCCTACCTGGGCTTGAACCAGGGACCCCCTGCACACCTCAACAACTGCCTTCTAAGAAGCATCGTTACCCATCGCTCCACAAAAGCCCTGGCTCTTGCAGGGCAAGGGGAACAACTACTTCAAGGTCTCAGAGCGAGTGACGTCACCGATTGAAACGTTATCAGAGCGCACCCCGCAAACTAGCTAGTCATTTCACATCGGTTACACTGACAGGTGTATAAAATCGATCACACAGCCATGCAATCTCCATAGACAAACATTGGCAGTAGAATGGCCTTACTGAAGAGCTCAGTGACATTCAACGTGGCACCATCATAGGATGCCAACTTTCCAACAAATCAGTGTGTCAAATTTCTGCCCTACTAGAGCAACCCCGGGCAACTGTAAGTGCTATTATTGTGACGTGTAAAATTCTAGGAGCAACAACGGCTCAGCCGAGAAGTGGTAGGCCACACAAGCTAACAGAATGGGACCGACGAGTGCTGAAGCACGTAGTTCGGAAAAGTCGTCTGTCTTTGGTTGCAACTCTCACTACCAAGTTCCAAACTGCTTCTGGAAGCAACGTCAGCACATCAACTGTTTGTCGGCAGCTTCATGAAATGGTTTTTCATGACCGAGCAGCCGCACACAAGCCTAAGATCACCATGCGCAATGCCAAGTGTCGGCTGGAGTGGTGTAAAGCTCGTCGCCAATGGATTCTTGAGCAGTGGAAACACGTTCTCTGGAGTGATGATTTACTCTTCAAATCAAATTGTATTAGTCACATGCGCCGAATACAACAAGTGTAAACCTGAAATGCTTACTTACAAGCCCTTAACCAACAATGCAGTTTAAAAAATACAAATAAGAATAGGAAATAAAAGTAACAAGTAGTTAAAGAGCAGCAGCAAAATAACAATAGCGAGACTATATACAGGGGGTACCAACAGAGGGTACCAGTACAGAGTCAATGTGCGGTGGCACCGGTTAGCCGAGGCAATTGAGGAAATATGTACATGTAGATAGAGTTATTAAAGTGACTATGCATAGATAATAACAGAGAGTAGCAGCGGCGTAAAAGAGGGGGGTCAATGCAAATAGTCTGGGTGGCCATTTGATTAGATGTTCAGGAGTCTTATGGCTTGAGGGTAGAAGTTGTTTAGAAACCTCTTGGACCTAGACTTGGTGCTCTGGTACCGCTTGCCATGCAGCAGCATAGAGAACAGTCTATGACTAGGGTGGCTGGAGTCTTGGACAATTTGTAGGGCCTTCCTCTGACACCACCTGGTATAGAGGTCCTGGATGGCAGGGAGCTTGGCCCCAGTGATGTACTGGGTTGTACGCACTAACCTCTGTATTGCCTTGCGGTAGGATGCTGAGAAGTTGCCATACAAGGCAGTGATGCAACCAGTCAGGATACTCTCGATGGTGCAGCTTTAGAACCTTTTGAGGATCTGAGGACCCATGCCAAATCTTTTCAGTCTCCTGAGGGAGAATAGGTTTAGTTGTGCCCTCTTCACAACTGTCTTGGTGTGCTTGGACCATGTTAGTTTGTTGGTAATGTGGACACCAAGGAACTTGAAGATCTCAACCTGCTCCACTACAACCCCGTCGATGAGAAGGGGACGTGCTCAGTCCTCCTTTTCCTGTATTCCACAATCATCTCCTTTGTCTTGATCGTGGGAGGTTGTTGTCCTGGTATCACACGGCCAGGTCTCTGACCTCCTCCCTATTGGCTGTCTCGTCGTTGTTGGTGATCAGGCCTAGCACTGGAGTGTCATCGGCAAACTTAATGATAGTGTTGGAGTCATGAGTGAACAGGGAGTATAGGAGGGGACTGATCACGCACCCCTGAGTGGCCCCTGTGCTGAGGATCAGCGTGGCAGATGTGTTGTTACCTACCCTTACCACCTGGGGGCGGCCCGTCAGGAAGTCCAGGATCCAGTTGCAGAGGGAGGTGTTTAGTCCCAGAGTCCTTAGATTCACCATCTGGTAGTCCGACGGACGAATCTGGGTTTGGCGGATGCCAGGAGAGAACGCTACCTTACACAATGCATAGTGTCAACTGCAACGTTTGGTGGAGAAGGAAGGGCTGTTTTCATGGTTCGGGCGAGGCAGCACACAATGGCATTCTAGACGATTCTGTGCTTCAAACTTTGTGGCAACTGCTTGGGGAAGGCCCCTTTCCTGTTTCAGCATGACAACGCCCCTGTGCACAAAGTGAGGTCCATACAGCAATGGATTGCCGAATATCGGTGTGGAAGAACTTGAGTGGCCTGCACAGAGCCTCATCGAACATCTTTATCCCCTTACACTTGTGTGTAAAAGGTAGTAGTTGTGGAATTGTTGGGTTAGGTTAGATTACTCGTTGGTTATTACTGCATTGTCGGAACTAGAAGCACAAGCATTTCGCTACACTCGCATTAACATCTGCTAACCATGTGTATGTGACAAATAAAAATGTGATTTGATTTGATTTGATCGAACACCTTTGGGATGAATTGGAACGCTGATTGCGAGCCAGGCTTAGTAGCCCAACATCAGTGACCTACCTCTCTAATGCTGTTGTGGCTGAATGGAAGCAAGTCCCTGCAGCAATGTTCCAACATCTAGTGGAAAGCCTTCCCAGAAGAGTGAAGTGGAGGCTCTCTATGATACCCTACTGGATGTTTTGTGTTTATCTAAGCAGTCTACCTTCTCCTCCGTCTATCTTTCTCCCTCTCTATCTGAATATAGTTTTTCTCCTCATATGTGGGAGAGCGAGAGAGTAACCCCCCTTCTCCAGCACAGTGTTTGTGATAAACAGTGATTTGTATTCCCTCTGCTCCTCTCCTCTTCAAAGCTCATCATTTGTTCATGCTGTTACACACTCTAGGTGAGGACACTGGCGAATGGAACATATCTCGTTCTCTCTCATTCTCTGTGTGTGTGTTCCTCAGCAGCACCTGGCCTCATACACTCTCTCAGGATGGGGCTGAGGGCCAAGTCAGGACAGAGAGACACAGACATGCACTTCCTTTTCGCACACAGAATCACAGCTGCAGTTCCCTAGCTAAATTACTAAATGGAAGGATGGGTTTAAATTCAAAGAGAGAATGAGAGGGAGGCATAGAGGGAGACAGAGACGGAGACAGAGAGGGAGAGGGAGGGAGATGGAGAGGGAGACAGAGAGGGAGACAGAGAGGGAGACGGAGAGGGAGACGGAGAGGGAGAGGGGGGAGATGGAGAGGGAGACAGAGAGAGACAGAGAGGGAGAGGGAGGGAGAGGGAGAGGGAGTGAATGAGTGAAGGAGAGCAGCATGTAAGCCTGCATGTAACAGGGCCAGTGGGTCAGATAATATATCTCTAGGAGAGAGAGAGAGAAACCTTATCCCTCTCTTACTCTCTTTCTGCCATCCTCTCCCTCCCTCTCCTTCTTTCCCTCTGTGATGATGAGAAATGAGTAGAGACAGTGGTATCATTAGGTCAGGGGCAGAGGCAGAAGGGGGCAGGCCAAGTTAGAGAGGGAGAGGGGAGATAGTGTGGGAGAGTGAGATAAAGAGTAAGAGAAAGAGAGACTCACACATGGTGATTTTAATGCAGGGAAATCAGTTTTACCCAATTTTTTACCAGCATGTCACCACCAAAAAGAGGCAACAAAACTCTAGACCACCCGAGAGAGAGAGAGAGAGAGAGAGAGAGAGATAGAGAGAGAGAGAGATGAATATCAGCTTAATTCCTGTTTTGTCCTTATAAACCATACTGTCTGTTCAATAGGATGAGGTTCTGACGGTGATCAGACGAGTGGATGACAACTGGGCAGAGGGCATGCTGGGAGATAAGATCGGGATCTTCCCCATCCTCTATGTAGAGGTAACAACAAACACACACACTTATTAGATAGGGATACATCATTAATTAAGAGTCTTCCATCACTTTGACTTGACGGGAGGCTATGTGTGCGTTCGTATGTGTGTTGTGAAGGGGGAGGTTAGGGTTAGTAGGGGGGGACATAATGAGGGTGTCCCAGCTGGAGGCAAGTGGAGCGTTGGGGGAGGGAGGAAGGAGCTCTCTCCTCTCTCCTTGTCTCTTATGGTGGTGTAGCTGTGCGCAGTTAACCCTTCACACCTTTAACACAAGAAGAGCCTAGAGGGTCATGTGGACATCATAACACACTGTCGCTGTTAGAATCTTAATATCACAAATTGAAGGAGGACATTTTTGACTGGTTTCCCTCTGCTACCCGTCCTACTCCCGACAGTTGAAGGTGCCCTGCCACGATGATAATTACCCCCATAATTGCCTCGAAATAGCATATATAAAATGTATTCATTAGACTGTTAGAAGGTTGACGTCCAAACACACACAAATACACACACTGTATGGCACAGTGAGCACAGGGCTGCTCAGATAAAAGATGATCACAGAGAGAAAGAAAGTACAGGGTGAAGGATGGTTCTGCCTCAGAGAACAATGCACACACACACACACACACACAGACACACACACACACACACACACACACACACACACACACACACACACACACACACACACACACACACACACACACACACACACACACACACACACACACACACACACACACACACACACACACACACACAGGGTAAAAGGTAAAAGGTGAAGGCCCTTGTGATAAGTGTAAAGAGACAGTCACACATTCAGGTATATTGTGTATACTGTGGGAACGTATGCATGAGATGGGGAGAGGAATTCACTGTCTGTCTGTGTCTGAGAGTGTATTTGACCTTCATAGAGAAAGACTGTGTGTGCGTCTCCATTCGTCCCCTGAGAGTAATGCCGTCAGTGCAGGATCAATCTATCAGGCTCATTAGCATATGTTCTGATTAGCATATCTATTAATATGGAGATGGCGACGTCTCACACACTGAGACAGATCCACTCTGTCCTGCCCCATACAGTCTATACTCACACACTGAGACAGATCCACTCTGTCCTGCCCCAAACAGTCTATACTCACACACTGAGACAGATCCACTCTGTCCTGCCCCATACAGTCTATACTCACACACTGAGACAGATCCACTCTGTCCTGCCCCATACAGTCTATACTTGCACACTGAGACAGATCCACTCTGTCCTGCCCCATACAGTCTATACTCACACACTGAGACAGATCCACACTTACCTGCCCCATACAGTCTATACTTACACACTTAGACAGAACCACTCTGTCCTGCCCCCTACAGTCTATACTCACACACTGAGACAGATCCACTCTGTCCTGCCCTCTACAGTCTATACTCACACACTGAGACAGATCCACTCTGTCTTGCCCTCTACAGTCTATACTCACACACTGAGACAGATCCACTCTGTCCTGCCCTCTACAGTCTATACTCACACACTGAGACAGATCCACTCTGTCCTGCTCTCTACAGTCTATACTCACACACTGAGACAGATCCACTCTGTCCTGCCCCCTACATTCTATACTCACACACTGAGACAGATCCACTCAGTCCGGCCCCCTACAGTCAATACTGACACACTGAGACAGATCCACTATCCTGCCCTCTCCAGTCTATACTCACACGCTGAGACAGATCCACTCTGTCCTGCCCTCTACAGTCTATACTCACACACTGAGACAGATCCACTCTGTCCTGCCCTCTACATTCTATACTCACACACTGAGACAGATCCACTCTGTCCTGCTCTCTATAGTCTATACTTACACACTGAGACAGATCCACTCTGTCCTGCCCCCTACTGTCTATACTCACACACTGAGACAGATCCACTCTGTCCTTCCCCATACAGTCTATACTCACACTGAGACAGATCCACTCTGTCCTGCCCTCAACAGTCTATATTCACACACTGAGACAGATACACTCTGTCCTGCCCCCTACAGTCTATACTCACACACTGAGACAGATCCACTCTGTCCTGCCCCATACAGTCTATACTGACACACTGAGACAGATCCACTCTGTCCTGCCCTCTACAGTCTATACTCACACACTGAGACAGATCCACTCTGTCCTGCCCTCTACAGTCTATACTCACACACTGAGACAGATCCACTCTGTCCTGCCCCCTACAGTCTATACTGACACACTGAGACAGATCCACTCTGTCCTGCCCCCTACATTCTATACTCACACACTGAGACAGATCCACTCAGTCCGGCCCCCTACAGTCAATACTGACACACTGAGACAGATCCACTATCCTGCCCTCTCCAGTCTATACTCACACGCTGAGACAGATCCACTCTGTCCTGCCCTCTACAGTCTATACTCACACGCTGAGACAGATCCACACTTACCTGCCCCATACAGTCTATACTTACACACTTAGACAGAACCACTCTGTCCTGCCCCCTACAGTCTATACTCACACACTGAGACAGATCCACTCTGTCCTGCCCTCTACAGTCTATACTCACACACTGAGACAGATCCACTCTGTCTTGCCCCCTACATTCTATACTCACACACTGAGACAGATCCACTCAGTCCGGCCCCCTACAGTCAATACTGACACACTGAGACAGATCCACTATCCTGCCTTCTCCAGTCTATACTCACACGCTGAGACAGATCCACTCTGTCCTGCCCTCTACAGTCTATACTCACACACTGAGACAGATCCACTCTGTCCTGCCCTCTACGTTCTATACTCACACACTGAGACAGATCCACTCTGTCCTGCTCTCTATAGTCTATACTTACACACTGAGACAGATCCACTCTGTCCTGCCCCCTACAGTCTATACTCACAAACTGAGACAGATCCACTCTGTCCTTCCCCATACAGTCTAAACTCACACTGAGACAGATCCACTCTGTCCTGCCCTCAACAGTCTATATTCACACACTGAGACAGATACACTCTGTCCTGCCCCCTACAGTCTATACTCACACACTGAGACAGATCCACTCTGTCCTGCCCCATACAGTCTATACTGACACACTGAGACAGATCCACTCTGTCCTGCCCTCTACAGTCTATACTCACACACTGAGACAGATCCACTCTGTCCTGCCCCCTACAGTCTATACTTACACATTGAGACAGATCCACTCTGTCCTGCCCTCTACAGTCTATACTCACACGCTGAGACAGATCCACTCTGTCCTGCCCTCCACAGTCTATACTCACACACTGAGACAGATCCACTCTGTCCTGCCCCCTACATTCTATACTCACATGCTGAGACAGATCCACTCTGTCCTGCCCTCTACAGTCTATACTCACACACTGAGACAGATCCACTCTGTCCTGCCCTCTACAGCCTATACTCACACACTGAGACAGATCCACTCTGTCCTGCCCTCTATAGTCTATACTTACACACTGAGACAGATCCACTCTGTCCTGCCCTCTACAGTCTATACTCACACACTGAGACAGATCCACTCTGTCTTGCCCTCTACAGTCTATACTCACACACTGAGACAGATCCACTCTGTCCTGCCCTCTACAGTCTATACTCACACACTGAGACAGATCCACTCTGTCCTGCCCTCTACAGTCTATACTCACACACTGAGACAGATCCACTCTGTCCTGCCCCTACAGTCTATACTTACACACTGAGACAGATCCAATCTGTCCTGCCCTCTACTGTCTATACTCACACGCTGAGACAGATCCACTCTGTCCTGCCCTCTACAGTCTATACTCACACACTGAGACAGATCCACTCTGTCCTGCCCTCTACAGTCTATACTCACACACTGAGAAAGATCCACTCTGTCCTGCCCCATACAGTCTATACTCACACACTGAGACATATCCACTCTGTCCTGCCCCCTACAGTCTATACTTACACACTGAGGCAGATCCACTCTGTCCTGCCCCCTACAGTCTATACTTACACACTGAGACAGATCCACTCTGTCCTGCCCCCTACAGTCTATACTTACACGCTGAGACAGATCCACTCTGTCCTGCCCTCTACTGTCTATACTCACACACTGAGACAGATCAACTCTGTTCTGCCCTCTACAGTCTATACTCACACACTGAGACAGATCCACTCTGTCCTTCCCACTCAGTCTATACTCACACACTGAGACAGATCCCCTCTGTCTTGCCCCCTACATTCTATACTCACACGCTGAGACAGATCCACTCAGTCCTGTCCCATACAGTCTATACTTACTCACTGAGACAGATCCACTCTGTCCTGCCCTCTAAAGTCTATACTCACACACTGAGACAGATCCACTCTGTCCTGCCCCCTACATTCTATACTCACACACTGAGACAGATCCACTCTGTCCTGCCCCCTACAGTCTATACTCACACACTGAGACAAATCCACTCTGTCCTGCCCTCTACAGTCTATACTCACACACTGAGACAGATCCACTCTCTCCTGCCCCATACAGTCTATACTCACACACTGAGACAGATCCACTCTGTCCTGCTCTCTACAGCCTATACTCACACACTGAGACAGATCCACTCTGTCCTGCCCTCTATAGTCTATACTTACACACTGAGACAGATCCACTCTGTCCTGCCCCCTACAGTCTATACTCACACACTGAGACAGATCCACTCTGTCCTGCCCCATACAGTCTATACTCACACACTGAGACAGATCCACTCTGTCCTACCCTCTACAGTCTATACTCACACACTGAGACAGATCCACTCTGTCCTGCCCCCTACATTCTATACTCACATGCTGAGACAGATCCACTCTGTCCTGCCCTCTACAGTCTATACTCACACACTGAGACAGATCCACTCTGTCCTGCCCTCTACAGCCTATACTCACACACTGAGACAGATCCACTCTGTCCTGCCCTCTATAGTCTATACTTACACACTGAGACAGATCCACTCTGTCCTGCCCTCTACAGTCTATACTCACACACTGAGACAGATCCACTCTGTCTTGCCCTCTACAGTCTATACTCACACACTGAGACAGATCCACTCTGTCCTGCCCTCTACAGTCTATACTCACACACTGAGACAGATCCACTCTGTCCTGCCCTCTACAGTCTATACTCACACACTGAGACAGATCCACTCTGTCCTGCCCCTACAGTCTATACTTACACACTGAGACAGATCCAATCTGTCCTGCCCTCTACTGTCTATACTCACACGCTGAGACAGATCCACTCTGTCCTGCCCTCTACAGTCTATACTCACACACTGAGACAGATCCACTCTGTCCTGCCCTCTACAGTCTATACTCACACACTGAGAAAGATCCACTCTGTCCTGCCCCATACAGTCTATACTCACACACTGAGACATATCCACTCTGTCCTGCCCCCTACAGTCTATACTTACACACTGAGGCAGATCCACTCTGTCCTGCCCCCTACAGTCTATACTTACACACTGAGACAGATCCACTCTGTCCTGCCCCCTACAGTCTATACTTACACGCTGAGACAGATCCACTCTGTCCTGCCCTCTACAGTCTATACTCACACACTGAGACAGATCAACTCTGTTCTGCCCTCTACAGTCTATACTCACACACTGAGACAGATCCACTCTGTCCTTCCCACTCAGTCTATACTCACACACTGAGACAGATCCCCTCTGTCTTGCCCCCTACAGTCTATACTCACACGCTGAGACAGATCCACTCAGTCCTGTCCCATACAGTCTATACTTACTCACTGAGACAGATCCACTCTGTCCTGCCCTCTAAAGTCTATACTCACACACTGAGACAGATCCACTCTGTCCTGCCCCTACATTCTATACTCACACACTGAGACAGATCCACTCTGTCCTGCCCCCTACAGTCTATACTCACACACTGAGACAAATCCACTCTGTCCTGCCCTCTACAGTCTATACTCACACACTGAGACAGATCCACTCTCTCCTGCCCCATACAGTCTATACTCACACACTGAGACAGATCCACTCTGTCCTGCTCTCTACAGCCTATACTCACACACTGAGACAGATCCACTCTGTCCTGCCCTCTATAGTCTATACTTACACACTGAGACAGATCCACTCTGTCCTGCCCCCTACAGTCTATACTCACACACTGAGACAGATCCACTCTGTCCTGCCCCATACAGTCTATACTCACACACTGAGACAGATCCACTCTGTCCTACCCTCTACAGTCTATACTCACACACTGAGACAGATCCACTCTGTCTTGCCCTCTACAGTCTATACTCACACACTGAGACAGATCCACTCTGTCCTGCCCCATACAGTCTATACTCACACACTGAGACAAATCCACTCTGTCCTGCCCCTACAGTCTATACTTACACACTGAGGCATATCCACTCTGTCCTGCCCTCTACAGTCTATACTCACACACTGAGACAGATCCACTCTGTCCTGCCCCCTACAGTCTATACTCACACACTGAGACATATCCACTCTGTCCTGCCCCCTACAGTCTATACTTACACACTGAGGCAGATCCACTCTGTCCTGCCCTCTACAGTCTATACTCACACACTGAGACAGATCCACTCTGTCCTGCCCCCTACAGTCTATACTCACACGCTGAGACAGATCCACTCTGTCCTGCCCCATACACTGAGACAGATCCACTCTGTCTTGCCCCCTACAGTCTATACTCACACACTGAGACAGATCCACTCTGTCCTGCCCTCTACAGTCTACACTCACACACTGAGACAGATCCCTCTGTCTTGCCCCCTACAGTCTATACTCACACACTGAGACAGATCCACTCTGTCCTGCCCCAACAGTCTATACTCACACACTGAGACAGATCCACTCTGTCCTGCCCCCTACAGTCTATACTCACACTGAGACCGATCCCCTCTGTCCTGCCCCCTACAGTCTATACTCACACACTGAGACAGATCCACTCTGTCCTGCCCTCTACAGTCTATACTCACACACTGAGACAGATCCACTCTGTCCAGCCCCATACAGTCTATACTCACACACTGAGACATATCCACTCTCTCCTGCCCCCTACAGTCTATACTTACACACTGAGGCAGATCCACTCTGTCCTGCCCTCTACAGCCTATACTCACACACTGAGACAGATCCACTCTGTCCTGCCCTCTATAGTCTATACTTACACACTGAGACAGATCCACTCTGTCCTGCCCTCTACAGTCTATACTCACACACTGAGACAGATCCACTCTGTCTTGCCCTCTACAGTCTATACTCACACACTGAGACAGATCCACTCTGTCCTGCCCTCTACAGTCTATACTCACACACTGAGACAGATCCACTCTGTCCTGCCCTCTACAGTCTATACTCACACACTGAGACAGATCCACTCTGTCCTGCCCCTACAGTCTATACTTACACACTGAGACAGATCCAATCTGTCCTGCCCTCTACTGTCTATACTCACACGCTGAGACAGATCCACTCTGTCCTGCCCTCTACAGTCTATACTCACACACTGAGACAGATCCACTCTGTCCTGCCCTCTACAGTCTATACTCACACACTGAGAAAGATCCACTCTGTCCTGCCCCATACAGTCTATACTCACACACTGAGACATATCCACTCTGTCCTGCCCCCTACAGTCTATACTTACACACTGAGGCAGATCCACTCTGTCCTGCCCCCTACAGTCTATACTTACACACTGAGACAGATCCACTCTGTCCTGCCCCCTACAGTCTATACTTACACGCTGAGACAGATCCACTCTGTCCTGCCCTCTACAGTCTATACTCACACACTGAGACAGATCAACTCTGTTCTGCCCTCTACAGTCTATACTCACACACTGAGACAGATCCACTCTGTCCTTCCCACTCAGTCTATACTCACACACTGAGACAGATCCCCTCTGTCTTGCCCCCTACAGTCTATACTCACACGCTGAGACAGATCCACTCAGTCCTGTCCCATACAGTCTATACTTACTCACTGAGACAGATCCACTCTGTCCTGCCCTCTAAAGTCTATACTCACACACTGAGACAGATCCACTCTGTCCTGCCCCCTACATTCTATACTCACACACTGAGACAGATCCACTCTGTCCTGCCCCCTACAGTCTATACTCACACACTGAGACAAATCCACTCTGTCCTGCCCTCTACAGTCTATACTCACACACTGAGACAGATCCACTCTCTCCTGCCCCATACAGTCTATACTCACACACTGAGACAGATCCACTCTGTCCTGCTCTCTACAGCCTATACTCACACACTGAGACAGATCCACTCTGTCCTGCCCTCTATAGTCTATACTTACACACTGAGACAGATCCACTCTGTCCTGCCCCCTACAGTCTATACTCACACACTGAGACAGATCCACTCTGTCCTGCCCCATACAGTCTATACTCACACACTGAGACAGATCCACTCTGTCCTACCCTCTACAGTCTATACTCACACACTGAGACAGATCCACTCTGTCTTGCCCTCTACAGTCTATACTCACACACTGAGACAGATCCACTCTGTCCTGCCCCATACAGTCTATACTCACACACTGAGACAAATCCACTCTGTCCTGCCCCCTACAGTCTATACTTACACACTGAGGCATATCCACTCTGTCCTGCCCTCTACAGTCTATACTCACACACTGAGACAGATCCACTCTGTCCTGCCCCCTACAGTCTATACTCACACACTGAGACATATCCACTCTGTCCTGCCCCCTACAGTCTATACTTACACACTGAGGCAGATCCACTCTGTCCTGCCCTCTACAGTCTATACTCACACACTGAGACAGATCCACTCTGTCCTGCCCCCTACAGTCTATACTCACACGCTGAGACAGATCCACTCTGTCCTGCCCCATACAGTCTATACTTACACATTGAGACAGATCCACTCTGTCTTGCCCCCTACAGTCTATACTCACACACTGAGACAGATCCACTCTGTCCTGCCCTCTACAGTCTACACTCACACACTGAGACAGATCCCCTCTGTCTTGCCCCCTACAGTCTATACTCACACACTGAGACAGATCCACTCTGTCCTGCCCCAACAGTCTATACTCACACACTGAGACAGATCCACTCTGTCCTGCCCCTACAGTCTATACTCACACTGAGACAGATCCCTCTGTCCTGCCCCCTACAGTCTATACTCACACACTGAGACAGATCCACTCTGTCCTGCCCTCTACAGTCTATACTCACACACTGAGACAGATCCACTCTGTCCAGCCCCATACAGTCTATACTCACACACTGAGACATATCCACTCTCTCCTGCCCCCTACAGTCTATACTTACACACTGAGGCAGATCCACTCTGTCCTGCCCCCTACAGTCTATACTTACACACTGAGACAGATCCACTCTGTCCTGCCCCCTACAGTCTATACTCACACGCTGAGACAGATCCACTCAGTCCTGCCCCATACAGTCTATACTTACTCACTGAGACAGATCCACTCTGTCCTGCCCTCTAAAGTCTATACTCACACACTGAGACAGATCCACTCTGTCCTGCCCCCTACATTCTATACTCACACACTGAGACAGATCCACTCTGTCCTGCCCCCTACAGTCTATACTCACACACTGAGACAAATCCACTCTGTCCTGCCCTCTACAGTCTATACTCACACACTGAGACAGATCCACTCTGTCCTGCCCCATACAGTCTATACTCACACACTGAGACAGATCCACTCTGTCCTGCCCTCTACAGCCTATACTCACACACTGAGACAGATCCACTCTGTCCTGCCCTCTATAGTCTATACTTACACACTGAGACAGATCCACTCTGTCCTGCCCCCTACAGTCTATACTCACACACTGAGACAGATCCACTCTGTCCTGCCCCATACAGTCTATACTCACACTGAGACAGATCCACTCTGTCCTGCCCTCTACAGTCTATACTCATACACTGAGACAGATCCACTCTGTCTTGCCCTCTACAGTCTATACTCACACACTGAGACACATCCACTCTGTCCTGCCCCATACAGTCTATACTCACACACTGAGACAGATCCACTCTGTCCTGCCCCCTACAGTCTATACTTACACACTGAGGCAGATCCACTCTGTCCTGCCCTCTACAGTCTATACTCACACACTGAGACAGATCCACTCTGTCCTGCCCTCTACAGTCTATACTCACACACTGAGACAGATCCACTCTGTCCTGCCCCATACAGTCTATACTCACACACTGAGACATATCCACTCTGTCCTGCCCCTACAGTCTATACTTACACACTGAGGCAGATCCACTCTGTCCTGCCATCTACAGTCTATACTCACACACTGAGACAGATCCACTCTGTCCTGCCCCCTACAGTCTATACTCACACGCTGAGACAGATCCACTCTGTCCTGCCCCATACACTCTATACTTACACACTGAGACAGATCCACTCTGTCTTGCCCCCTACAGTCTATACCTACACACTGAGACAGATCCACTCTGTCCTGCCCTCTACAGTCTATACTCACACACTGAGACAGATCCCTCTGTCTTGCCCCCTACAGTCTATACTCACACGCTGAGACAGATCCACTCTCTCCTGCCCCATACAGTCTATACTTACACACTGAGACAGATCCACTCTGTCTTGCCCCCTGCAGTCTATACTCACACAGTGAGACAGATCCACTCTGTCCTGCCCTCTACAGTCTATACTCACACACTGAGACAGATCCCCTCTGTCTTGCCCCCTACAGTCTATACTCACACACTGAGACAGATCCACTCTGTCCTGCCCCCAACAGTCTATACTCGCACACTGAGACAGATCCACTCTGTCCTGCCCCATACAGTCTATACTCACACACTGAGACAGATCCACTCTGTCCTGCCCCCTACAGTCTATACTCACACGCTGAGACAGATCCACTCTGTCCTGCCCCATACAGTCTATACTTAACCACTGAGACAGATCCACTCTGTCCTGCCCTCTAAAGTCTATACTCACACACTGAGACAGATCCACTCTGTCCTGCCCCCTACATTCTATACTCACACACTGAGACAGATCCACTCTGTCCTGCCCCCTACAGTCTATACTCACACACTGAGACAGATCCACTCTGTCCTGCCCCATACAGTCTATACTCACACACTGAGACAGATCCACTCTGTCCTGCCCTCTACAGCCTATACTCACACACTGAGACAGATCCACTCTGTCCTGCCCTCTATAGTCTATACTTACACACTGAGACAGATCCACTCTGTCCTGCCCCCTACAGTCTATACTCACACACTGAGACAGATCCACTCTGTCCTACCCCATACAGTCTATACTCACACTGAGACAGATCCACTCTGTCCTGCCCTCTACAGTCTATACTCATACACTGAGACAGATCCACTCTGTCTTGCCCTCTACAGTATATACTCACACACTGAGACAGATCCACTCTGTCCTGCCCCATACAGTCTATACTCACACACTGAGACAGATCCACTCTGTCCTGCCCCCTACAGTCTATACTTACACACTGAGGCAGATCCACTCTGTCCTGCCCTCTACAGTCTATACTCACACACTGAGACAGATCCACTCTGTCCTGCCCTCTACAGTCTATACTCACACACTGAGACAGATCCACTCTGTCCTGCCCCATACAGTCTATACTCACACACTGAGACATATCCACTCTGTCCTGCCCCCTACAGTCTATACTTACACACTGAGGCAGATCCACTCTGTCCTGCCATCTACAGTCTATACTCACACACTGAGACAGATCCACTCTGTCCTGCCCCCTACAGTCTATACTCACACGCTGAGACAGATCCACTCTGTCCTGCCCCATACAGTCTATACTTACACACTGAGACAGATCCACTCTGTCTTGTCCCCTACAGTCTATACCTACACACTGAGACAGATCCACTCTGTCCTGCCCTCTACAGTCTATACTCACACACTGAGACAGATCCCCTCTGTCTTGCCCCCTACAGTCTATACTCACACGCTGAGACAGATCCACTCTGTCCTGCCCCATACAGTCTATACTTACACACTGAGACAGATCCACTCTGTCTTGCCCCCTACAGTCTATACTCACACACTGAGACAGATCCACTCTGTCCTGCCCTCTACAGTCTATACTCACACACTGAGACAGATCCCCTCTGTCTTGCCCCCTACAGTCTATACTCACAGACTGAGACAGATCCACTCTGTCCTGCCCCCAACAGTCTATACTCGCACACTGAGACAGATCCACTCTGTCCTGCCCCCTACAGTCTATACTCACACTGAGACCGATCCACTCTGTCCTGCCCCCTACAGTCTATACTTACACGCTGAGACAGATCCACTCTGTCCTGCCCTCTACAGTCTATACTCACACACTGAGACAGATCAACTCTGTTCTGCCCTCTACAGTCTATACTCACACACTGAGACAGATCCACTCTGTCCTTCCCACTCAGTCTATACTCACACACTGAGACAGATCCCCTCTGTCTTGCCCCCTACAGTCTATACTCACACGCTGAGACAGATCCACTCAGTCCTGTCCCATACAGTCTATACTTACTCACTGAGACAGATCCACTCTGTCCTGCCCTCTAAAGTCTATACTCACACACTGAGACAGATCCACTCTGTCCTGCCCCCTACATTCTATACTCACACACTGAGACAGATCCACTCTGTCCTGCCCCCTACAGTCTATACTCACACACTGAGACAAATCCACTCTGTCCTGCCCTCTACAGTCTATACTCACACACTGAGACAGATCCACTCTCTCCTGCCCCATACAGTCTATACTCACACACTGAGACAGATCCACTCTGTCCTGCCCTCTACAGTCTATACTCACACACTGAGACAGATCCACTCTGTCCTGCCCTCTACAGTCTATACTCACACACTGAGAAAGATCCACTCTGTCCTGCCCCATACAGTCTATACTCACACACTGAGACATATCCACTCTGTCCTGCCCCCTACAGTCTATACTTACACACTGAGACAGATCCACTCTGTCCTGCCCCCTACAGTCTATACTTACACGCTGAGACAGATCCACTCTGTCCTGCCCTCTACAGTCTATACTCACACACTGAGACAGATCAACTCTGTTCTGCCCTCTACAGTCTATACTCACACACTGAGACAGATCCACTCTGTCCTTCCCACTCAGTCTATACTCACACACTGAGACAGATCCCTCTGTCTTGCCCCCTACAGTCTATACTCACACGCTGAGACAGATCCACTCAGTCCTGTCCCATACAGTCTATACTTACTCACTGAGACAGATCCACTCTGTCCTGCCCTCTAAAGTCTATACTCACACACTGAGACAGATCCACTCTGTCCTGCCCCCTACATTCTATACTCACACACTGAGACAGATCCACTCTGTCCTGCCCCCTACAGTCTATACTCACACACTGAGACAAATCCACTCTGTCCTGCCCTCTACAGTCTATACTCACACACTGAGACAGATCCACTCTCTCCTGCCCCATACAGTCTATACTCACACACTGAGACAGATCCACTCTGTCCTGCTCTCTACAGCCTATACTCACACACTGAGACAGATCCACTCTGTCCTGCCCTCTATAGTCTATACTTACACACTGAGACAGATCCACTCTGTCCTGCCCCTACAGTCTATACTCACACACTGAGACAGATCCACTCTGTCCTGCCCCATACAGTCTATACTCACACACTGAGACAGATCCACTCTGTCCTACCCTCTACAGTCTATACTCACACACTGAGACAGATCCACTCTGTCTTGCCCCCTACAGTCTATACTCACACACTGAGACAGATCCACTCTGTCCTGCCCCATACAGTCTATACTCACACACTGAGACAAATCCACTCTGTCCTGCCCCCTACAGTCTATACTTACACACTGAGGCATATCCACTCTGTCCTGCCCTCTACAGTCTATACTCACACACTGAGACAGATCCACTCTGTCCTGCCCCCTACAGTCTATACTCACACACTGAGACATATCCACTCTGTCCTGCCCCCTACAGTCTATACTTACACACTGAGGCAGATCCACTCTGTCCTGCCCTCTACAGTCTATACTCACACACTGAGACAGATCCACTCTGTCCTGCCCCCTACAGTCTATACTCACACGCTGAGACAGATCCACTCTGTCCTGCCCCATACAGTCTATACTTACACATTGAGACAGATCCACTCTGTCTTGCCCCCTACAGTCTATACTCACACACTGAGACAGATCCACTCTGTCCTGCCCTCTACAGTCTACACTCACACACTGAGACAGATCCCCTCTGTCTTGCCCCCTACAGTCTATACTCACACACTGAGACAGATCCACTCTGTCCTGCCCCAACAGTCTATACTCACACACTGAGACAGATCCACTCTGTCCTGCCCCCTACAGTCTATACTCACACTGAGACCGATCCCCTCTGTCCTGCCCCCTACAGTCTATACTCACACACTGAGACAGATCCACTCTGTCCTGCCCTCTACAGTCTATACTCACACACTGAGACAGATCCACTCTGTCCAGCCCCATACAGTCTATACTCACACACTGAGACATATCCACTCTCTCCTGCCCCCTACAGTCTATACTTACACACTGAGGCAGATCCACTCTGTCCTGCCCCCTACAGTCTATACTTACACACTGAGACAGATCCACTCTGTCCTGCCCCCTACAGTCTATACTCACACGCTGAGACAGATCCACTCAGTCCTGCCCCATACAGTCTATACTTACTCACTGAGACAGATCCACTCTGTCCTGCCCTCTAAAGTCTATACTCACACACTGAGACAGATCCACTCTGTCCTGCCCCCTACATTCTATACTCACACACTGAGACAGATCCACTCTGTCCTGCCCCTACAGTCTATACTCACACACTGAGACAAATCCACTCTGTCCTGCCCTCTACAGTCTATACTCACACACTGAGACAGATCCACTCTGTCCTGCCCCATACAGTCTATACTCACACACTGAGACAGATCCACTCTGTCCTGCCCTCTACAGCCTATACTCACACACTGAGACAGATCCACTCTGTCCTGCCCTCTATAGTCTATACTTACACACTGAGACAGATCCACTCTGTCCTGCCCCCTACAGTCTATACTCACACACTGAGACAGATCCACTCTGTCCTGCCCCATACAGTCTATACTCACACTGAGACAGATCCACTCTGTCCTGCCCTCTACAGTCTATACTCATACACTGAGACAGATCCACTCTGTCTTGCCCTCTACAGTCTATACTCACACACTGAGACACATCCACTCTGTCCTGCCCCATACAGTCTATACTCACACACTGAGACAGATCCACTCTGTCCTGCCCCCTACAGTCTATACTTACACACTGAGGCAGATCCACTCTGTCCTGCCCTCTACAGTCTATACTCACACACTGAGACAGATCCACTCTGTCCTGCCCTCTACAGTCTATACTCACACACTGAGACAGATCCACTCTGTCCTGCCCCATACAGTCTATACTCACACACTGAGACATATCCACTCTGTCCTGCCCCCTACAGTCTATACTTACACACTGAGGCAGATCCACTCTGTCCTGCCATCTACAGTCTATACTCACACACTGAGACAGATCCACTCTGTCCTGCCCCCTACAGTCTATACTCACACGCTGAGACAGATCCACTCTGTCCTGCCCCATACACTCTATACTTACACACTGAGACAGATCCACTCTGTCTTGCCCCCTACAGTCTATACCTACACACTGAGACAGATCCACTCTGTCCTGCCCTCTACAGTCTATACTCACACACTGAGACAGATCCCCTCTGTCTTGCCCCCTACAGTCTATACTCACACGCTGAGACAGATCCACTCTCTCCTGCCCCATACAGTCTATACTTACACACTGAGACAGATCCACTCTGTCTTGCCCCCTGCAGTCTATACTCACACAGTGAGACAGATCCACTCTGTCCTGCCCTCTACAGTCTATACTCACACACTGAGACAGATCCCCTCTGTCTTGCCCCCTACAGTCTATACTCACACACTGAGACAGATCCACTCTGTCCTGCCCCCAACAGTCTATACTCGCACACTGAGACAGATCCACTCTGTCCTGCCCCATACAGTCTATACTCACACACTGAGACAGATCCACTCTGTCCTGCCCCCTACAGTCTATACTCACACGCTGAGACAGATCCACTCTGTCCTGCCCCATACAGTCTATACTTAACCACTGAGACAGATCCACTCTGTCCTGCCCTCTAAAGTCTATACTCACACACTGAGACAGATCCACTCTGTCCTGCCCCCTACATTCTATACTCACACACTGAGACAGATCCACTCTGTCCTGCCCCCTACAGTCTATACTCACACACTGAGACAGATCCACTCTGTCCTGCCCCATACAGTCTATACTCACACACTGAGACAGATCCACTCTGTCCTGCCCTCTACAGCCTATACTCACACACTGAGACAGATCCACTCTGTCCTGCCCTCTATAGTCTATACTTACACACTGAGACAGATCCACTCTGTCCTGCCCCCTACAGTCTATACTCACACACTGAGACAGATCCACTCTGTCCTACCCCATACAGTCTATACTCACACTGAGACAGATCCACTCTGTCCTGCCCTCTACAGTCTATACTCATACACTGAGACAGATCCACTCTGTCTTGCCCTCTACAGTATATACTCACACACTGAGACAGATCCACTCTGTCCTGCCCCATACAGTCTATACTCACACACTGAGACAGATCCACTCTGTCCTGCCCCCTACAGTCTATACTTACACACTGAGGCAGATCCACTCTGTCCTGCCCTCTACAGTCTATACTCACACACTGAGACAGATCCACTCTGTCCTGCCCTCTACAGTCTATACTCACACACTGAGACAGATCCACTCTGTCCTGCCCCATACAGTCTATACTCACACACTGAGACATATCCACTCTGTCCTGCCCCCTACAGTCTATACTTACACACTGAGGCAGATCCACTCTGTCCTGCCATCTACAGTCTATACTCACACACTGAGACAGATCCACTCTGTCCTGCCCCCTACAGTCTATACTCACACGCTGAGACAGATCCACTCTGTCCTGCCCCATACAGTCTATACTTACACACTGAGACAGATCCACTCTGTCTTGCCCCCTACAGTCTATACCTACACACTGAGACAGATCCACTCTGTCCTGCCCTCTACAGTCTATACTCACACACTGAGACAGATCCCCTCTGTCTTGCCCCCTACAGTCTATACTCACACGCTGAGACAGATCCACTCTGTCCTGCCCCATACAGTCTATACTTACACACTGAGACAGATCCACTCTGTCTTGCCCCCTACAGTCTATACTCACACACTGAGACAGATCCACTCTGTCCTGCCCTCTACAGTCTATACTCACACACTGAGACAGATCCCCTCTGTCTTGCCCCCTACAGTCTATACTCACAGACTGAGACAGACTGTCCTGCCCCCAACAGACTGAGACAGATCCACTCTGTCCTGCCCCCTACAGTCTATACTCACACTGAGACGATCCACTCTGTCCTGCCCCCTACAGTCTATACTTACACGCTGAGACAGATCCACTCTGTCCTGCCCTCTACAGTCTATACTCACACACTGAGACAGATCCACTCTGTCCTGCCCTCTACAGTCTATACTCACACACTGAGACAGATCCACTCTGTCCTGCCCCACTCAGTCTTACTCACACACTGAGACAGATCCCTCTGTCTTGCCCCCTACAGTCTATACTCACACGCTGAGACAGATCCACTCAGTCCTGTCCCATACAGTCTATACTTACTCACTGAGACAGATCCACTCTGTCCTGCCCTCTAAAGTCTATACTCACACACTGAGACAGATCCACTCTGTCCTGCCCCCTACATTCTATACTCACACACTGAGACAGATCCACTCTGTCCTGCCCCCTACAGTCTATACTCACACACTGAGACAAATCCACTCTGTCCTGCCCTCTACAGTCTATACTCACACACTGAGACAGATCCACTCTGTCCTGCCCCATACAGTCTATACTCACACACTGAGACAGATCCACTCTGTCCTGCTCTCTACAGCCTATACTCACACACTGAGACAGATCCACTCTGTCCTGCCCTCTATAGTCTATACTACACACTGAGACAGATCCACTCTGTCCTGCCCCCTACAGTCTATACTCACACACTGAGACAGATCCACTCTGTCCTGCCCCATACAGTCTATACTCACACACTGAGACAGATCCACTCTGTCCTACCCTCTACAGTCTATACTCACACACTGAGACAGATCCACTCTGTCCTGCCCCCTACATTCTATACTCACATGCTGAGACAGATCCACTCTGTCCTGCCCTCTACAGTCTATACTCACACACTGAGACAGATCCACTCTGTCCTGCCCTCTACAGCCTATACTCACACACTGAGACAGATCCACTCTGTCCTGCCCTCTATAGTCTATACTTACACACTGAGACAGATCCACTCTGTCCTGCCCTCTACAGTCTATACTCACACACTGAGACAGATCCACTCTGTCTTGCCCTCTACAGTCTATACTCACACACTGAGACAGATCCACTCTGTCCTGCCCTCTACAGTCTAAACTCACACACTGAGACAGATCCACTCTGTCCTGCCCTCTACAGTCTATACTCACACACTGAGACAGATCCACTCTGTCCTGCCCCTACAGTCTATACTTACACACTGAGACAGATCCAATCTGTCCTGCCCTCTACTGTCTATACTCACACACTGAGACACATCCACTCTGTCCTGCCCACTACAGTCTATACTCACACACTGAGACAGATCCACTCTGTCCTGCCCTCTACAGTCTATACTCACACACTGAGAAAGATCCACTCTGTCCTGCCCCATACAGTCTATACTCACACACTGAGACATATCCACTCTGTCCTGCCCCCTACAGTCTATACTTACACACTGAGGCAGATCCACTCTGTCCTGCCCCTACAGTCTATACTTACACACTGAGACAGATCCACTCTGTCCTGCCCCCTACAGTCTATACTTACACGCTGAGACAGATCCACTCTGTCCTGCCCTCTACAGTCTATACTCACACACTGAGACAGATCAACTCTGTTCTGCCCTCTACAGTCTATACTCACACACTGAGACAGATCCACTCTGTCCTTCCCACTCAGTCTATACTCACACACTGAGAGATCCCTCTGTCTTGCCCCCTACAGTCTATACTCACACGCTGAGACAGATCCACTCAGTCCTGTCCCATACAGTCTATACTTACTCACTGAGACAGATCCACTCTGTCCTGCCCTCTAAAGTCTATACTCACACACTGAGACAGATCCACTCTGTCCTGCCCCCTACATTCTATACTCACACACTGAGACAGATCCACTCTGTCCTGCCCCCTACAGTCTATACTCACACACTGAGACAAATCCACTCTGTCCTGCCCTCTACAGTCTATACTCACACACTGAGACAGATCCACTCTGTCCTGCCCCATACAGTCTATACTCACACACTGAGACAGATCCACTCTGTCCTGCTCTCTACAGCCTATACTCACACACTGAGACAGATCCACTCTGTCCTGCCCTCTATAGTCTATACTTACACACTGAGACAGATCCACTCTGTCCTGCCCCCTACAGTCTATACTCACACACTGAGACAGATCCACTCTGTCCTGCCCCATACAGTCTATACTCACACACTGAGACAGATCCACTCTGTCCTACCCTCTACAGTCTATACTCACACACTGAGACAGATCCACTCTGTCTTGCCCTCTACAGTCTATACTCACACACTGAGACAGATCCACTCTGTCCTGCCCCATACAGTCTATACTCACACACTGAGACAAATCCACTCTGTCCTGCCCCCTACAGTCTATACTTACACACTGAGGCATATCCACTCTGTCCTGCCCTCTACAGTCTATACTCACACACTGAGACAGATCCACTCTGTCCTGCCCCCTACAGTCTATACTCACACACTGAGACATATCCACTCTGTCCTGCCCCCTACAGTCTATACTTACACACTGAGGCAGATCCACTCTGTCCTGCCCTCTACAGTCTATACTCACACACTGAGACAGATCCACTCTGTCCTGCCCCCTACAGTCTATACTCACACGCTGAGACAGATCCACTCTGTCCTGCCCCATACAGTCTATACTTACACATTGAGACAGATCCACTCTGTCTTGCCCCCTACAGTCTATACTCACACACTGAGACAGATCCACTCTGTCCTGCCCCATACAGTCTATACTCACACACTGAGACAAATCCACTCTGTCCTGCCCCCTACAGTCTATACTTACACACTGAGGCATATCCACTCTGTCCTGCCCTCTACAGTCTATACTCACACACTGAGACAGATCCACTCTGTCCTGCCCCCTACAGTCTATACTCACACACTGAGACAGATCCACTCTGTCCTGCCCCCTACAGTCTATACTTACACACTGAGGCAGATCCACTCTGTCCTGCCCTCTACAGTCTATACTCACACACTGAGACAGATCCACTCTGTCCTGCCCCCTACAGTCTATACTCACACGCTGAGACAGATCCACTCTGTCCTGCCCCATACAGTCTATACTTACACATTGAGACAGATCCACTCTGTCTTGCCCCCTACAGTCTATACTCACACACTGAGACAGATCCACTCTGTCCTGCCCCCTACAGTCTATACTCACACACTGAGACAGATCCACTCTGTCCTGCCCCAACAGTCTATACTCACACACTGAGACAGATCCACTCTGTCCTGCCCCCTACAGTCTATACTCACACTGAGACCGATCCCTCTGTCCTGCCCCCTACAGTCTATACTCACACACTGAGACAGATCCACTCTGTCCTGCCCTCTACAGTCTATACTCACACACTGAGACAGATCCACTCTGTCCAGCCCCATACAGTCTATACTCACACACTGAGACATATCCACTCTCTCCTGCCCCCTACAGTCTATACTTACACACTGAGGCAGATCCACTCTGTCCTGCCCCCTACAGTCTATACTTACACACTGAGACAGATCCACTCTGTCCTGCCCCCTACAGTCTATACTCACACGCTGAGACAGATCCACTCAGTCCTGCCCCATACAGTCTATACTTACTCACTGAGACAGATCCACTCTGTCCTGCCCTCTAAAGTCTATACTCACACACTGAGACAGATCCACTCTGTCCTGCCCCCTACATTCTATACTCACACACTGAGACAGATCCACTCTGTCCTGCCCCCTACAGTCTATACTCACACACTGAGACAAATCCACTCTGTCCTGCCCTCTACAGTCTATACTCACACACTGAGACAGATCCACTCTGTCCTGCCCCATACAGTCTATACTCACACACTGAGACAGATCCACTCTGTCCTGCCCTCTACAGCCTATACTCACACACTGAGACAGATCCACTCTGTCCTGCCCTCTATAGTCTATACTTACACACTGAGACAGATCCACTCTGTCCTGCCCCCTACAGTCTATACTCACACACTGAGACAGATCCACTCTGTCCTGCCCCATACAGTCTATACTCACACTGAGACAGATCCACTCTGTCCTGCCCTCTACAGTCTATACTCATACACTGAGACAGATCCACTCTGTCTTGCCCTCTACAGTCTATACTCACACACTGAGACACATCCACTCTGTCCTGCCCCATACAGTCTATACTCACACACTGAGACAGATCCACTCTGTCCTGCCCCCTACAGTCTATACTTACACACTGAGGCAGATCCACTCTGTCCTGCCCTCTACAGTCTATACTCACACACTGAGACAGATCCACTCTGTCCTGCCCTCTACAGTCTATACTCACACACTGAGACAGATCCACTCTGTCCTGCCCCATACAGTCTATACTCACACACTGAGACATATCCACTCTGTCCTGCCCCCTACAGTCTATACTTACACACTGAGGCAGATCCACTCTGTCCTGCCATCTACAGTCTATACTCACACACTGAGACAGATCCACTCTGTCCTGCCCCCTACAGTCTATACTCACACGCTGAGACAGATCCACTCTGTCCTGCCCCATACACTCTATACTTACACACTGAGACAGATCCACTCTGTCTTGCCCCCTACAGTCTATACCTACACACTGAGACAGATCCACTCTGTCCTGCCCTCTACAGTCTATACTCACACACTGAGACAGATCCCCTCTGTCTTGCCCCCTACAGTCTATACTCACACGCTGAGACAGATCCACTCTCTCCTGCCCCATACAGTCTATACTTACACACTGAGACAGATCCACTCTGTCTTGCCCCCTGCAGTCTATACTCACACACTGAGACAGATCCACTCTGTCCTGCCCTCTACAGTCTATACTCACACACTGAGACAGATCCCCTCTGTCTTGCCCCCTACAGTCTATACTCACAGACTGAGACAGATCCACTCTGTCCTGCCCCCAACAGTCTATACTCGCACACTGAGACAGATCCACTCTGTCCTGCCCCATACAGTCTATACTCACACACTGAGACAGATCCACTCTGTCCTGCCCCTACAGTCTATACTCACACGCTGAGACAGATCCACTCTGTCCTGCCCCATACAGTCTATACTTAACCACTGAGACAGATCCACTCTGTCCTGCCCTCTAAAGTCTATACTCACACACTGAGACAGATCCACTCTGTCCTGCCCCCTACATTCTATACTCACACACTGAGACAGATCCACTCTGTCCTGCCCCCTACAGTCTATACTCACACACTGAGACAGATCCACTCTGTCCTGCCCCATACAGTCTATACTCACACACTGAGACAGATCCACTCTGTCCTGCCCTCTACAGCCTATACTCACACACTGAGACAGATCCACTCTGTCCTGCCCTCTATAGTCTATACTTACACACTGAGACAGATCCACTCTGTCCTGCCCCCTACAGTCTATACTCACACACTGAGACAGATCCACTCTGTCCTACCCCATACAGTCTATACTCACACTGAGACAGATCCACTCTGTCCTGCCCTCTACAGTCTATACTCATACACTGAGACAGATCCACTCTGTCTTGCCCTCTACAGTCTATACTCACACACTGAGACAGATCCACTCTGTCCTGCCCCATACAGTCTATACTCACACACTGAGACAGATCCACTCTGTCCTGCCCCCTACAGTCTATACTTACACACTGAGGCAGATCCACTCTGTCCTGCCCTCTACAGTCTATACTCACACACTGAGACAGATCCACTCTGTCCTGCCCTCTACAGTCTATACTCACACACTGAGACAGATCCACTCTGTCCTGCCCCATACAGTCTATACTCACACACTGAGACATATCCACTCTGTCCTGCCCCCTACAGTCTATACTTACACACTGAGGCAGATCCACTCTGTCCTGCCATCTACAGTCTATACTCACACACTGAGACAGATCCACTCTGTCCTGCCCCCTACAGTCTATACTCACACGCTGAGACAGATCCACTCTGTCCTGCCCCATACAGTCTATACTTACACACTGAGACAGATCCACTCTGTCTTGCCCCCTACAGTCTATACCTACACACTGAGACAGATCCACTCTGTCCTGCCCTCTACAGTCTATACTCACACACTGAGACAGATCCCCTCTGTCTTGCCCCCTACAGTCTATACTCACACGCTGAGACAGATCCACTCTGTCCTGCCCCATACAGTCTATACTTACACACTGAGACAGATCCACTCTGTCTTGCCCCCTACAGTCTATACTCACACACTGAGACAGATCCACTCTGTCCTGCCCTCTACAGTCTATACTCACACACTGAGACAGATCCCCTCTGTCTTGCCCCCTACAGTCTATACTCACAGACTGAGACAGATCCACTCTGTCCTGCCCCCAACAGTCTATACTCGCACACTGAGACAGATCCACTCTGTCCTGCCCCCTACAGTCTATACTCACACTGAGACCGATCCACTCTGTCCTGCCCCCTACAGTCTATACTTACACACTGAGACAGATCCACTCTGTCTTGCCCCCTACAGTCTATACTCACACACTGAGACAGATCCACTCTGTCCTGCCCCATACAGTCTATACTCACACACTGAGACAGATCCACTCTGTCCTGCCCCCTACAGTCTATAGTCACACGCTGAGACAGATCCACTCTGTCCTGCCCTCTACAGTCTATACTCACACACTGAGACAGATCCACTCTGTCCTGCCCTCTACAGTCCATACTCACACACTGAGACAGATCCACTCTGTCCTGCCCCCTACATTCTATACTCACACACTGAGACAGATCCACTCTGTCCTGCCCCCTACAGTCTATACTCACACACTGAGACAGATCCACTCTGTCCTGCCCTCTATAGTCTATACTTACACACTGAGACAGATCCACTCTGTCCTGCCCCCTACAGTCTATACTCACACACTGAGACAGATCCACTCTGTCCTGCCCCATACAGTCTATACTCACACTGAGACAGATCCACTCTGTCCTGCCCTCTACAGTCTATACTCATACACTGAGACAGATCCACTCTGTCTTGCCCTCTACAGTCTATACTCACACACTGAGACAGATCCACTCTGTCCTGCCCCATACAGTCTATACTCACACACTGAGACAGATCCACTCTGTCCTGCCCCCTTCAGTCTATACTTACACACTGAGGCAGATCCACTCTGTCCTGCCCTCTACAGTCTATACTCACACACTGAGACAGATCCACTCTGTCCTGCCCTCTACAGTCTATACTCACACACTGAGACAGATCCACTCTGTCCTGCCCCATACAGTCTATACTCACACACTGAGACATATCCACTCTGTCCTGCCCCCTACAGTCTATACTTACACACTGAGGCAGATCCACTCTGTCCTGCCATCTACAGTCTATACTCACACACTGAGACAGATCCACTCTGTCCTGCCCCCTACAGTCTATACTCACACGCTGAGACAGATCCACTCTGTCCTGCCCCATACAGTCTATACTCACACGCTGAGACAGATCCACTCTGTCCTGCCCCATACAGTCTATACTTACACACTGAGACAGATCCACTCTCTCTTGCCCCCTACAGTCTATACCTACACACTGAGACAGATCCACTCTGTCCTGCCCTCTACAGTCTATACTCACACACTGAGACAGATCCCCTCTGTCTTGCCCCCTACAGTCTATACTCACACGCTGAGACAGATCCACTCTGTCCTGCCCCATACAGTCTATACTTACACACTGAGACAGATCCACTCTGTCTTGCCCCCTACAGTCTATACTCACACACTGAGACAGATCCACTCTGTCCTGCCCTCTACAGTCTATACTCACACACTGAGACAGATCCCCTCTGTCTTGCCCCCTACAGTCTATACTCACAGACTGAGACAGATCCACTCTGTCCTGCCCCCAACAGTCTATACTCGCACACTGAGACAGATCCACTCTGTCCTGCCCCCTACAGTCTATACTTACACACTGAGGCAGATCCACTCTGTCCTGCCCCCTACAGTCTATACTTACACACTGAGACAGATCCACTCTGTCCTGCCCCATACAGTCTATACTCACACACTGAGACAGATCCACTCTGTCCTGCCCCCTACAGTCTATACTCACACGCTGAGACAGATCCACTCTGTCCTGCCCCATACAGTCTATACTTACTCACTGAGACAGATCCACTCTGTCCTGCCCTCTAAAGTCTATACTCACACACTGAGACAGATCCACTCTGTCCTGCCCCTACATTCTTTACTCACACACTGAGACAGATCCACTCTGTCCTGTCCCCTACAGTCTATACTCACACACTGAGACAAATCCACTCTGTCCTGCCCTCTACAGTCTATACTCACACACCGAGACAGATCCACTCTGTCCTGCCCTCTATAGTCTATACTTACACACTGAGACAGATCCACTCTGTCCTGCCCCCTACAGTCTATACTCACACACTGAGACAGATCCACTCTGTCCTGCCCTCTACAGTCTATACTCACACACTGAGACAGATCCACTCTGTCCTGCCCCATACAGTCTATACTCACACACTGAGACAGATCCACTCTGTCCTGCCCCATACAGTCTATACTTACACACTGAGACAGATCCACTCTGTCTTGCCCCCTACAGTCTATACTCACACACTGAGACAGATCCACTCTGTCCTGCCCTCTACAGTCTATACTCACACACTGAGACAGATCCCCTCTGTCTTGCCCCCTACAGTCTATACTCACAGACTGAGACAGATCCACTCTGTCCTGCCCCCAACAGTCTATACTCGCACACTGAGACAGATCCACTCTGTCCTGCCCTCTACAGTCTATACTCACACACTGAGACAGATCCCCTCTGTCTTGCCCCCTACAGTCTATACTCACAGACTGAGACAGATCCACTCTGTCCTGCCCCCAACAGTCTATACTCGCACACTGAGACAGATCCACTCTGTCCTGCCCCCTACAGTCTCTACTTACACACTGAGGCAGATCCACTCTGTCCTGCCCCCTACAGTCTATACTTACACACTGAGACAGATCCACTCTGTCCTGCCCCATACAGTCTATACTCACACACTGAGACAGATCCACTCTGTCCTGCCCCCTACAGTCTATACTTACACACTGAGGCAGATCCACTCTGTCCTGCCCCCTACAGTCTATACTTACACACTGAGACAGATCCACTCTGTCCTGCCCCCTACAGTCTATACTCACACGCTGAGACAGATCCACTCTGTCCTGCCCCATACAGTCTATACTCACACGCTGAGACAGATCCACTCTGTCCTGCCCCATACAGTCTATACTTACTCACTGAGACAGATCCACTCTGTCCTGCCCTCTAAAGTCTATACTCACACACTGAGACAGATCCACTCTGTCCTGCCCCCTACATTCTTTACTCACACACTGAGACAGATCCACTCTGTCCTGTCCCCTACAGTCTATACTCACACACTGAGACAAATCCACTCTGTCCTGCCCTCTACAGTCTATACTCACACACCGAGACAGATCCACTCTGTCCTGCCCCATACAGTCTATACTCACACACTGAGACAGATCCACTCTGTCCTGCCCTCTACAGCCTATACTCACACACTGAGACAGATCCACTCTGTCCTGCCCCCTACAGTCTATACTCACACACTGAGACAGATCCACTCTGTCCTGCCCCATACAGTCTATACTCACACTGAGGCAGATCCACTCTGTCCTGCCCTCTACAGTCTATACTCACACACTGAGACAGATCCACTCTGTCCTGCCCTCTACAGTCTATACTCACACACTGAGACAGATCCACTCTGTCCTGCCCCATACAGTCTGTACTCACACACTGAGACATATCCACTCTGTCCTGCCCCCTACAGTCTATACTTACACACTGAGGCAGATCCACTCTGTCCTGCCATCTACAGTCTATACTCACACACTGAGACAGATCCACTCTGTCCTGCCCCCTACAGTCTATACTCACACGCTGAGACAGATCCACTCTGTCCTGCCCCATACAGTCTATACCTACACACTGAGACAGATCCACTCTGTTCTGCCCTCTACAGTCTATACTCACACACTGAGACAGATCCCCTCTGTCTTGCCCCCTACAGTCTATACTCACAGACTGAGACAGATCCACTCTGTCCTGCCCCCAACAGTCTATACTCGCACACTGAGACAGATCCACTCTGTCCTGCCCCCTACAGTCTATACTCACACTGAGACCGATCCACTCTGTCCTGCCCCCTACAGTCTATACTCACACACTGAGAAAGATCCACTCTGTCTTGCCCTCTGCAGTCTATACTCACACACTGAGACAGATCCACTCTGTCCTGCCCCCTACAGTCTATACTCACACGCTGAGACAGATCCACTCTGTCCTGCCCCATACAGTCTATACTCACGCACTGAGACAGATCCACTCTGTCTTGCCCTCTACAGTCTATACTCACACACTGAGACAGATCCACTCTGTCCTGCCCCATACAGTCTATACTCACACACTGAAACAGATCCACTCTGTCCTGCCCCCTACAGTCTATACTTACACACTGAGGCAGATCCACTCTGTCCTGCCCTCTACAGTCTATACTCACACACTGAGACAGATCCACTCTGTCCTGCCCCCTACAGTCTATACTCACACGCTGAGACAGATCCACTCTGTCCTGCCCCATACAGTCTATACTTACACACTGAGACAGATCCACTCTGTATATATATATATCCCATTTAGCAGACGCTTTTGTCCAAAGCGACTTACAAGTCGGCTGGGGCCACTACTTTTACATATGGGAGACAGCTTGGCGTTGCAAGCGCCATGCTCTACCGACTGAGCCACACAAACTTTTTACTCTGTCTTGCCCCCTACAGTCTATACTCACACACTGAGACAGATCCACTCTGTCTTGCCCCCTACAGTCTATACTCACACCCTGAGACAGATCCACTCTGTCCTGCCCCCAACAGTCTATACTCACACACTGAGACAGATCCACTCTGTCCTGCCCTCTACAGTCTATACTCACACACTGAGACAGATCCCCTCTGTCTTGCCCCCTACAGTCTATACTCACACGCTGAGACAGATCCACTCTGTCCTGCCCCATACAGTCTATACTTACACACTGAGACAGATCCACTCTGTCTTGCCCCCTACAGTCTATACTCACACACTGAGACAGATCCACTCTGTCCTGCCCTCTACAGTCTATACTCACACACTGAGACAGATCCCCTCTGTCTTGCCCCCTACAGTCTATACTTACACACTGAGACAGATCCACTCTTTCCTGCCCCCTACAGTCTATACTCACACACTGAGACAGATCCACTCTGTCCTGCCCCCAACAGTCTATACTCACACACTGAGACAGATCCACTCTGTCCTGCCCCCTACAGTCTATACTCACACTGAGACCGATCCACTCTGTCCTGCCCCCTACAGTCTATACTCACACACTTAGACAGATCCACTCTGTCTTGCCCTCTGCAGTCTATACTCACACACTGAGACAGATCCACTCTGTCCTGCCCCCTACAGTCTATACTCACACGCTGAGACAGATCCACTCTGTCCTGCCCCATACAGTCTATACTTACACACTGAGACAGATCCACTCTGTCCTGCCCTCTACAGTCTATACTCACACACTGAGACAGATCCACTCTGTCCTGCCCCATACAGTCTATACTCACACACTGAGACAGATCCACTCTGTCCTGCCCCCTACAGTCTATAGTCACACGCTGAGACAGATCCACTCTGTCCTGCCCTCTACATTCTATACTCACACACTGAGACAGATCCCCTCTGTCTTGCCCCCTACAGTCTATACTCACACACTGAGACAGATCCACTCTGTCCTGCCCTCTACAGTCTATACTCACACGCGCACTATTCTCTCCAAGGAATCCTCTCCAACAAAGGAGTGTGTTTTCAGCGGAGGTGATATTGATGTAATGTAGCAGAAAGCATCCCCTGAGTTCAACATGGTGACAATGTGTGTGTGTGGACTGAGAGGATCTGCTCTCTCTGTGTTGTGATTGTGACTGTGAGACTGAGCGTCTGTGAGAGAGTGTGAGTTGTGTTGTTGCTGGGTAGATTCAGTGTGTGGGGGTTATCTGACTAGCAAGAACAGACTACAAGATCGACTGTCATCCTGTCAGATATGAGCTGCATTACAAACGTTGTTCTCTCCTCCTCCTCTTTCACTAAGTACATAGATTCTCCCCAGGGTGTGGGGTGTGTGTGATCTTTTTTGTCTGGTTTGAAGTTCTGCCAACAGCAGAAGGCGTGCTCTGAGAGCCAGCAGTGTAATAACGCAGTCTAAAGCAATTCAATTCATGATTTGGATCTCATCCCTTCCTCTCCTCTCGTCTCTTTTCGTCTCCTCTCGTCTCCTATCCTCTCGTCTCCTTTCCTCTCATCTCCTCTCCACTTTAGCTAAATGAAACAGCCAAACAGTTGATGGAGATTGACAAGCCGACATCCAATCCCGTCCCTGGCCCCAGCTTTGACCCGTCTCCCAGCCTCCCATTGGGTCCCTGCTCCCTTGGCCCCTCCCCTGACCCATCCTCTGCAGGAAGTGGCAATGGTGCCCTCCAGAGGCAAGAGGAGGAGAGAAGAGGGGGAGAGGGGAAGAAAAACGCTAAGAAGCGCCACTCGTTCACAGCTCTGAGTGTGACGCAGCGGACAGCTCAGCTCAACAACAGACACAGCATGGAGATCTCCCACCCTGTCCTCATCAGCTCCTCTGACCCCAGGGCTGCTGCACGTATACAGGACTCTCCCCCCGGTCCCGCTCCCTCCTCAGTCGGAGTTCTGGTTCCTCCCAGAATGGCTTCAGTCACCTCAGAACTGCTGGCTCAAGCCAAGGTCCAACTACCACTCAACATGTAAGTTTACTCATCACACAGGCATGGTTTACTAACTGGTAAATCTATAGGTAAATGAGTTGAATAGAAATGCTGTCTGTTTACTTTGATCTGCTGTCCTGTCTATAAGGTAAAACATAAGCTGAGTGGAATATAAAGATTGTGCTGCATCTACTACCATATCTTCCTGGACGTGCGTGCACACACACAAACACACACTATCCAGAGCGGGTTGTCCCGCTAATGAGGTCGGACACTTCCATCTCCGACCGGCAACCTGCCCTGTTGCTATGGGAAAACGTCCCCTAGTTACCATAGCAACCCAGAGGCAGTGCATGGACACCTGCTTACTCTCCCCTCCTATTATTCTTCAGACATACAGTACCAGTCAGAAGTTAGGACACACCTACTCATTCAAGGATTTTTCTTTATTTTTACTATTTTCTACATTGTAAAATAATAGTGAAGACATCAAAACTATGAAATAACACATATGGAATCATGTAGTAACCAAAAAAGTGTAAAACAAATCAAAATATATTTTATTTTTGAGATTCTTCAAAGTAGCCTCCCTTTGCGTTGATGACAGCTTTGCACACTCTTGGCATTCTCTCAACCAACCATGAAATGTGTTTCCATGGTTGAGCAGCTGCACACAAGCCTAAGATCACCATGCGCAATGCCAAGCTTCAGTGTAAAGCTTGCCGCCATTGGACTCTGGAGCCGTGGAAACGCATTCTCTGAAATCATGAATCATGCTTCACTATCTGGCAGTCCGTCGGACGAATCGGGGTTTGGTAGTTACCAAGAGAACGCTACCCGCCCAAATGCATAATGACAACTGTAAAGTATGGTGGAGGAGAAATAATGGTCTGGGGCTGTTTTTCATGGTTTGGGCTAGGACCCTTAGTTCCAGTGAAGGGAAATCTTAACGCTACAGAATACAATGACATTCTAGATGATTCTGTGCAAAGCCCTTTCCTGTTTTAGCATGACGATGCCCGCATGCACAGCGTGAGGTCCATACAGAAGTGGTTTGTCAAGATCGGTGTGGAAGAACCTGACTGGCCTGCACGGACCGCTGACCTCAACCCCATTGAACACCTTTGGGATGAATTGGAACACCGACTGTGAGCCAGGTCTAATTGCCCAACATAGGTGCCCGACCTCACTAATGCTATTATGGCTGAATGGAAGCAAGTCCCCTCAGCAATGTTCCAACATCTAGTGAAAAGCCTTCCCTGAAGAGTGGAGACTGTTATTGCAGCAAAGGGGGAATCAACTCCATATTAATGGCCATGATTTTGGAATGAGATGTTTGACAAGCAGGTGTCCACATACTTTTGGTCATATAGTGTATATTCAGACATAAATTCAGACATGTACATTCAGATATCAAACATATATTCAGTCGTACCTTCCAACAGTATTTAGACAGTGAATGCCCCCCAAAATATTGTTCTTTATTCCAGCAAATTGGATATGAGATCAAATAATGCACATGAGGCATGTACAAAATCTCACCTTTTATGTGGTTGCATTTTATTACATAGTTGTTTGTCCATATTAAAACAATACCAGTCATTTGTTCAGTCAAATGATCCTAAACGACGTCTCTGTGTATCCCAGCTACCTGGCCCTGTATGCGTATAAGTCCCAGAAGGCAGATGAGTTGGAGCTGAGGAAAGGAGAGATGTACCGTGTCACAGAGAAGTGTCAGGACGGCTGGTTTAAAGGGACCTCTCTACGCACCGCTGCTTCCGGAGTCTTCCCTGGAAACTATGTCACACCCGTCTCACGGTGAGACACGCACAGGCACGAACGCACGCACACTCACACACACATTTTCTCACGCAAATACTCTCTTTCTCCCTCTCACACACACCCTTTCAAACACATAACTCTGTTTGCGTGACAGGCGGAGGATAAGCAGCATATTGATGGCAGTATAATAGGGGATATCAATAGTATCTTGGTCACTATTCTAACAGGACTGGAACCATTGAATCTCTCCCCTCTCCCAACCCCTTTCTCCCACTCGTGCTCTCTCTCTTTCTCGCTCTCTTTGCAGAGCTCCGTTTGCGGTGGGTGGTTCTCAGAACTCCTGTCTCTCAGGGCAGGAGGTGGGAGGGGTGGGACAGGGGAGTAAGGCAGCCTCCCCCTCCTCCGCCGGCCCCTCCTCCTCTCGTCCCTCCCCTCCCCCCTCTTCCCCCCAGTCTGCCGCTGCTCAGCTTAAGAACTGCCTTCGCTTTGGACAACAGACAGTTAACCAGACCCGCTCTGCCATGCAACTGGGTGAGTACACAGAGATTATTCAGGTTCTAGATCTGTAATTTCTGTAATTTCCTACATTTGATCCAGCTCTTATATCTGGCCTCTCTCCCTCCTTGCCTCTCTCCTTCCTTCCCTCTCTCTGTCAGGGAGAACATGTGTGCCTCTCTCTCTGTCTCTGTCTTACACACACACACCTGTTATCCATTACAAAATAAAGTATGACCATAGGTAGGCTATGGTAGTTTGGTCACATGTGTCATTGGCAGTCAGATGTCGTATTGGGGCGGCAGGTAGCCTAGCGGTTAGGGCATTGGGGCCGTAACCCAAAGGTCGCTGGTTTGAATACCTGAGCTGACAAGGTTAAAAATCAGAAGGCACTTAACACTAATTTTCTCCATGGGCGCCGTACTACTATGGCTAACCCTGCAAAATAACACATTTCACTGCACCTATCTGGTGTGACAATAAAATATATCTATATATAATATGATGACAGCACAAACAGGAAGCAGATGGTGTCTTGTAACAGTAAGATGACTACTGTGTGCTGTGTAATAGTTTGTAACAGTGTGTAATGTGTGTGTTCAGTCCACAGCCCGCCCTCCAGCAGCCCAGAGCGTCCCACACCCACCGTCTCTCCTCTCCGACCTCAGAAATCTTCCCCGTCGCGCTCCGCTGGTCAATCTGCTCACCCAATATCCATGGTGTCCCCCGGCCCTTCCCCCCTCTCCTCCCCTGCTTCGCGCCCTCTCTCCTGCCTCTCTTCGCCCCTCATACCACTTTCCTCCCCTCTTTCCTGCCTCACCCCTCCCAATGCCAGTGCCGCCCTGCTCAACGGAGAATCAACCAATCCCTTCCCACCTTCCTCGTCTGGCCCCTCCCACAGCAACGCCCCAAAACCAGAGAAGGTGATTCTCTTCATCTTGCTTCTCATCTCTTCTCTCTCTCTCCTTTCTCTCTCTCTCTCTCTCTCTCTCTCTCTCTCTCTCTCTCTCTCTCTCTCTCTCTCTCCCTCAACATGATGCCATAGTCAGGAGGATATAGTCAGGGAATATTGAAAGCATAGCTAGGGGAAGTGGTGTTGAGGGGAAGTGGCTTGCACCTGGACATGGTGCAGAATCATCCAACGCCAGACAGACAAACAGATGATCAGTGTGACAGGGCTGTCTCTGTGTGTTGTTCTTCATCTTGATGGGTGTATTAAAGCTGGGTCCATGGTGACAGTGATGGATGGTAGAGTTGTCTGAGAGAGAGGATCCTATCTGCTCTGGTGTTGACTGGCTTCACAGACACGAGATGAGACAGTTGGTGACAATAGGACAAATAGACTAGGGAAGGACCATGATAAACAGTCATTGACTACGAGTTGTGATGGATTAACTATAGTATTTAGTCTCATCGCATTTAACCTCCTAGCTTTCCTAACCATTTTAATTCCCCACATGCATTGGCTTATTATGCGTTGGAGTTTGCTGTCTGATTAAGTTAGAGGTTTGTGGTGTGTGTGTGTGTGTGTGTGTGTGTGTGTGTGTGTGTGTGTGTGTGTGTGTGTGTGTGTGTGTGTGTGTGTGTGTGTGTGTGTGTGTGTGTGTGTGTGTGTGTGTGTGTGTGTGTGTGTGTGTGTTATGAGGCCTGCTGTGCTGTCAGACAGATGCTACCATGCTGATTATGCACTGATAATTGGCTCTGACTCACATTTCAACCCCAAAGATGCACACAAACACACACACACACACACACACACACACACACTGAGACTAAAGTTCCCCCTGACACATCGAGACTAAACTATCTGCTGTATATGTGCTGCTCTCTGGTGGATGGTTAGAAAACTACACTCAGATCTCAAAAAGATACTGTACTGGCCAACTGGAGGAGTCAATGTTACATCAGGTAGATACTGCTGGTTAACTGTCGCTGAGACCAGGAGGGATACTGCCAGAAAAATAAAACTGTACATCTGTAGAAGACACTGCAAATTGTTTCATCCCCATTCTCTTCTCTGTCTTGTTATCTGTGTCCACAGAAGGAGAAGAAAGGAGGTCTGCTGAAGCTTCTCTCTGGAGCCGCGGCCAAGAAAAAGGCATCTCATTCTCCCCCGTCCTCCCCACCAACCCTCCCCCTGTCAGGTGCCGTCCTCCCACATCACACCCGCTCTGGCTCCTGTCCAATGGATGCCCATGGGCGTGCCGGGTCTTGTCCAATCGAGAGTGAGATGGCGGGGGCAATGGGGTTAGAGCTGCTGAACAGGAAGTCAGGATCCCTCGATCTCAACTTCCCCCGGTCGCCCCCGATGACCCGCCCCGGGAACGCACTGCTAGCTCTCCGGCCTGAACCCAAACCACTGTCCAGAGAGAGGTAAACACACACTGTAACTACTCACACTGTCAAACACACATCCTGTCCAGAGAGAGGTAAACACACACCCTGTCCAGAGAGGTAAGCACACACCCTGTCCAGAGAGAGGTAAGCACACACCCTGTCCAGAGAGAGGTAAGCACACACCCTGTCCAGAGAGAGGTAAGCACACACCCTGTCCAGAGAGGTAAGCACACACCCTGTCCAGAGAGAGGTAAGCACACACCCTGTCCAGAGAGGTAAGCACACACCCTGTCCAGAGAGAGGTAAGCACACACCCTGTCCAGAGAGGTAAGCACACACCCTGTCCAGAGAGAGGTAAGCACACACCCTGTCCAGAGAGAGGTAAGCACACACCCTGTCCAGAGAGAGGTAAGCACACACCCTGTCCAGAGAGAGGTAAGCACACGCCCTGTCCAGAGAGGTAAGCACACACCCTGTCCAGAGAGAGGTAAGCACACACCCTGTCCAGAGAGAGGTAAGCACACACCCTGTCCAGAGAGAGGTAAGCACACACCCTGTCCAGAGAGGTAAGCACACACCCTGTCCAGAGAGAGGTAAGCACACACCCTGTCCAGAGAGAGGTAAGCACACACCCTGTCCAGAGAGGAAGCACACACCCTGTCCAGAGAGAGGTAAGCACACACCCTGTCCAGAGAGAGGTAAGCACACACCCTGTCCAGAGAGAGGTAAGCACACACCCTGTCCAGAGAGAGGTATACACACACCCTGTCCAGAGAGAGGTAAGCACACACCCTGTCCAGAGAGAGGTAAGCACACACCCTGTCCAGAGAGAGGTATACACACACTGTAACTACTCACACTGTCAAACACACACCCTGTCCAGAGAGAGGTAAACACACACTGTAACTACACACTGTCAAACACACACCCTGTCCAGAGAGAGGTAAACACACACTGTAACTTCTCACATAGCCGCGTAGGGGTTCTGACAAATCAGAATAAAAATATATATAAATAAATATACTTTTTCACAAAAGCAGTGCACTGGGCCTTTACTAGTCCAGTATTAACAGACCGATAAAGCCATCTGTAGTGATGGCAAAACGGTTTCATTCTGCACCGCCCCCGTCTCCCCGTCAGCGCAAAAAATGCAGCAACCCCAACCTACTTCCCGCGGCTATAGCTACACACTCTCATGCACACACCCTCAAACATCCCCCGAGATATGCTGTATGTTACGCCACTACGCCACTACAGCACCAGGAATAACTGAGCTTCTGATCATCATTCTTCTCCTATCCCCATCGGTGTGTGTCAGAGCTAATAGTGCCCTCTTTTTTCTCTGAGAGCAACTGCGTCACACAGATGCACGCACACACACACACACAAACTGACACTCACACACAAACATTAAAACACACTGTTTCAAGCACGTATAAATCTGTGTGAAGCATTTATATATAAGACTGCTGAATGATGATGACCTGAGTAGCAGCATATATCACCTCCTAGTGTGTGTGTGTGTGTGTGTGTTTATGGTGTGCATGTGTTCGAATATGAGTTACAATGCAGCCCCACTGGTCAAGACCTGGTTAAATCAACTGCGTTTCCACGTCATTTCAGCAAAAAAAACTTTTATGTGATAACGTTGAATCAATGTGGAAAACTGATTGGATTTTCCACCCAGCTTTCAAGGATGGGCATAAATTACAAATTACAATTTCTAAATACAACTACAAAATACCCTAAAGATCACTGTATCCAAATAAAATATCATATACTTTTGCATAGTATAGTATTTTATTATAATACATGTATTTTGTATTTTAAAATACATTTGCAAGTTGACGGCCGAACAGCAACAACATTCACAGCAATGGTTACAGAATCGTTTTACTTGCTATGACTGATATGTCATTGTTTATCTACCTTAGTTGAATGTGCACTGTCACTCTGGATAAGAGTGTCCTGCTAAATGACCAAAATGTAAATGTAAAGTATATGTGAAAATGAAGAACTGCAAGCACACTGGGTACTGTCATTGGCCTTCTTTCATGGGCGGAGCTCATTAGAGTAATACTCAGCATCCTTTGCAATGGTTCATTTTTACATACACATTTATATGTAAACTCAGCAAAAAAAGAAATGTCCCTTTTTCAGGACCCTGTCTTTCAAAGATAATTCGTAAAAATCCAAATAACTTCACCAAAAGAAAGGTGCCCAGGGTCCCTGCTCATCTGCGTGAACGTGCCTTAGGCATGCTGCAAGGAGGCATGAGGACTGCAGATGTGACTAGGGTAATAAATTACAATGTCTGTACTGTGACGCCTAATGCAGAGCTACAGGGAGACAGGATGGACAGCTGATCGTCCTCGCAGTGGCAGACCACATGTAACAACACCTGTACAGGATCGGTACATCTGAACATCACACCTGCGGGACAGGTACAGGATGGCAACAACAACTGCCTGAGTTACACCAGGAATGCACAATCCCTCCATCAGTGCTCAGTCTGTCCGCGATAGGCGGGGAGAGGCTGGACTGAGGGCTTATAGACCTAATGTAAGGCAGGTCCTCACCAGACAACACCGGCAACAACGTCGCCTATGGGCACAAACCCACCGTCACTTGACCAGACAGGGCTGGAAAAAAGTGCTCTTCACTGATGAGTCACGGTTTTGTCTCACCAGGGGTGATGGTCAGATTTGTGTTTATCGTCGAAAGGAATGAGCGTTACACTGAAGCCTGTACTCTGGAGCAGGATCGATTTGGAGGTGGAGGGTCCGTCAGGGTCTGAGGCAGTGTGTCACAGCATCATCGGACTGAGCTTGTAGTCATTGCAGGCAATCTCAACGCTGTGCGTTACAGGGAAGACATCCTCCTCCCTCATGTGGTAGCCTTCCCACATGACCTTCCAGCATGACAATGCCACCAGCTCGTTCTGTGCATGATTTCATGCAAGACAGGAATGTCAGTGTTCTGCCATGGCCAGCGAAGAGCCCGGATCTCAATCCCATTGAGCACGTCTGGGACCTGTTGGATCGGAGGGTGAGGGCTAGGGCCATTCCCCCTAGAAATGTGTGGAAACTTGCATGTGCCTTGGTGGAAGAGTGGAGTAAAATCTCACAGCAAGAACTGGCAATTATGGTGCAGTCCATGAGGAGGAGATGCACTGCAGTACTTAATGCAGCTGGTGGCCACACCAGATACTGACTTACTTTTGATTTTGACCCCCCTTTGTTCAGGGCCACATTATTCCATTTCTGTTAGTCACATGTCTGTGGAACTTGTTCAGTTTATGTCTCAGTTGTTGAGTTTTGTTATGTTCATACAAATATTTAAGTTAAGTTTGCTGAAAATAAACACAGTTGACAGTGAGAGGACATTTCTTTTTTTTGCTGAGTTTAGTTCATTTAGCAGATGCTCTAATCACACGATGGTGACATCAGACTTCTGATACCAATATAGGGTGAAAGTATTTTTTAAAGTATTTTGTTAATACAAATTGCAGCTTTCAAAAGGATCTTTTTACGAAATACATTGCAGTGTAGTTCACCCCAGCGTAATACAAATTACTAAATACTCAGAAGTAATTGAAATACATATTTCAAAAACATGTAACAGGCCATCTCTGCCAACCTTTAACCTAAATCCAATGTCATGGTGAAATGATTTGTTGATTTTTCATTGAATTCAAATTAGTTGACAACTCAACCAAATTGGTTGAGGTTGAACTGACGTCTGTGCACAGTGGGTCATTATCCGTAACCCTCCCTCCCTAGGTATCGTGTGGTGGTGCCCTACCCCCCTCAGAGCGAGGCGGAGATCGAGCTGAGACAGGGAGACGTGGTGTTTGTTCATAAGAAGAGAGAAGATGGCTGGTACAAAGGAACTCTGCAGAGGACTGGACGTACTGGCCTCTTCCCTGGCAGCTTCGTAGAGATCTTCTGAACAGGACCGCTACACACACACACACACACACACACACACACACACACACACACACACACACACACACACACACACACACACACACACACACGCAGGGATGGGCAAAAATGACAAAATACAATTACAAAAGATCAATGTATCAAAATGAACTACAAAATACTTGTATTTTATAATCATTTGGGGGGCACCTATATGTGTCCTATTACACACAAGTGTGTAATAGAAATGTTTTTGAGGGGCATATCCCAACTCCCCCGAGACACCCGTAGGGGTCACGGCCAGGGTCGCCATTGTACAGCTCCCCTCGAGCAATTAGGGTTAAGTGACTTGCTGAAGGGCACAGCGACTGATTTCTTTCACCTTGTCGCCTCCAGTATTCAAACCAGCAATCTTTTGATCACTGGCCTAATGCTCTAACCTCGAGGCTACCTGCCGCCCCAAATATATTTAATTAAAATACATGTATTTTGTATATTAAAATACATAAATACATTTGCAAACTCAGTGACGGATACAGAAACTTTTAATTTGCTATGACTGATGTTGTTTATCTACCTTAGCTGAATGTACTGACTGTAAGTCACTCTGGATAAGTGTCTGCTAAATGACTAAAATGCTGTATATATGTGAAAATGAACACACCAAAACGAACTGCAAAGCACACTAGGTATTATTATTGGCCTTGTTTCGGGTCATGTCTAGATGGGATATATCTTAACCTAATTCTCTTAACCTTCTACGTTAATTCTATTAAACCTGCTATGAAAAGCACATTTTGACAAAAGCTGTATCCTTTCTAGACTTAACCTTGTTTCAGGGCGGAGCTCATTAGAATAATACTTGTCCATTATTACATACACGTTTATATTTAGTTCATTTAGCAGACGCTCTTATGACACCATAGTGCCATCAGTCTTCTGATACCAATGAAGGGTGAAAGGGGGATGGTGAACCGCTATAAACAAATGGTATAGAAAAGTGTTGTGTATTTTGAAAATACAAATTACAGCTCTCGAAAGTATCTTGTTACAAAGTACATTGGAGTGTAGTCCAGCCCAGTGTAATACAATTTACAAAATACTCAGAAGTCATTTAAATACACGTAACAGAAATACTGCCCATCTCTGCACACACGGCTACTCCAGCTCCAACCAGCCTCATAGGAGCGGGGGCCTTTATCCACAAAGGACAGCTATGGCAGGGGTCCTTCATCAACCTCATCAATGACTAGTGATGTTGACATCATCAGGAGGCGCCAGCAACTATTGAAGGCACAACAAGCGGCACACTGTATTTTTCTATTGCTTCAGTGTATATTTGTTTTAAACATCAGTGTCCGTATGAATGTGTGGTATGGCGAGAGACATGCCGCAGACATTGGCTAACCTGATACCTATTCTTTCTGGTCGGTGTGTGTGTATGCGTGTCTGTATTCATGTGTGCGAGTAAGAGAGACCAGTAGTTGGTAATACCAGTCATGTGGAAACTCAACATTGGGAAAGAAAGCACATCAACAGTCCCAAATGTTCTTAATTTTAACATACCCCACTTCTGGCAAGCTACTTCAAACCGCCTCTTTCATTGGCTAAAAACACAACAGTACTCCTCTTTCATTGGTTAAGCACACAACGGTGGTCCTCTCTAATTGGCTAAGTACACAGTTCCTCTCTCATTTACTAAGCACACAACAACTGTACCCCAACAGAAGTAGGTCTACAGGTCAGGAAGACAGAGTGAAGCACACAGAGTTGGGAAGGCCAGAACGAGTCGGTTACAACACATACAGATGGGATCAGGGAACATCCATACAGCACACTCAGTCTCAGCCTAAAGTGGGTGTATGTGTGTGTGGTTGTGTGTGTGTGTGTGGTTGTGTGTGTGTGTGTGTGTGTGTGTGTGTGTGTGTGTGTGTGTGTGTGTGTGTGTGTGTGTGTGTGTGTGTGTGTGTGTGTGTGTGCGTGTGCGTGTGCGTGTGCGTGCGTGCGTGTGTGTGTGTGTGTGTGAGAGAGAGAGGGAGAGATAGAGACCATCTGTCTCTGATTGGAGTAGCAGATGCAGGGGAGTCTGGGTAATCCCTGAGTTGGGTAACAGACAGATGAGAACACCCAGAGATTCAGATGAGATTAGAACCTTTCCATCAGGCCGCGACACACACACACACACACATACACACACAACCACACACACACACACGCACAGTCATTGATGTGAAAGGAGTGGATGGGGTCCCAGTCTTTCCGCTGCTCCTCCTCCTCAGAGAGAGTGTATCAGTTAAACATGTTGATGTTGTTGCTGTGGATAAGCTCTTCGGTCTGGGCCAGAAACAACCCTTAGCTCCAGATGAGCCAGCTGTATCCCTGAACCCAAAAGGCCAGTCTGTTTGTCTGTTTCTACTGTCTGTCTGTGGAGCTAATGCACAAGTCCTCCATGTTGGAGATAGAGCACTTCCACATGACCCAGACACCACACAGTGTCCATCTTGCTATTCCTGCTCCCCAGTTCCCATGAATTAGTGTGTTCAGGTGGACTGTGTTTCTGGTTTGCCTGGACTGTCTGGTGTGAGTACTGTACCACTGACAAGACTTTACAGACTTTACAAGGGGGTTGTTACGCATGGAATCTCATGCTGTCTAACTATGAGAGATGTTTTACATTACTGTAACAGAAAATAAGAGATATAAATATATATATATTGTGCAGATTATTTATATTTCGTGGGTGCCAGTCACCCTGCACTCGAGACCAGCGTTCTACCATGTGATCATTAAACATTCTCTCGTATTGATGACCTCGTGGTTTGGTTGGTTTTTCATGTCAAGTGCATTTTCCCAATAAATGCCTTTGTTTTAAACCAACCTGTGTCACCTCTGCCTGATGACAAACCCTTTATATAGCCATACTGCCTCCCACCTCCACTCCATCACTTCTCTCTCTCCTCTTCTTTCCTCTCTTCGTCCCAGTGGAGGTGTGTGACAGCGAGGTTGTCATGAATAATCACCTTACATTTGCATTTAGAGTGAAGCTGAGGCCTGGCATGCCAACAAACACTTTATGTAGGTGGAGAGGTGTGTGTGACACTGTGTGTCATCACAGGGTAGATAGACTCACGCCTGCCCGTGTGTGTGTGTGTGTGTGTGTGTGTGTGTGTGTGTGTGTGTGTGTGTGTGTGTGTGTGTGTGTGTGTGTGTGTGTGTGTGTGTGTGTGTGTGTGTGTGTGTGTGTGTGTGTGTGTGTGTGTGTGTGTGTGTGTGTGTGTGTGTGAGTGAGTGAGTGAGTGAGTGAGTGAGTGAGTGAGTGAGTGAGTGAGTGAGTGTGTGTGAGAGAGAGAGACAGTGAGTGAGTGAGTGAGTGAGTGAGTGAGTGAGTGAGTGAGTGAGACACTGTGCAGTAAGGTCACTGATCACCATTTTAGTCAATACTACTCTGATGCCAACAGCACTACAGCATGCTAGATTCTGTATTGGTGTGTTTCTCCTCAGGATACAGTGAAAGTCACCCCAACCCAGATTCCCCTCCTCCAACTCCACATGGACAACCCAGCCCACCACCCACTCCCCACGCACATGCTTCATCTACTGCCTCCACACACACACACAAACACAAGTGGTGCGCGGGTTAGCTGTTTGTTCACCCGCACATGCCGGCAATTACTAATAACCCATTCGCAACAGATAAAGTGAAAATGTGAAAAGTGAGGCCCGCACCCAACCCTAACCCGCAAATACAGAAACTATTTTTTGACCGAGAGTGCAGGATTTTGTTTTCCCTGATTTAGATATGTTTCTGATTATAACTTCCGACATTTTGGTAGGCTATTTGTTAGTCAACTTGTCTATAATTAGATATATGTAGCTTCTCTTTTGTCATTATATGTTGCCCTAGACGACTAAATAAACCCTTGCTCAACAGAATAATGTAATAGAGCGATGGAAAGAATGCTTCAATCTAGTTGACATTGGTAAAGTTATCTGTCATCATCCGCGGAGCATAGACGTTTAGGGATTGGGGAGAAAATAGAAAGCAAAAAAAACAGAAAAGATTTTCTGTGCTAAATGTCCAAATGATATCAATTTGACCGGTTGTATGGGAAAAGCAGGCTAAGAGAACAACCCAATGTGTTTCTATTTTTGTTTCTGATTTCAAGTTTGGCTTCGATGCATATTTTACGTGGTTGAATACTATCAGCTTTTATGACGCTTTTATGATGAAGACAGCACCTCTACTGATTGTATCTAACTGAGCATTGCATTCTCTCAAAGAAATAAATCACATTTCTCCACTCCTGTTCCAAAGTCCAAATTTTGCTTCCATTTAGTGTATACGTTTACTGCAAGAATGTTTTAATTCTGCAGGAACTATTATTAAGGCTACAGCCCTATCCACACAGGATACATTTTTTCCCAAACTGCCCCCTGCAATGTCTTTATATGCATCATATACAGTACCAGTCAAAAGTTTGGACACACCTACTCATTCAAGGGATTTACTTTATTTTTTTCTACTTTGTAGAATAATAGTGAAGACATCAAAACTATGAAATAACACATATGGAATAATGTAGTAACCAAAAAAGCGTTAACACCCTTTGCCTTGATGACATCTTTGCACACTCTTGGCATTCTCTCAACCAGCTTCATGAGGTAATCACCTGGAATGCATTTCAATTAATAGGTGTGCCTTGTTAAATGTTCATTTGTGGAATATCTTTCCTTCTTAATGTGTTTGAGCCAATCAGTTGTGTTGTGACAAGGTATACAGAAGATAGCCCTATTTGGTAAAAGATCAAGGCAATACTATGGTAAGAACAGCTCAAATAAGCAAAGAGAAACTACAGTTTATCATTACTTTAAGACATGAAGGTAAGTCAATTCGGAAAATTTCAAGTACTTTGAAAGTTTCTTCAAGTGCAGCCACAAAAACCATCAAGTGCTATGATGAAACTGGCTCTCAAGAGGACCGCCACAGGAAAGGAAGACCCAGAGTTACCTCTACTGCAGAGGATAAGTTCATTAGAGTTACCAGCCTCAGAAATTGCAGCCCAAATAAATGCTTCACAGAGTTCAAGTAACAGACACATCTCAACATCAACTGTTCAGAGGAGACTGCGTGAATCAGGTCTTCATGGTCAAATTTCTCCAAAGAAACCACTACTAAAGGACACCGATAAGAAGAAGAGACTTGCTTGGGCCAAGAAATACAAGTAATGGACAGGTGAAAATCTGTCCTTTGGTCTGATGAGTCCAAATTTGAGATATTTGGTTCCAACCTCCGTGTCTTTGTGAGACGCAGAGTAGGTGAACGGATGATCTCCATATGTGTGCTTCCCACCGTGAAGCATGGAGGAGGAGGTGTGGGGGTGCTTTGCTGGTGACACTGTCAGCTATTTATTTAGAATTCAAGGCACACTTTTAACCAGCATGGCTACCACAGCATTCTGCAGCGATATGCCATCCCATCTGGTTTGCGCTTAGTGGGACTACAATTTGTTTTTCGACAGGACAATGACCCAACACACCTCCAGGCTATGTAAGGGCTATTTGACCAAGAAGGAGAGTGATGGTGCTTTAATCAGATGACCTGGCCTCCACAATCACCCGACATCAACCCAATTGTTGGAAAGTAGAGTGAAGGAAAAGCAGCCAAAAAGTGCTCAGCATATGTGGGACCTCCTTCAAGACTGTTGGAAAAGCATTCCAGGTGAAGTTGGTTGAGAGAATGCCAAGAGTGTGCAAAGCTGTCATCAAGGCAAAGGGTGGCTACTTTGAAGAATCTCAAGTATAAAATATGGTTCCATGTGTTATTTCATAGTTTTGATGTTTTCACTATTATTCTACAATGTCAAAAATAGTAAAAAATAAAATAGGTATATCCAAAAGTTTGACTCGTAGTGTAAATATACAGTGCATTCGGAAAGTATTCAGACCCCTTGACATTTAGAGACTTGTCCCAAAGCCACTCCTGTGTTGTCTTGGTTGTGTGCTTAGGGTCGTTGTCCTGTTGGAAGGTGAACCTTCGTCCCTGTCTGAGGTGCTGAGCACTGTGGAGCAGGTTTTCGTCAAGGATCTCTGTACTTTGCTCCATTCATCTTTCCCTCAATCCTGACTAGTCTCCCAGTCCCTGTCACTGAAAAACATCCCCACAGCATGATGCTGCCGCCAACATGCTTGCGAACTGCAGCCCCCACTCCAAACGATTCGTTCTCGAGCTCGTTGAACAGAGGCTGAAAGACATTTGATGGTTGGACTCAGAGCCGGATGCTCATCCTGTATTAATCCTGTTGTAGGTCTCATTGCAGCACGAACACTGGTCAAATGAACAACTAAAATGAACAAGTCCCTCAGAAAAATGAATTATGACTCAAGTCAGTAAAAAGAGTCGTTCACAAAGAACGATTACTTTGCAACTGCACATTGCTACAGGCAGCACAGCCGGCTGACAGGGGAAGGTGAAGTGCATAGAGCTTCATGAAGGGAACACTGCAGATAATAGATCATCTCAGTATGGCAGAAAACACCTTTTATAGTCCACAGACACGTCACCTGAAAAATAGTTGTAAAGAAAAACAATCTTGATAAGATGATGAGAAGTTGATGAAAATAACTTGTTTTATTTATTTATTTATTTTTATTCTGAGTGTTTCATTGAGAGGAGTTTCACAAAGAGCCACTGTTACACCTCATTTAGTCATGGAACGTCCTGTAGTCTAACACATGTTTACATGACTTTCAAAACTGGGAAGAACTAAATCACCAATGACGATAAGAAATCATTTTTGAGGAAAAAATGTACTGTATTATAGTGGAGGTCAGTTTCTCTTGGCAGTTACTTAGAACCCTCTAGTGTCTCAGTATCACACTGCAGCCACAGATATCAACAATGCCCAAGACACAGCAGAGAAAACAAACAGATGGAGGCAGATCTAATCATGAAAAATACAACTTTTGTTTAGATATTAAAATCGTTATCCAATAACACTTTTAGTCCACTTTTAGTTTCAGTGATCAATAAAAAATATCTAACAAAGTTCTCATTTCCTCTCTGTATAAGTTCTAACAGAGAGGAACTGAGTTTATTCAGATTCCTAATAGATTTTCTGATCAACCTTTTAACTATGTCAACAGTCAGCCACGATCAAACAAACTAGGCCTACTGGTCAATAATTAGTTGACTTATACATTTGACTCTGATATTCACACAAATAAAATGTAATTTTATGGAACATTTTGGATTTTTGCCATGTAGACTTCATGTATGCATTGTGAACTGCAGCGTTTTGTTTTGCACATAGATAACATTGTGCTTACAAAAATTATTGGCGACCAGGATGGCTGATCCCGCACCTATCATCCCCACCCTCTTTCTGACTGCTCTAGACCCATTTCTACCTCACCCAGGCAATCCTGTCATTCCATGTGAGCAATGGAAAGGCTATTTGAAACGTACCTTCTAGCCATAGGACTGGATACTGTTGCCGGCACCAGGAAACGTGCTATCCTCCTACACTGCCTCAGAGAGGAAGGGCGCTGCAATTTCAGCACTTTGGATCCTACGGTCTCATACGAAGAAACAATAGCAGCTAAACATTTTTGAAATCTCTAAATATTCTACTGAGACGGCTTCTGTTCAAACAAAGACATCAGCGAATTAGTGAGTCAGATAGACCGTTTGTTGCTGATTTGGAAGATATGTCATTTTTTGGCGCAATACAAGGGAACTGATAAGAGATCAGCGGATTGAAAAAAACATCCAACACCCAGGTACAAGAAAGACAGAGGCCCCTCTGTCTCCCCTCGGCGGTCAGATTGCCTACAACAATTTCCAAATACAGTTCACTCCAGGAAAATACAATGTTGTAGTAGAGTTCCTGTTCCGCATCTACTCAGATGGTGATAGATGGTGAAGAGGAGTTGGTGCATCTCATCTACTCTCCTCTATAGAACACGGTGTCCCTGCAGGAACTGGAGGACACGCCGACTGCAGAACCATCATTTAACACACTCATTGAGTACATCAAGAACGGATGGCCTTCCTGTGTCCCATCAGAACTGAAGTCATTATCACGGATGAAAAACAAACAATCATGCTGGGGTGATGCCTGCATCGCACACGGCCACTGTGCAGTGATCCCTTCGGCCCTCAGGGGTTGTGTAAGGGCGATGATGCACGAAGGTCATCTCTGCATCGTCAAACTGTAACAGAGGTGTCGTGACATGGTGGGGTGGCTTGGCATAGATTGTGGCCTTGAAGAGCTTGTCAGGTCCTGCACGTCATGTCACATCAGCGGGAAGACTGGCCCACCTGCCCCTCCCCCTCTACAAGCTCTGGACTGGCCAGCTAGGCCTTGTGGGCACCCAAAGGTAGATGTTTGTGGGGAGGGACAGGTTCCTCGTGGTGCTGTATGATCCTTAAGTTGTTTAGGCTGCCATTTCCGAGATGTAGCCTACTAATTGTTCCTTTCCGTCTTTGTCTGTCTCCAGGTATGTCAGTCTTTGTTCAACCGCGGCTCTCGTCTCAGAGACTGTCAGGAGCGAAGGTGACTCCGCCTCCCTGCTGTCGTCTGCAAACAGGGACTGTGTCTCAGTGGCCCTGGAACCCCGGGAGCACGAGTGGATACTGTGTGCTTCGGACTGCAAGTGGGACGTTCGTTTCCACTGCTAATCCTGGACCCCAGCCTGCAGACCAAGAGGGACTTTGTGACTGGCTTCTCCTGCCTCCACTGGGCTACCAAGTAGGGCAACAAGGAACTGTTGATACAGCTACTGGAGCAAGCCAAGCAGAACAACGTTCCTGTGGATGTTAATGTACGCTCTAGTGCTGGGTACACTCCCCTTCACCTGGCCGCTATGCATGGACACACACAGGTAGGAAATGTGTTGTCCTCACACCTCGCTGCTCCAACAGCCAAATGCTTTCACTCCCCGAGGCTGACGTGAGGAAAACTCTGTGTTTCCTAGATAGCATCCTTGGCCGCGTCCTCAGAGTATGTGCTGACCAGCTGGCGGGTGTTTTCTCTGACATCTTCAACCTGTCCCTGCCTCTAGTCCCCACCTGCTTTAAGGAGACCACCATCGTCCAACAAGGTGACATGCCCAAGTGACTATTGCCCCATCATGAAATACTTAGAGAGGCTGGTCATGGCCCACATCAAGGCCAGTATGCAAGGCTCACTGGACCCACTCCAGTTAGCCTACCGCTCTAACAGATCAACGGAAGATGTCATTTCCATCGCTATTCACACGGGCGTAACACATCTGGACAAAAGGAACATCTATGTAAGAATGCAATTGTTCCTTCCAAGCTTGACACCAAACTCAGAGCCCTGGGTCTGGACACTACCATCTGCAACTGGATCTTGGACTTCCTGACGCGCAGACCACAGGTTGTGAGGATTGGCAACAACAGCTCCTCCACACTGACTTGTAACACCGAGGCCCCTCTGCTGTACTCACTGTTCATCCACGACTGCGTGGCTATGCACAACACCAACTCCATCATCAAGTTTTCTGATGGCACCACAGCTGTAGGCCTGATTAACAATGACGAGACAGCCTATAGGGAGGAGGTATTGTGGTATTGTGGTGTCATGACAGCAACATCTCCCTCAATGTCAGCAAAACAAAGGAGTACATCACTGGGACCCTGTTCCTACCCATCCAGGACATCTACATGAAACGGTGCCTGAGGAAGGCACGTAGCATCATCAACGACCCTACACACCCCAGCCACGAGCTGTTCTCTCCCTTACCATCAGGCAGATGGTATCGGAGAGTGAGGTCTGATACCAACAGGCTCAGAGACCGTTTCTATCTACCCTATATATATAAAAGTATGTGGACACCCCTTCATATTAGTGGATGTGGCTATTTCAGCCACACCCATTGCTGACAGATGTATAAAATCGAGCACGCAGCCATGCAATCTCAATAGACAAACATTGGCAGTAGTATAGCCTTACTGAAGTGCTCAGTGACTTTCAACGTGGCACCGCCATAGGATGCCACCTTTCCAACAAGTTTGTTCGTAAAATTTCTGCCCTGCAACTGTAAGTGCTGGTGTTGTGAAGTGGAAACATCTAGGAGAAACAACGGCTCAGCCGCGAAGTGGTAGGCGGCACAAGCTCACAGAATGGGGCTGCAGAGTGCTGAAGTGCGTAGCATGTAAAAATTGTATGTCCTCGGTTGCAACACTCACTTCAAAGTTCCAAACTGCCTCTGGAAGCAATATCAGCATGTGAACCGTATGTCTGGAGCATCATGAGATGGGTTTCCATGGCCGAGCAGCCGCACACAAGCTTAAGATCACCATGCTCAATGCCAAGCGCCGGCTGGAGTGGTGTAAAGCTTGCAGCCATTGGACTCTTGAGCAGTGGTTACGCATTCTCTGGAGTGATGAATCACGCTTCACCAGGTTTGGTGGAGGAGGAATAATGGTTTGGGGCTGTTTTTCATGGTTTGGGCTAAGCCCCTTAGTTCCAGTGAAGGGAAATCTTAACGCTACAGCATACAATGACCTTCTAGATGATTCTATGCTTCCAACTTTGTTGCAGCAGTTTGTGGAAGGCCATTTCCTGTTTCAGCATGACAATGCCACAGTGCACAAAGCTAGGGCCATAATACAGAAATGTTTGGTTGAGATCGATGTGGAAAAACTTGACTGACCTGCACAGAGCCCTTACTTCAAACCCATCGAACACCTTTGGGATGAATCGCCAACTACGAGCCAGGCCTAATCGTTCAACATCAGTGCCCGACCTCCCTAATGTTTTTGTGGCTGAATGGAAGTAAGTCCCTGCAGCAATGTTCCAACATCTAGTGGAAAGCCTTCCCAGAAGAGTGGAGGCTGTTATAGCAGCAAATGGTGGACCAACTCCATATTAATGTCCATGATTTTGGAATGACATGTTCGATGAGCAGGTGTCCACATACTTTTGGTAATATAGTGTACAAGCCATCAGACTGCTGATCACTTGAACAGGACTGACCACCTGCTCTGATTCTCCGCACCTTAGCACACACACACAACTTATTATACTGCTCAGTTTATACACTGCCCCCATACACGTGTAAATATCGGACTATATTATGCTAAAATGTTTATTATATTCTATTGAGCCATTTACTTTATGTTCATATTCTTAGATTTTATTATTTATTATTGTTGTTGCATTGTCAAGAAGGAACCTGCCAGTGAGCATGTCGTTGGACGACGTATACCATGCGTATCCCGTAATTGTGACTAATAAAACTTGAAACTTTTGGGTTTGCTCTCGTCTAACTCCCAATGAGTCGAGAAGGATGTAATCAGCGACTGCAATTCGTTGTTTTTTTTGTTGGTATGGGCGTTTGTTGATTGTTTATTTGTTTATTGATGAAGAAAGCTGCAGCCAGACTTCGACAATGTCGGTAAGTTCTTCCATATAAGCAACACCTGTATCTTTGTTACTTCTCAACGGGTTCAATTAGAGACGTTACCTACCCAATTTGTTATTTTTTTGAAGGCAACATAATCGGATAGCTACAGATAAGTGGAAAGCTGTAATGTTAGAATATAGCTCCCTCACTCGGGAAGCATGTTATGGTACTAAAGTCGGGCACAGATCCTGAACCTGTGCACAATTCCGAAACACAGGACTGTACAGCTGCATCTTTTGTGTGAAGAAATCATCAGCAGACTATGCAACTATTGTGACTCATTTACAGATTCACAATAATACAGTGGTGAGATATGGAATTACTTTACATAATATGATGATGATGTGTAGGACTGAAACTATTTTTACTGCATTTATTTAAAGGGACAATATGGGATTGGTACTAACAATTTGTGGACTGTACAATTATTGATATATAGACAATGATTCTTGAAGACTGTAACTTATAAATGTTTTATTACCTCATCAACTGTCTTAACCCTTGTGTTGTCTTAAGGGTAAAACATGACCCGCCACTATGTTCAACAGCAGAGAAAACCCCCTAAACTTGAAATGTAATGACTTTTCCTAGAGTGACCCCAACATTATAAAAAGCAAAACATCGCCTTTGTTCATATTTCCATGAAAGCTGTACACCACCAGAGTACAAAGATTGTCTAAGGGTCATCTTTGAGCTGGCAGTTATAAAATAATTTACACACCACAATAACTACAAAGACACACACACACACACAATGAGAAATTGAGATTGTTTGCTATTGATTGAACTCAGCCAGCAACTCCTGAAGAGGAAGATCACCATGGTTGGCACAGTTAGAAAGAACAAGTCTGAGCTCCCCCTGCACTCCTCACAACAAGGGGGAGAGAGGCCTTCTCATCAAAGTTTGCCTTCACCCCCACCACCACTCGAGTTTCTTACCTCCCAAAGAGGAACAAGAATGATCAGTGATCGTGAGACCAGGAAGCCAGCCTTCATCCTGGACTACAACCACAATAAAGGAGGTGTGAACAACCTGGACAAGGTGATTGGAATTTACAGCTGCAGGAGGATGACTGTCCGCTGGCCCCTGGTCATCTTCCATAACATCATTGATGTGTCCTCATACAAAGCCTTCGTAATATGGAACAAGATCAACCCTATGTGGATGCCTGATAAGCGAGAACAAGAGGAGGGTGTTCCTGGAGCAGCTGTGAAAGGCTCTTGTAACCGCATACATTCAAAGAAGGAAGCACCTCCACCGCACAGCAGCCTCTGCAGCACTTGTGAAAGCTGTTTAGGGGGCTGAATCTTGTCCTGATCCACCTGAGGATGCAGCTGGGGCAGGCAAGAGGAAGAGATGCCAATTCTGCCCCCAAAGGACTGTAAAACAAATATTATGTGTTGCACATGTAAGAAATACATCTGCAAAGTCCATGCACACACACTTGCATATTGTCCTACATATGCAAATTAGTGTTGATTGATTTATGCTCTTCACATTTTTGTTTTGTATCTATTATCTTATTTTATTCTTATTGTTGTTGTTTATACACCTTGTGGGTGGGGGCAATGGTTAAAAAAATGGGATAAGACTAGTATTTTGTATTTGAGTTCCTCATTGTACAGTATATAAGAACATATCACTACGTTGCCAAAAACGTTCAAGACTGTTATTGTTTCCCTTCAAAAAAATGCATCCAAAACTACTTTCTGCACATTTCTGCATGTAACGATGTACGCTGGGAGTCGGGAAGCAGGTTCAGGGAGTGAATATATTTAATTAATAAATGAACAAAACAAGAAACATAAACAGCGCACCGACATAGAACAGAAACGATGACGACTGGGGAATAAACCAAAGGGATTGACATATACAGTGGCTTGCGAAAGTATTCACCCCCCTTAGCAGTTTTTCCTATTTTGTTGCCTTACAATCTAGAATTAAAATTGATTTTTGGGGTGTTTGTATCATTTGATTTACATAACATGCCTACCACTTTGAAGATGCAAAATAAAAACAATTGTGAAACAAACAAGAAATAAGACAAAAAAAAAAGAACTTGAGCATGCATAACTATTCACCCTCCCCAAAGTCAATACTTTGTAGAGCCACCTTTTACAGAAATTACAGCTGCAAGTCTCTTGGGGTATGTCTCTATAAGCTTGGCACATCTAGTCACTGGGATTTTTGCCCATTTTTCAAGGCAAAATTGCTCCAGCTCCTTCAAGTTGGATGGGTTCCACTGATGTACAGATATATTTAAGTCATACCACAGATTCTCAATTGGATTGAGGTCTGGGCTTTGACTAGGCCTTTCCAAGACATTTCGATGTTTTCCCTTAAACCACTCGAGTGTTGCTTTAGCAGTATGCTTAGGGTCATTGTCCTGCTGGAAGATGAACCTCCATCCCTGTCTCAAATCTTTGGAAGACTGAAACAGTTTTCCCTCAAGAATTTCCCTGTATTTAGCACCATCCAACATTCCTTCAATTCTGACCAGTTTCCCAGTTCCTGCCAATGAAAAACATCCCCATAGCATGATGCTGCCACCATGCCTCACTGTGGTGGTGTTCTCGGGGTGATGTGAGGTGTTGGGTTTGTGCCAGACATAGTGTTTTCCTTGATGGCCAAAAAGCAACATTTTAGTCTCATCTGACCAGAGTATCTTCTTCCATATGTTTGGGGAGTCTCCCACATACCTCTTGGCGAACACCAAACGTGTTTGCTTATTTTTTTCTTTAAGCAATGGCTTTTTTTCTGGCCACTCTGCGGTCCAACTCATCCCAAACCATCTCAAATGGGTTAAGGTTGGGTGATTGTACAGGCCAGGTCATCTGATGCAGCACCCCATCACTCTCCTTCTGTGTCAAATCAGCCTTACAGAGCACGGAAGTTTGTTGGGTCATTGTCCAGTTGAAAAACAAATGATAGTCCCACTAAGCTCAAACCAGATGGATGGTGTGTCGCTACAGAATGGTGTGGAAGCCATGCTGGTTAAGTGTGCCTTGAATTCTAAATAAATCACTGACAGTGTCACCAGCAAAGCACCCCCGCGCCATCACACCTCCTCCTCCATGCTTCATGGTGGGAACCCCACATGCGGAGATAATCCGTTCACATACTCTGGGTCTTACAATGACACGGCGGTTGGAACCAAAATTCTCAAATTTGGACTCATCAGACCGAATAACAGATTTCCACCGGTCTAATGTCTATTGCTCGTGTTTATTGGCCCAAGCAAGTCTTTTCTTTTAATTTGTGTCCTTTTTATAGTGGTTTCTTTGCAACAATTCGACCATGAAGGCCTGATTCACGCAGTCTCCCCTAAACAGTTGATGTTGAGATGTTTCTGTCACTTGAAGTCTCTGAAGCATTTATTTGGGCTGCAATTTCTTAGGTGCAGTTAACTCTAATGAACTTATCCTCTGTAGCAGAGGTAACTCTCAGCTGAAAAAGTGGCGGTCCTCATGTGAGCCAGTTTCATTATAGCTCTTGATGGTTTTTGTGGCTGCACTTGAAGAAACTTTCAAAGTTCTTGAAATCTTCCAGATTGACTGGCCGTCATGTCTTAAAGTAATTATGGACTGTCGGTTCTCTTTGCTTATTTGAGCTGTTCTTGCCATAATATGGACTTGGTCTTTTACCAAATAGGGCTATCTTCTATATACCACCCCTACCTTGTCACAACACTTCTGATTGGCTCAAACACATTAAGAAGGAAAGAATCTCAAATATAACAATATTTTAATTTGTTTAACATTTTTTTTGGTTACTACATGATTCCATGTGTGTTATTTCCTAGTTTTGATATCTTCACTATTATTATACAATGTAGAAAATAGTAAAAATAAAGAAAAACCCTTGAATGAGTAGATGTGTCTAAACTTTTGACTGGTAATGTCTATCATTTGGGGGCGGTCTAAGGCGCAGTGGTCTAAGGCACTGCACCTCAGTGCAAGAGTCTTCACTACAGACACCTTAGTTGGCATCCAGGCTGTATCACAACTGGCCGTGATTGGGAGTCCCATAGGGCGGCGCACAAATTGGCCCAGCGTTGTCCGGGTTTGGCCGGTGTAGGCCGTCATTTTGAATAAGAGTTTGTTCTTAACTGACTTGCCTAGTTAAATAAAGGTTAACTAAAAATTAAAAATAGACCTTGCTTAATTAACCTGCATCAAGAAATAATCTTATTTGTATGCCTATCAATCAACAAATGTACAATGTTTAAAGCACATTTTTACAAGTCTGTCACTGATGACAGCTCCAATAAGCCCCTTATTGTGAATGACATGTAAATGAGAAGCTTGTAGAATTATGACTCTCTGACCACATTTCGGATCAAGTTGGCTTTTAGGCCTACTGACTCAAATTAACAAATTGATTAGTTAATTTTTATTTTTTCACCTTTATTTATCCAGGTAGGCCAGTTAGGAACATGTTCTCATTTACAACTGCGACCTGGCCAAGATAAAGCATAGCAGTGCGATACCAAACAACAACAAAGAGTTACACATGGAATAAACAAACATACAGTCAATAACACAATAGAAAAAAATCTATATATAGTGTGTGCAAATGAGGTAAGATTAAGGAGGTAAGGCAATAAATAGGCCCTAGTAGCGAAAAAATTACAATTTAGCAATTAAACACTGGAGTGATGGATGTACAGTGGATGAATGTGCAAGTAGAGATACTGGGGTGCAAAAGGGGATGAGGTAGTTGGATGGGCAATTTACAGATGGGCTATGTACAGGTGCAATGGTCTGTGAGCTGCTCTGACAGCTGATGTTTCAATTTAGTGAGGGAGATATGAGGCTCCAGCTTCAGTGATTTTTGCAATTCGTTCCAGTCATTGGCAGCAGAGAACTGGAAGGAAAGGCGGCCAAAGAGGAAAAGGCTTTGGGGGTGACCAGTGAAATATACCTGCTGGAGCACGTACTATGGGTGGGTGCTGCTAGGGTGACCAGTGACCTGAGATGAGGCAGGGCTTTACCTAGCAAAGACTTATAGATGACCTGGAACCAGTGGGTTTGGCGACGAATATGAAGCGAGGGCCAGCCAACGAGAGCATACAGGTTGCAGTGGTGGGTAGTATATGGGGCTTTGGTGACAAAACGGATGGCACTGTGATAGACTGCATCCAATTTGTTGAGTAGAGTGTTGGAGGATATTTTGTAAATGACATCGCCGAAGTCAAGGATCGGTAGGATAGTCCGTTTTACGAGGGTATGTTTGGCAGCATGAGTGAAGGAGGCTTTGTTGCAAAACAGGAAGCCGATTCTAGATTTAATTTTGAATGGGAGATGCTTAATGTGAGTCTGGAAGGAGAGTTTACAGTCTAACCAGACACCTAGGTATTTGTAATTGTCCATATATTTTAAGTCAGAACAGTCCAGAGTAGTGATGCTGGACGGGCAGACAGGTGCGAGCAGCGATTGGTTGAAGAGCATGCATTTAGTTTTACTTGCATTTTAAGAGCAGTTGGAGGCCACGGAAGGAAAGTTGTATGGCATTGAGGTACGTCTGGAGGTTAGTTAACACAGTGCCCAAAGAAGGGCCAGAAGTATACAGAATGGTGTCGTCTGCATAGAGGTGGATCAGAGAATCACCAGCAGCAAGAGCGACATCATTGATGTATACAGAGAAAAGAGTCGGCCCGAGAATTGAACCCTGTGGCACCCCCATAGAGACTGCCAGAGGCCCGGACAACAGGCCCTCCGATTTGACACACTGAACTCTGTCTGAGAAGTAGTTGGTGAACCAGGCGAGGCAGTCATTTGAGAAACCAAGGCTGTTGAGTCTGCCGATAAGAATGTGGTGATTGACAGAGTCGTAAGCCTGGGCCAGGTCGATGAATACGGCTGCACAGTATAGTCTTTTATTGACGGCGGTTATGATATCGTTCAGGACCTTGAGCGTGGCTGATCTGCACCCATGACCAACACGGAAACCAGATTGCATAGCGCAGAAGGTATCGTGGGATTCGAAATGGTCGGTGATCTGTTTGTTAACTTGTTAATTTTGACTGAAAGACTCAAAAAGATCAGCTTCAGTAAGAGCCAATTTATGCATGATCCGAATATGTGGTCGGAAGCGCCATACTGATGGTGTGATGCACGTGTGGGGCCTCCAGAGGCATTCAGAGGCCATATTGTGCTCCATACTGCATAATTGTGCAGTGTGTGTACCTCTCAAAATGTTAAACAATGTGGAGGGCTCTGTATAGCTCCAAATTGACATGATTGGTTGACGTTAGGTGAGGAAGGGAGGTCCTATAAACAGACTCACTTCTTTGACAACTTCTTTCACAACTGTTCTGTTTGGAAAAGCACCAGATGTATGAATGTCCTGACTTCTGCAGAGGCCATATCACCATAAATGCTGCATGCCAATGCAGATGTTGGATTGACCATTCAGCACCTTTAAAAAGAGTGGAACTTCCCATCACTACTTGATTGGAGTGTGGACCTCAACTTTCAATCACCCACTTGGGTATATACTCATAAAAACCAATGAATAGATGGGACCAGCATGTCAAGAGTGCCTGGTTACACAGGTAGCTGTTGACACGCGAGCAGTTTGGATGAAACGATTGAATAACATCTATGTGTACATTTATTTTGCTCTCGCGCACGCAATGTAGCCGATTTGGTCAGTATGTTATTACTATATCTGCTCTGTGAGGTACAGATTGCGCTAAAGTAAAACGCTAATTGTAATGAACATAAATAAAATATCATAACAGTAATGGGAACCTGGGACCTGACAAACCGGACACCTACATCCAACAAGAGTCGGAGGACATAGGGATACACTAGCTAGAACCTTCTCAACGTGAATCTGGTAGGACAAAAAAGCATGTCCAATTGTATCGTTTTCCCCCATGTTGTTCATCAGGTTCTACTGTAGCTGACAGGGTGACATGTTGTGTGGACTAACGACATAAAACCGTGTGTATCACAAAGCATGATCAAAGCTACCCTAATTTTGAGAAACATTGAGAAATATTTTAATAGATTGTTTTGTGAAATTAACCAGTGATCTACCATGGATAAGCAGCTAGTAAACTATATAATATTGGAAAATACACGTTTCCCATGGGCTGCCCACACGCACCTCACATCCCTATACCAGTTGTAGGTATCCATTCGCAGAAATCTTAGAAAGGCAACAGGAAAAGAGTATTTGCTCATTTTATAATTTTCTAAATGTGTTGATGGTGGGAAATTTTGATGCTCTCTGATACAAGACAATTGAGATGATTTGCAAATATGTAATTATGTTACACAGAGTTATTTTGTTAGTAAAACAGTGTCTGCGCAAATGCGCATCGGGAATCGTCGCGAGGGGGCGGTAAAGTTTTTTTCTACAGTAAAAAGACATTTGGATGTCTCCGGTAAGTTCAAAGTTCTCTCAACTCGGAAGTTTCTTCGAGTAGCTACATTTTTTGTGCAGAAAACTACAGTTAATTGACGCTTTGTGGACATATTCTAATTTTAACACATACAAACAACAAGAAATACATATATTTAGCAGCTGGCGAAGCAGGTTGGTGTATTTACATCATTAACTGTCAATGATTTCAGTGGGGGTTTTTTCAGTATAAAAGTGCTGCGGCCGCATTGGTTACCATTGGCCGGCTAACAGTTAGCTGGCTAACATAGCAGCTAACGTCGTTACCTATGTGAAACCATTCGGTCATAGCAGCTAGTCCGCTAGCTAGATATATTCTGTTTTTAATTGTATTGCTTAGGTACATATCGGATATTTAGATGATGTTAGTTTGCTAGTAAAAATTCACAGTGATGTCCTTTATAGTGACTCGATAAAAGATGTCAAGAAGCAAGATGGCTAAGTTGACGTTACTGATTCATTAGAAAAAATATAGTAGCTAGCTTGTAGATAACAAGACATCCATTCATTGGCAATTTATGCTACATGAATTATAGCTAGCTGACCGGCCGGCTGTCCAACCAGATTTACAGCAATAGTACTGTATGAAAGACAGTACATCTACACATTTTTCGACACTGATCCCATTGACTCTCCCACCCCCTCTTACACTCTCCCACCCCCCTCTTACACTCTCCCCTCCCTCTGTAGTCAGGTCATGATGACCACCCTCGTCCATGACACCACTGAGGCCGTGTGTCTGTGTCAGGAGTACAACCTGTTCCTGAAACCCATCGCCAAGATGACGGTGAGTGACACATACAGTGTCACATACACCATATGGCTGGAAACACGACATTGAATTCTACATTGGGTGTAGGCATGAGCGTTTGACTCAGAAAAGTTAACTCTCACAACCTCTACAAGCCAGGATGTTGAATAAAATGTAGTAGATTCATATAATCTAAAGCTGAGGAAAAAATATAAAATGCATGCACACTTGCCGAGCTCATGCACGTGATTACATGGTTCTGTGCATGCTTCAGGTGATAGGAATCTGAATGCACTACCAGCGCTTTGAAAAGTTGATGTAATTATACTTTCTTGTGGATATATTGTCTCACCTTCCTACCGCCAAAAGGAACAACCACACAAACAACCAGTAACGTACACAAAAATATTAATTAATTAATTCAACATTCTGGCTTGTAGAGGTTGTAAGGAAACATTCCTGATTCAGATGCTCATTTCTGACCTGACGTACAATTCAATGTAATTCAACATAGTGTTTCCAGGCAAATACACCTGTACCTGAAGTAATGAGCATCTCCAACGCAATGCATTTGACATCCAGATGAGCATGTATTACAGTAAAATGTATTCTATGATTTCTCTTCCAGTTGAGTGTAGCACTGCCCCAGCTGAAGTTGCCTGGGAAGAGCATCTCTAACTGGGAGGTGATGGAGAGGGTGAAGGCCATGGTGGCTCCTGAACAGTTCTCTGCCCTCAGGTTGTCATGTGCACTGTCCATAGGAACATATTCATACTGTTATAGCCATAGGTCATGTGTATTTTTTTTTATAGCTGAGCTACAAGCAATCTAATAACTCTACAATAACAGTAAAACCATGATAATATGGCCAATGGATTGCCTGGTATCAGTATTTTCTGGTATGGATAGATGTATTGAATGAAGCTGTAATCATCAAGCAATATGTCTCACCGCTGTCTCTCCCCAGGATCTCTAAGAGCACCATGGACTTTATCCGATTTGAGGGCGAGGTGGAGAACAGAGGGGTGGTGAAGATCCTACTGGCCAAACTGGATGGCAAGAGCATCAAACTCAGCGGCTTCACTGACATACTCAAGGTAACGGAACTGTTATGTAGGGGTCAAAATGTGTCAGGTAAAGTGTTAACAAAAAATCTGTATTGTTGATGATAGAGTACCTTCCCCAATTTCTTGTAAAACATTTTTTAAATTCTCCTAATCAACCGGACTGATAAATTAACGGGGAATAATACATCATGTAGCTATAACTGCTGATAATTTTCCCCTGGTTTGTGGGGTGTCTAGGTGCGTGCCGTGGAGAATAAGATGGACTTCCCAACACGTTATGACTGGGACTCGTTCTTCCGTGACGCCAAGGACATGAACGATACGGTTCCAGGGGAGAGGCCAGACACCATCCGCCTGGAGGGCCTGCCCTGCCGCTGGTTTACCCTGCCTGACGGTCCCCCTGATCGGCCCTCCGAGATGGCCCTGCAGACCATCTTCCAGGTAGGAAAGAACTCATTATATTCACTACCAGCCAAAAGTTTGACACACCTACTCATTTAAGGGGTTTTCTTTATTTTTTTTACTATTTTCTACAATGTAGAATAATAGTGAAGACATCACAACTATGAAATAACACATATGGAATCATCATATTTTATATTTGAGATTGTTCAAAGTAGCCACCCTTTGCCTTGATGACAGATTTGCACACACTTTGCATTCTCTCACCCAGCTTCATGAGGTAGTCACTTGGAATGCATTTCAATTAACAGGTGTGCCTTGTTAATTGGTGGAATTTATTTCCTTAATGCGTTTGAGCCAACAATCAGTTGTGTTGTGACGAGGTAGGGGTGGTATACAGAAAATAGCCCTATTTAGTAAAAGACCAAGCCCATTTTATTGCAAGAACAGATCAAATAAGTCCATTACTGTAAGACATGAAGGTCAGTCAATCTGGAAAATTTCAAGAACTTTGAAAGTTTCTTCAAGTGCAGTCGCAAAAACAATCAAGCCCTATGATGAAACTGGCTGTCATGAGGATCGCCACAGGAAAGGAAGACCCGGAGTTACCTCTGCTGCAGAGGATAAGTTCATTAGAGTTAACTGCAGCTCAGAAATTGCAGCCTAAATAAATGCTTCATTGTGTTCTAGTAACAGACACATCTCAACATCAACTGTTCAGAGGAGACTGCGTGAATCAGGCCTTCATTGTCGAATTGCTGCAAAGAACACACTACTGAAGGACACCAATAAGAAGAGACTTGCTTGGGGCAAGAAACAACAGCAATGGACATTAGACCGGTGGAAATCTGTACTTTACTCTGATGAGTCTAAATTTGAGATTTTTTGTTCCAAACGCTGTGTCTTTCAGGGATGCAAACTAGTCACCTTTCGGTGAAATTCGGCCTTTTGAATCCAAAATAGGTGATCTACGTGATTCGTGTAGATCCGATGAGAAAAGTTTTTTTGGGGAGGGGAGCAATACTGGGTGTATCCAAGGCTCATCCAATTGTTTACCTACTAGAATGCAGCGCAGCACGTGACTGAAGAAAGAAGAGACAACCAATTTACTAGTTACAGCATCAGTGCTCTGGAAAGACAGCTTAGCAGTTACAGCAGCGCGTCCCCTGAACGATAACGAAGAGGTGACGTTAGACGAGAAGCCTGACCACGGAGACGGGGGTGAGAAGGTGACGAAGCGTACTTCATGAGCTGTAACCGAAAAACTACTGGCATTTGGAAAGTTTGAGTTGAGGGAGAAAGTGTGGTGGAACAAGTATTAGCATTGTTAAGTATCTTGTTAACTGGTTGAATTCTTCGTTAGCTAGCCAGAGAAATGTTGAGCAACATTAGTCAACTTATCTGATCAAATTATTGAGTTTATGGTGTTAAAATTAGCTTGCTAATAAAGGCAGACAGCTAATGTTAGCTAACATAACAACATCAGATGAGCTAACATTAGTAACCTAACCAATTCGCTATAGTATTGACTGGTATATGACTCCTTGCCGTTCCTCAAGTTATAACGCATTTGTTGCTTACTGGACCCTGGCAATCTGTGTGAAATGTTCACTAGCTAACGAACTAACAACTATCTGTTAACTAATGTTTTCCATCTACAGTATGTGGTTAATTTTTAGCATGAGAGAATTGGGTGTAACAAGTGGATTCAGGGATCAAGTCTAGCTGGAGCTGGGCCTGGTTTAAGCTGGATGCCACTATAGAGGTGAAAGGAACACCACACACTCCTGCTTTCTCACTTTCGCTGGCACATTGTAGAACAGATGCCCACAGGCAGAAAGTGTACCATGTAATAATGTTTAGTGTAACCCAAATATATTGTTTTTGTTGTGTTGAATTTGACAGTAACACGTGTGTATTTTTGCACACATGTAGCCTTGTGCACTTGATCGATATCTATAGTGGCCACTATAATAGAGCAAAAATAGAATGCCTGTTTGTTTCATTTTATTTCTACTTTAAGATGTCTTTTTCCCAAGTGCAGTATTTATGTGTGTGTGGTCACAAGCATTCTATTATAAAGGCTGTCATGTCTAATTGCAATATTAGTGTATTGTTTCTCAAGACTTGAGTTTCATTTGCAGTAAAGTCTAGGCAACAGTTAACATTAGATTGCTTTCTTTACATTTTTTAGCTGGGAGTTATGTTCACATTAACCACTTTTTTTTATATATTTTTAAACAGACTGATAATGTAGATCATATTCTTTGTTTAATTTAATCTGCATTTCCCCCTAGCAGTGATTTTATTTTATTTTCTTATGATTATTTTTTTATGCATGTTTCAGTGCAGCAAAAAAACTGTCACCTTTTTGGGCCCTCACCAGTTTGCATCCCTGGTCTTTTGTGAGACGCAGAGTAGGTGAATGGGTGATCTCCGCATGTGTGGTTCCCACGTGAAGCATGGAGGAGGAGGTGTGATTGTGTGGTGGTGCTTTGCTGTTGACACTGTGATTTTTATTTTGAATTCAAGGCACACTTAACCAGTATGGCTACCACAGCATTCTGCAGTGATATTCCATCTCATCTGGTTTGCGCCTTGTGGGACTATCATTTGTTTTTCAACAGGACAATTACCCAACACACCCCCAGGCTGTGTATGGGCTATTTGACCAAGAAGGAGAGTGATGGAGTGCTGCATCAGATGACCTGGCCTCCACAATCACATGACCTCAACTCAATTGAGATTGTTTGGGATGAGTTGGACTGCAGAGTGAGGGAAAAGCGACCAAGAAGTGCTCAGCAAATTTGGGAACTCCTTCAAGACTTGAAAAGCATTGAGAGAGCTGGTTGAGAGAATGCCAAGAGTGTGCAAATCTGTAGTCAAGGCAACGGGTGGCTACTTTGAAGAATTTTAAATGTTTGTTTAACACTTTTTAGGTTATTACATGATTCCATATGTGTTATTTCATAGTTTTGATGTCTTCACTATTGTTCTACAATGTAGAAAATAGCAAAATAAAGAAAAATCCTTGAATGAGTAGTTGTGTCCAAACTTTTGACCGGTACTGTACCTAACAATCACTCAATCCGTCATTGATCAATCAATTACCCGAATACACACATCCTAATTCGGGCCGGGACGATACCAGTATCGCAATATTCTTCCCATAGCTAAAATGAAAACACAAGCAGACTTAACTTGTGGTCCTTTAAAAACCTGCTGTATGTAAAATATTGTGTTCTATAGCTTGGTATATACATAAATGTGACTCTGGATGACAACATGATGTCTGTTTCCAACATAAGATGTGAAATCCACTTTGTTTTGTTTCCTTGCCACGATACTAATGAGTATCACAATACTTGTATTGTCCCAGCCCTACACCTAACCTTATCACTCCTCCCAGGGCTTTGGTCAGGTGCGTCATGTAGACATCCCCATGTTGGACCCGTACAGAGAGGAGACTCTTGATAAGAACTTCAACACCTTCACCTTTGGCGGCCATCTTAACTTTGAGGCGTACGTCCAGTACCAGGAGTACGATGGCTTCGCCAAGGCCATGGACACACTGAGAGGCATGAAGCTCATGTACAAAGGAGAGGATGGCAAGGCTGTGGCCTGCAACATCAAGGTACTGAACTACACACACTACAGACACACACATATATGTATATATATATATATATGTGTATATATATGTATGTATGTATATACACATATATATATATATATATATATATGCATATATATATATGCATATATATATGCATATATATATACATATATATATATGCATATATATATACATATATATATATATGCATATGCATATATATATGCATATGCATATATATATATGCATATGCATATACATATACACATATATATACGCATATACATATATATATACATATATATATACGCATATACATATATATACACATATATACATATATACACATATATATATATATGCATATACATAAATATATATACATATACACATATATACGCATATACATATATACACATATACATATATATATATATATATATATAGATATAGATATAGATATAGATATATATATATATATATATATATATATATATATATATATATATAAGAGGGATGAACCACATATAGAAGGGAGAGGAGGGTATCCACACTGTTAGATTTGGGTGAGGGTTGAGGGGATTGTCCTGCTGTGTTAGCACTAGAATCGCCATAGGCCAACGACCACTGATGTTTGATTTTGTAAAATAACCCCCCCCCCCTGACTTTTCCTTAAAGTTTGTATTTTACATTGCTCATTGGTCAGAATTTTGAAATCACAAACAGTGTTTCAAGCCTTTTTTCTCTGTTTTCTTCACACCTATTCCCTTTTTAACCAGCTAAGACAACGCGCTGTAGGATGTTGGTACCCAGCCAGGGGCTAATGTGTCTCTCGCTCCTCACTGAATGACAAATGAATGAATGGCCAATAATTTTGCACATTACTTCCCAATTTAATTTTAATTAGGCCTAATTGAATTAAGGAGGGTGAAGAGGTTGATTCAATTAAAAAATATAATTTTTAATTTTACCTTTATTTAACCAGGCAAGTCAGTTAAGAACAAATTCTTATTTTCAATGACTGCCTAGGAACAGTGGGTTAACTGCCTGTTCAGGGGCAGAACGACAGATTTGTACCTTGTCAGCTCGGGGGTTTGAACTTGCAACCTTCCAGTTACTAGTCCAACGCTCTAACCACTAGGCTACCCTGTGTAATGATTATTGTTTATGAGCCTATTTACCAACGTCGGCACTCATTTTTACAGCTAATCATTTGACCACACCCCTTGCAGGTTGATATCATTGTCTTTTACTTTTTACTTTGAAATAATAATCTGTTACATGACTGTTTCATTTACAATAACTATTACTAATAGAATGTATTGTAAGGGAAGTGAAACTATGCTATGTGTTGCAGTAGGCCTTTAGAATAATGCTAAACATATCCTTGACTCAATCCGAGTTAATGAGCGAGGGGATACAAACGATGTCAGTCAGCCTGCGCAGCCGGGCCATTTGAAACTATACCCAAACTACACCTAAACTATACCCAAACTAATTTCACACATAATAAGAGTTGGCCTAAAGACTATTAAATTGACAATAGTTTGATAAGTGACAATATTATCAGTTGTCAAATTGTACATGAGAGATGGGTGTCTTGGATTTCTATACATTATCAGTTGCTGTGACACTTACACTACCAGTCAAAAGTTTTAGAACACCTACTCATTCAAAGGTTTTTCATTATTTCTACATTGTAGAATAATAGTGAAGACATCAAAACTATGAAAAAACACATGGAATCATGTAGTAACTAGGGATGCACAATATATCGGTGAACATATCGGAATCGGACGATATTAGCTAACATCTGTATCAGCCCGATGTCTAGTTTAACGCCGACGTGAAAACCCGATGTCAAAGCTGACGTGCATACCTATATAACGTAGGTACATGACGTAATGACGCCACAAAAAATGTTGCGCTACACGTGCAACACAGCATTCCTAACCTAGCCCACAATGTCTGCTGTGTGGATCGAGCAGTCAACAAGTCGAGCAGTGATTTGAAAGAGTAAGGAAATTTCAGCGAGACAACTCAAAGGCGAAATTCATTAATGCCTTTGATAATGGAATTCATTGCCCTTGACAATCAACCATTCTCTGTCGTGGGTGATATTGGCTTTCGCGACTAGTCGAGCACCGGTACACACTAACGTTACCAAGTGCGCTATTGTTCAGATTTTGCCCTACCGGAGTTACACAGTAATTACGTCACTGTTATTAGCTTCACGACATGCGTATGGAACGCCGTTTGGGTCTTTGCATGTCAAAGATACACGTCAAAAAGCACTATTTTCTGCATTAAATAAGCGTTTAATTTGACACATCAAATAACACAGTTCTATTATAGAATGTTGTGTGTTCTGCATTTGTATGTGCAAGCCAAGCTGCCACCACTATCAAAGCTGTGCAAACAAGCAAACACCGGCCATGAACAATGTGTTTTACAGTACCGCATTGGTAATAAAGCACTATTTGTTCCACCTCAAATTTTGTTCCACCTCTAGCTAGCTTTAGCTTGGTACCTAGATCGCACCAATACAACCAGCCTGAAAACAATGACCAGTAGAAACTGAAGTCATTTTCACTATTCTTTGCAATGATTTAGGAATCCTTGTAAGTATTAGCTAGGTAGCCACTTGTTGTTCGCCTATTGAAATTGATCTTAAAATAAATAGCTAGCCAGCTACTTAACCCTGTTGCCCAAAGTTAACGTTATAAGCATCCAGCTAGCTTCTTCTGGCGAGTGAGGCTCGACCGGACCTGGTTATGTGTTGTGAAGCTTGCCACAATAAGGATTAGGCCCAATAGTGGAATTTGCAGTTTGCCTTCAAAATAAAAGTACCTCTTTGAAAGTGATGCAGATGGTTACAATTGGTGGAATCATGCCATATTTAGACCAGATAATGTGATACAAGGTTGGAATGTGAACCAATGAAATGGGGTATCAGTCTACTCGGTGACACCCACAGAACACGCAAATATTAGCGTTGTAGCTCTTATCGCGGGACTGTGACTGAGTGAAATCACCTCCCCAGTCAGCCTATCGTGTGTATTGACATTTATATTGCACTGTACAATCTTACCTAAGGATTGTGGATCAATGAAATGGGGTGACAGTCTACTCAATACCCAATATTTTTTGCCAATGTCCTTCTCAGAGTTATCAGACTCCAAAACATCCACGCAGTATTGTTTTTTTCTCAGGAATAGTGTTCAATACACACAGGTTGACAATAATTGTGGCTCATTTCAGTTGTTTCAGAGTCCCGCAATAAGAGCTAAGACGCTAATGTTCTCCGGGTGTCACTGATTTGACTGATACCCCATGTCATTGATCCACAATCCATAGGTAAGGCTGTACAGTGAAATAAGTATGCCCCCAATGCAATTCTAAAGTATAATACATCGGGTGTGATTTCAACAAATTGTCTTGTTGATTTTATATAACATTCCAACCTTGTTTAGCATGATCTATTTAATTATGGCATAATTCTACTATTTGTATTAATTTGCATTACTGTCAATGACGTACTTTTATTTTGAGGGCTAACTGCAAAGTCCACTATTGTGGCTAGCATCACATAGATGGTCCGACCACCATTAATCAAATAACTGTCTTATAAATTAGGGTTATTTTAGATGACGACACCTAGCTATATAGTTAGCTAGCTAACTATAGCTACTGAAACAGATGTCGTGTTGCTATGTTTTTGGAGAAGAACATTGTTTGCATCAATTTTTTTATGACCAGCACTGTAGGTGCGCGAGACAACTTTACCTGCATCATAGCATACATATCGATGAATCGTTGTGACATATAAAATACAAGTGAGTGTAATCAATGTGTAATAACTACGTCAAAAATGTATGAATGCGTTAAATTATAATGTGACGTGCAGCCATATTCAGGTCCTGATTGGTCAACAAGCTTATTTGACACGTCAAATATCACTATTTGACGTATCTTTTTTGACATGCAAAGACCCAAACAGCATTCCATAGAAATCCTGGTTGAGAATGAAATGACAGAACAACGAAACAGCACAGCAAGTAAGTGAAAGAAATAGGTTTTGATTGTTTTACTGGTAATGGGGACATACGTAAATGCCAACAAATAACTTTTTGGTGTGTGTGTGTGCAACCTTTTATTTAACTAGGCAAGTCAGTTAAAGAACATTCTTATTTGCGATGACGGCCTACCCCAGCCAAACCTGGATGACGCTGGGCCAGTTGTGCTCCGCCCTATGGGATTCCCAATCACGGCCAGATGTGATACAGCCTGGATTCGAACCAGCGACTATAGTGACGCCTCTTGCACTGAGATGCAGTGCCTTAGACCTCTGCGTCCGTGTGTGTGTGTTAACTATTTAACTGTACTAGAATGCTTAAAAGGCCTCTAAACATTTTGAATATCGGTTATCGGTATCGTTTGTTTCAGCATGGAAAATATTGGATATCGGTATTGGCCAAAAATGTGTTAAACAAATCAAAATATTTTATATTTGAGATTCTTCAACTTGCCATCATTTGCCTTGATGACAGTTTTGCACACTCTTGGCATTCTTTCAACCAGGTAGTCACTTGGAATGTATTTCATTTAACAGGTGTGCCTTGTTAATTTGTGGAATTTATTTCCTTAATGCTTTTGAGCCAGTCAGTTGTTGTGACAAGGTAGGGGTGGTATACAGAAGATGGCCGTATTTGGTAAAATACACTTTTTTTCCTATTGTGTTATTGACTGATTGTTTATTCCATGTGTAACTCTGTGTTGTTGTTTGTGTCGCACTGCTTTGCTTTATCTTGGCCAGGTTGCAGTTGTAAATGAGAACTTATTCTTAACTAGCCTACCTGGTTAAATAAAGGTGAAATAAAATTTAAAAAACTTAACGACCAAGTCCATATTATGGCAAGAACAGCTCAAATAAGCAAAGAGAAACAGTCCATCAATACTTTAAGACATGAAGGTCAGTCAATACGGAACATTTCAAGAACTGAAAGTTTCTTCAAGTGCAGTCGCAAAAACCATCAAGCGCTACGATAAAACTGGCTCTCATGAGGACCACCACAGGAAAGGAAGACCCAGAGTTACCCCTGCTCTAGAGGATAAGTTCATTACAGAGTTCAAGTAACACATCTCAACATCAACTGTTCAGCGCAGACTGCGTGAATCTGACCTTCATTGTCGAATTGCTGCAAAGAAACACCAAAGACACCAACAATAAGAAGAGACGTACTTGGGCCAAGAAACACAAGCAATGGACATTAGACCAGTGGATATGTGTCCTTTGGTCTGGAGTCCAAATTGGAGATTTTTGGTTCCAACTGCCGTGGCTTTGTAAGATGCGGTGTTGGTGAACGGATGCTCTCCGCATGTGAATTTCCCACCGTAGAGCTTGGAGGAGGAGATGTTATGGTGTGGGGGTGCTTTGCTGGTGACGCTGTCTGTGATTTATTTAGAATTCAAGGCACACTTTACCAACACGGCTTACACAGTATTCAGCAGCGACACACCATCTCATCTGGTTTGCGCTTAGTGGGACTATCATTTGTTTTTCAACACGACAATGACCCAACACACCTCCAGGCTGTTTTAAGGGCTATTTGACCAAGGAGAGTGATGGAGTGCTGCATCAGATGATCTGGCCTCCACAATCCCCCGACTTCAACCAAATTGAGATGGTTTGGGATGAGTTGGACTGCAGAGTGAAGGAAAAGCAGCCAACAAATGCTCCTTCAAGACTTGGAAAAGCATTCCAGGTGAAGCTGGTTGAGAGAATGCCAAGAGTGTGCAAAGCTTCCATCAAGGCAAAGAGTGACTATTTGAAGAATCTTAAATATAAAATATATTTAGATTTGTTTAATACTTTTTTGGTTACTACATGATTCCACGTGTTATTTCATAGTTTTGATGTCTTCACTATTATTCTACAATGTAGAAAATAGTAAAAAATTAAGAAACACCCTTGAATGAGTAGGTGCTCTCAAACTTTTGACCGGTAATGTACCTTTGTCAAATAACTCAAAATTCAAGTGGTGCAGCTCTATTTCTAAATATCACTTTTTCCAAGAATATCCACGCTGTCCATGCGTTCAGCACATGACCACTCACATAGCAGCATTGCTCAAACTACTAAGAAAATACTAGTAACATAATACACTTAAAATATGCTATTCTGTTTTTTAAAATACATGTTTTTATTTTCACAATCTTTTTTAAGACCTGCCAAAATGAAATTATAGTGGATTTCTTTGTGATGGATTTAACTCTTGAACTTGTGGTTTTTAGTTTTAGCCTAGAGTAACAAACTAATGCTATTAGGTTCTTTTGAAGTAATTGTTTTTTAGTATACTATACTAAGACCTCCATAAACACAACCAAATTCTTCTTCTTCTGATAGCATATATGAAAAGTATCTATTAGACTGTTAGAATGTTGATGCACCATAGGCTGGAAGGGGGGGGTCCATCGAGGCCAAGTGTATGCTAATGGATGTTAGTCGGTAGAGAAGGGCTTGTGTAGGACAGCAGGTTTAAGGTCTTTCGGTGAAGTGAAAGTCAGGTCCATTATAATTCCAAGGATCACTGGACCAAACCGGGAGGCCTGGTCCCTAATCCAGAACTAAACTGTTCTTCCTTAATGAAGAGAGCGATGGAGGGGCCAAGGGAGAAATTAGGAGAGAGGGCTGTCTAAACCACGTGGGTCACAGCTTCTCAGCCCAAAATAAGAGCAGGAGGGGATGAGGAGAGAGGGTGGAAGGAGGAGAGTGGCAGGGGGTTAGCACGTCCTGTCTGTCAGGTGACCTTTGACATGAATAAACACCCACGAGTCACTAGTGCACGCTGCAGTCCTACTCCAACTCACTCAGCTAACTGTCTGTCTGTCAGGTGACCTTTGACACCAGTAAACACCTGAGTGACGTGGCTCTGAAGAGACGGCAGCAGGAACGACTGAGAATACTGGAGTTGGAGAGACAGAGGGAGGAGTTGAAACGCAAGGAGAAGGAGGAAGAGGAGAGACACAAGGAGGAGGAGAGGTGTGCAGAGAAAAGAGATGAGGTCATATGCCTGGCCTGAACATTGTCCCCTGTCTTTGCCGCTTTAGTGGTCTGTAGTTCTGAGGGGACTGGATAGGTGTAAGGAACATGGTGATTGCTCCACCTCGTCTTCCAATGAGTGTAAGCGTCCACTACATTGCTGTCACCCCATCCAGTCCTTCAGATCTGCAAACCAAAGGTGGTAGGAACTAAGCTACTAGGGCCTGTATTGGTAGACAGTAGCAGAGCTATGTATTAGACTAGTGAATGAACCATGCTTCTGCTGTGGTTGTAGGAAACAGAAGGAGGCAGAGGAGGAGGAAAAGGAACGGAGGAGGGAGGAGAGGATACGGAAACGAGAGCAGAAGCTGAGGGACCGGGAGGAGAGGAGGAACCTAAAGAAGGTGAAGAGGAGACAGGAGGAAGAGCAGAAGAAGTTGCAGATGAAGATTGCGACAGAGGAGAGAAGGCTGTTGTTGGCTCAGAGGAACCTGGAGTCTATACGCCTTATCGCTGAACTACTGGGCAGGACCAAGGTACACACAGACACACACACTTTTTGCATGGTGTCATTTAATGCACCAGTACTTACACCTATACCAATGCACATTTAATACAGACACATGCTGATAGGACCTACATTACAATCTGTGTCTTTCTCCTTCTCTCCCTTCCCTAGGCTCTGAAACAGCAACAGCAGGAGAAGGAGAGAGTGGAGAGAGAGGAGCGAGAGAAAGAGGAGTTAGCCAGGCAGAAGGAGGAGTTAGCCCGGCTGGAGCAGCTTGAGGCCTGCAGGCGGGAGCAGGAGGCAGAGTTGAGACGTGTGGAGTTAGAGAAAGGGCGTGCCTTGGATCTGCAGCGCAGAGAGAGGGAGCTGAGGGAGAGACTGGTTGGTAACCTGCTGAAGAAGGCTGGAGGAGAGGGAGAAAACCAGACCTCCACCCAACCATCAGGCCTGACCATGCACAAGGGAGACAGCTCCGACCTGAGTAAGACAGGAAGGGCCCTGGGGGTGAACGGGGTGAGACCGAGGGGAGAGGAGAGACCCAGAGCTATGGTACGATCACACGTCACTGAGAAACAGATAGGAGAGAGGGAGGAGAGGCGAGGAGGCATAGAGGAGAGGAGAGGTAATGAATGGAGAAGCAGAGAGGCGAGGGAGAAACCTAGAGAAAGGGAGAGGAGTCGGTCCTATAGCCAGTGTAGGAGGAGGTACAGCCGGAGACGAAGAAGCTCTAGCAGAAAAAGGAGTGATAGTCAGAGGAGGAGGAGAAGTCATAGTTCTAAGAGGAGAAGCGATAGCAGACGGAGGATAAGTCGCATTTCTAAGAGGAGAAGCGATAGCAGACGGAGGAGTGGTAGTCGTAGCCACAGGAGAGACAGTCACCATGGACGGGGCTGCAGCAGCAGGAGCACCAGCCATGATTGGAGCAGAAGCTCTAGTGAGAGGAGCCACAGCAGAGGCAGGAGGGGCCATAGACATAGTAGACATAAAGACAGCAGGAGCAGATCTAGTAGCAGCAGCTCTAGGAGTAGAGAGAGGAGCAGGGAGAAGGACAGGAGTACAGAGAGGAGTAGAGACTCCAGGAAGCGTAGTAGGAGTCATTCTCGTTCTAGACGACACTAAACGCAGCCAGAGGAGACAGAAGAGGACCCTATGCCTGGGTCTATTTTAAGTGATGCATGGTCAGGCGTTCTAGTATGCTACGGTCTCTGGGCCATATCAGCTTCTTACACACACACACACATACACACACCTCTTTCTCTCTCGTGCTCTCTCTCTTCCCCCCAATGCTCTTTGTTCATCTCTAGTTGGTTTATTTACTGAATTTAAAAAAATGCTGTACTGCTATTATGTTCTGTTTGACACATGTACTGTAGATTGATCACGTGGTGAGTGTGTCTCCTGTGTAGAAAGACAGTTGAAAAAATACTTGATCTTTTTCGGGTCACAGTGAATGGCCTGGTTTGTGTTTCAGAAGAACAGCTTTAGTTGGATTCTGGGAATTGTAGTTAAGTATTAATGCTTCAGCAGGATGCAGGGATCTGTAGTTCTATGGGAAAATGTCAGTCTAGTACAGTAAATAGACAGCTGTAGTTTAAGTCAAGCTTTTTACCCTAGGATAAAGTAGGGGGGGGGGGATGTTAAACAACTGACTGACGTTGGTTCAATTACTTGAATTCTATTTAGATTCTGCCGTTTTTCTAGAGAGAAATCGAATCACTCACGAGAGAAATCAAAGCCAAAGACTTACAGGCTAAAGATGACCAGATGTCATGTTTCTGAGTTCCACGTTTGACCACCAGACGAGACTGTAGTTTTAGTTCTAGCCTGGTTAAATGATAATGTTACTATGGCTTCTCCTCCCTCGGAACTAGAAGCACAAGCATTTCGCTCCACTCGCAATAACATCTACTAACCATGTGTATATGACCAATAGAATTTGATTTGATAATGTCACTATAACATAAAGTGGTTCATAAATATAAAGTGTGTGATTTAAAGTTCAGTGTCAGCCCTGTTCTGGTGACTCGGTGTTTAACAGCATCCACCCCAGACGGAAGCCTAGTTTCACCATGTTCATTATTTTATTGGTGTCCCTGCTAAAGTTCTGTGGATAAGAACATTTTAAGTTGCCTTATTGATGAAAGTATGTAAAACAGAGCAGAGTGGTGTCAGTGGGTAATGTTGTATATAGGTTGTATAAAGGTCAGGGTGTCAGGAGGCTCATCAGTCTGTACTGTATATTCTCATGTTTCTCTGCTCTGATGGGCGGCAGCATGTCTTCAACACACTTGTCATTTTATTTGTTGTAATAAAGAAACTACAAAAAAGTAGTGATTTATTTCAGATGTATATTCTGTCTGAATGCGTGGGTAGCCTACTAACCTAATACCTACTCGGGATGGACATCAAAGCTCGATCTTTAACCAGAGATGAAAAAATGTATATATTCTACATTGTTTAAACCATTTGGTGGAATGTGCTTTGTGGCTGCCCGAACGGGCAAGTTAAATATTGTCTTGGAGACGATGTTAATTTGCTTTGACTCTAGTGTTGTATTTGTGCATTTGCAGGGCAAAACCAAAAATAAACAAAGCCAAGCATCACACAGTTCTCTCCAAATTCCCTTTCCCCTCAGTCTCATTCAGTTGTATTCCGTCAGCTCCCTGTTAGGCCTACAGAAATAAATGCCTATAAAAAGTACATTCCTTGCCAAATGGTGAGAGCTTTATCACATTCTAAATGGACTGTGTGATTGAAGTAGGAAAATGTGTTCCAATAACAAGCTGCAGTTTTGGAATAATTGCATCCTGTCTATTTTCCATTTAGGCTACTTTGTAAACTGCTCGTGCCATTTAGAATTGGTTTGCCAGGGATGGTGTCACTTTTTCCCCATTCCTAGCAAACACAGCTGATGAAAGTAATTGCGTTCTAAACTGAAGATCATGTGTGTAACAAAGTAGTACATGTCTGATCAAATGACCAAACATTGTACATATTAGCTGATTATTGGAGTCAGGTGTGTTAGCTGGGGCAAAGTGTGATGCCAATCAGGCCCCTGAGGACTGGAGTTGCCCATCCCTGGCCGAGGCTCCTTAAATTCAACTCGGGACCTCCAAGCCAGTGCCACTGTTTTTTTCATTGTTCCCCTCTAATCAGGCACTGATTTAGATCTGGGACACCAGGTGGGAGTAATTAATTATCAGGTAGAACAGAACCAGAACGCTCCGGATCTCGTAGGCTAAGAGTTGAATACCTAAGCTATAACACCTCCCTAAACATAGACAGGTTCCACACTGAAAATACGCAAAAACATTAGGTTGATAAAGACAAAGGGTGTATTTTCATCAGAATTATTAAGCATAGGCCTTCTCACCAAACATGTCCTGGCTGTGATTCATCACCATACACTGTTCAATGTGGAGTTGTTCATCCACTCAGAACATAAAAAATAAGATGCCAGAATAATCTAGATCAAACCTCTGTATAGCGAAAAGACAGATTTTGATTTGTAACCCAGAAAAAAAGTTTCAACTTGCAAAATTGAGCCCCGTTTTCAAATGATTATACTTTGAAAATAACTGTTGCAGACTATGCACATCACTATTCTGTTCTATTTTATTCTGTTATATTACATCTTTTACTATAAATAGGTGTCTGGACTAATGGTTTGGGAAATAACAGCGTCTTGTCTGTTAATTAACAAAACAAGGCTATACCATTGCACAGCTATAGGCTTCTTCAAGCAAGCGCCACTGCTGAGGTTACTGCCTTTCTGAAGATCGTGTTCCATGATATAATATAACCAGTTGATATTACGGGTCAGATAAATTCATCTGAAATGGTGCTTGCTTTTTATTGACTGACTCGACAAAACATTAGGAACACCTGCTCTTTCCACGACAGACTGACCAGGTGAAAACTATGATCCCTTACTGATGTCACCTTCAATCAGTGTAGATGAAGGGGGGGGAGGTTTAAATCCTGCTTTTTAAGCCTTGAGACATGGATTGTGTATGTGTACAATTCAGAGAGTGAATGGGCAAGACAAAATATTTAAGTGCCTTTGAACGGGGTATAGTAGTTGGTGCCAGGTGCACTGTTTTGAGTGTGTCAAGAACTGCAACTCTGCTGGGTTTTTCACACTGCAGTTTTCCATATGTATCAAGAATGGTCCACCACCCTAAAGACATCCAGCCAACTTGGCACAACTGTGGGAATCATTGGAGTCAGCATGGGCCAGCATCCTTGTGGAATGCTTTCGACACCTTGTAGAGTCCATACCCCGATGAATTGAGCCTATTCTGAGGGCAAAAGGGGGTGGAATGCAATATTAGAAAGGCGATCCTAATGTTTTGTACACAGTGGATATGGGGCAATTTTAAGAATTAAGAGTTATCTGTAATGGTTATGATTAATTAGGCATTGTTGAACACTGTTGGCATAGGCCTATAGATAAATGTGAATATTTTAGTTTTAATCCAGTGCAGGCCTACTTGAGTACTCTGAAAAGAACAATGGGAGAACTCCGAACAGTAAAAAAATAAATGCCCATCCCTAGTACCTCGTAGCCTACTACATCATTCCTTCTACATATACATTTAATTATTCTAACTCATTTGGTGTTTCATTACAGACTGAGATGAGGTTTTGTGTGTAATTATAGTAAGGTGGTAAGTGTATTGTTAGTAAGTGTATTCAAGTAGGCCCCAGTATATTGCTATTCTGAAACAGTATGAGGTGAGTATGTGTGTGTGTGTAGTTATTAGAGTGTGTGTAATTGAGGTATGAGCCCCCGGCTATAAACTGTAATCTGATTATACCATTCTGCTTTGACTCGGTCTGCAATCTAACACACACAAGCACAAGACCTATGGGCTGTCTGATTAAACCCTGCTGCTCTCACTGAGACAGAGACAGCAGTGGTCGTTAACATTACTCCCTCAGTTGGCTGTACTACCACACACTCACGAGAGCTCTCGGCTGTTCCACTAGCAGTAGTAGCAGTACCAGGATTGACTTGGGATCAACTCATACAGGACACACTCCTAAAGGACTCATACAGGATCTCTTGACAACAGGAGGCCACGCATTAACACTGACAGTCTCATACAGCGACAGGCACAAACGTATGTTAGTCAACCAGTGGTGTCTAGTGAGGCTACGGCTGAGGGTCCGGGGAAGAGTTTTTCAATGGAGCTGGCGGCTGGTACTACTAATGCTGCTACAGCTGCTGCCTACACATAGAAGATTCTGGACTATATGGAACGCTTCCTGGTCTCCAAGGTAACACACATAGATACACCCACATAGGATTCAAGTCCCATTCTCGGGCACTGTTTGATGGTTGTGTGTTTTACCCTGTCCTCTCTCCCCCAGACTCTGTTTACAGAGGAGGTAGTGCAGGTAATCAGGGCCAGCCTGAGCGTTACTGAGAAGCTGTATCTGACCCGGTCCATCTACTACAGCTCCAAGACTATCTACCTCTGCTGGCACTACCTGATTGATGCTGTGAGGTGAGTCCTCTCACCCGAGTTGTGTTCACCAAGGAGAACATGTTTGGACAAGTATTGAAAGAGGTACCTGAACTTGTCCTGTATGATTAATAAAAGAGATGTGATTGTTTATTCAGATTCTAACTCAGTATGTGTGATTGTTTCTCCCCAGGGAAGGCAGTAACCAGTATCAGAAGGCATTTGGTGTCAAAGTTGATGATTTGTTTGAAGCCATGTACAGGTGAGACGCACACACACACACACATACAGCTCTTCATCTCTACCCCTTCCCTCTCTCTCCATCTTCTCCTTCTCCTCCACTCTCTCTCTCTCTCCCCCTCTGCTTTCCTGCCTGGTGAAAAAGTATCAGTGAAGTGAGAAAAGATTAGGAAAGTGAGAAGTTGTAGAATGGCCTTGAGCTTCACAGTCAATCTAATGATAATAATTAACTTGTTATGGTTGAGTGATTTTCTAGTCTAGGATTACAAGTTAAAGGATTTATTTCAGAACCAAGCACTTTGTCTTACTTACCCGCTCTCTCTCTGCCTGGTGTCTGTCAGTTGTCCTTGGCTGTGTGATAGGCGGGGAAGGAGGAATGTGGAGGAATCAGAGTTGTGAAATCATTCACAGCTATCTGGTACTGTATGTGTGGAGAGGTTTGTGTGTGTGTAAGCATGCCTGTGTGTGTGTTTGTTTGTTTGTTTTGGGGGTATGATTGCCTCTGGAAATAGGGGGAGACAGCTGATTGAATCTCTGCCTTCAGCATGTGTTTTAAAAATGTGTCTGCATGCACATACAGTGGGGAGAACAAGTATTTGATACACTGCCGATTTTGCAGGTTTTCCTACTTACCAAGCATGTAGAATCATGCAATAAAATGCAAATTAATTACTTAAAAATCATACAATGTGATTTTCTGGATTTTTGTTTTAGATTCCGTCTCTCACAGTTGAAGTGTACCTATGATAAAAATGACAGACCTCTACATGCTTGGTAAGTAGGAAAACCTGCAAAATCGGCAGTGTATCAAATACTTGTTCTCCCCACTGTATGTGCATGCAGACACATTTTTAAAACACATGCTGAAGGCAGAGCTTCAATCAGCTGTCTCCCCCTATTTCCAGAGTCAATCATACCCCCAAAACAAACAAACAAACACACACACAGGCATGCTTACACACACACAAACCTCTCCACACATACAGTACCAGATAGCTGTGAATGATTTCACAACTCTGATTCCTCCACATTCCTCCTTCCCCGCCTATCACACAGCCAAGGACAACTGACAGACACCAGGCAGAGAGAGAGCGGGTAAGTAAGACAAAGTGCTTGGTTCTGAAATAAATCCTTTAACTTGTAATCCACCTACCAACCAGTAAGAATTCCGTCTGTCACAGACCTGTTAGTTTTTCTTTAAGAAGCCCTCCCGTTCTCCACTCATTACCTGTATTAACTGCACCTGTTTGAACTTGTTACCTGTATAAAAGACACCTGTCCACACACTCAATCAAACAGACTCCAACCTCTCCACAATGGCCAAGACCAGATAGCTGTGTAAGGACATCAGGGATAAAATTGTAGACCTGCACAAAGCTGGGATGAGCTACAGGACAATAGGCAAGCAGCTTGGTGAGAAGGCAACAACTGTTGGTGCAATTATATAGAAAATGGAAGAAGTTCAAGATGACGTTCAATCACCCTCGGTCTGGGGCTCCATGCAAGATCTCACCTCGTGGGGCATCATTGATCACGAGGAAGGTGAGGGATCAGCCCAGAACTACATGGCAGGACCTGGTCAATAACCTGAAGAGAGCTGGGACCACAGTCTCAAAGAAAAGCATTAGTAACACACTACGCCGTCATGGAATAAAATCCTGCAGCGCACGCAAGGTCCCCCTGCCCAAGCCAGCCCATGTCCAGGCCCGTCTGAAGTTTGCCAATGACCATCTGGATGATCCAGAGGAGGAATGGGAGAAGGTCATGTGGTCTGATGAGACAAAAATAGAGCTTTTTGGTCTAAACTCCACTCGCCGTGTTTGGAGGAAGAAGATGGATGACTACAACCCCAAGAACACCATCCTAACCGTGAAGCATGGGGGTGGAAACATCATTATTTGGTGATGCTTTTCTGCAAAGGAGACAGGACGACTGCACCATATTGCGGGGAGGATGGATGGGGCCATGTTTCGCGAGATCCTGGCCAACAACCTCCTTCCCTCAGTAAGAGCATTGAAGATGGGTCGTGGCTGGGTCTTCCAGCATGACAACGACCCAAAACACACAGCCAGGGCAACTAAGGATTGAGTGGCCTAGCCAGTCTCCAGACCTGAACACAATTGAAAATCTTTAGAGGGAGCTGAAAGTCCATATTGCCCAGCGACAGCCCCGAAACCTGAAGGATCTGGAGAAGGTCTGTATGGAGGAGTGGGCCAAAAAAAATTGCTGCAGTGTGTGCAAACCTGGTCAAGAACTACAGGAAACGATCTCTAATCATTGCGAACAAAGGTTTCTGTACCAAATATTAAGTTCTGCTTTTCTGATTTATGTCATGGAATAAAATGCAAATTAAATACTTAAAAAATTATACAATGTGATTTTCTGGATTTTTGTTTTAGATTCAGTCTCTCACAGTTTAAGTGTACCTATGATAAAAAGTACAGACCTCTACATGCTTTGTAAGTAGGAAAACTTGCAAAATCAGTAGTGTATCAGATACTTGTTCTCCGCACTGTACATGTGTGTTTGTGTACGTGCACGTGTGTGTCTCTGTCCGTGTGTGTGTAGGTTTTGAGGAGGAGAGGGTGCAGTGTATGCAGCTGATGCCCTCCATCTGGAACATCTGTGGTCGAGACGTAGTGACTGCCTTCGACCTCTCACCTTTCAGAACCATCTACTGTACAACCTCAGGGGTGAGGACCTGTGTGTGCGCATATGCAGAGGCGTCTTGCCCCCTCAGATGTTTCCAGTAAAACAAAAGTTTATATTTGTTGTTTCTCTGTAATACTACTAGCCACAAAGCAAATGTATGAAGTTGGATTTAGCCCAAATAGGTTTCCAACCTCATAATTAGCTATGAAGAAATCAGTCAGACTTCAGAGTCTTTTCTATCCAATACTAATAATAATATGCATATATTAGCATCTGGGACTGAATAGGAGGTAGTTCACTCTGGGCACGCTATTCATCCAAAAGTGAAAATGCTGCCCCCTATCCCAAACAGGTTTAAACAAACTAAATATGCTTCTCTGTATCTCTGCTCAAATCTGGGTAAAATATTTAAAGGAATTTCAGTCTTATTCAGTACATTTAGTTATTGCTTGCTTTTCTAAAGTCTACCAACCTTAGCAGCAGGCATGCCATCTAAAATAGTTAGACAAGCCAGCTACTGGCTGTGTGTTTTTGTGACTTGGCTCTGACCTAACATAATCATATGTTCGTTCTTTCGCTGTAAAGCATTTTTTAAATCGGACACAATGGGTAGATTAACAAGAAGTTTCTCTTTCATTTGCTGTATTGGACTTGTTAATGTGTGAAAGTTACATGTTTCAAAAAAATATTTCTGAATTTCGCACGCTGCCTTTTCAGCGGGATGTTGTCGAGGGGTTCCGCTAGAGGAACGCATGGCGCTAGAAATGTTTTAATAAAGAACCACCAGTCAAGATGATACAGACAGCTCAAGAGGAATGCTTAGATATCCAGAAAAATAAACACATTAAGGATAATGATTGTGGCTTTAGATTCCAGGAAAAAGCTGTTTCAGGTGTTTAAGAAATGCAGAATTATCCAACTTCCCAACAAGGGACCTAGCCCCTCTCCGGACCAACCCCCAGCCATCCTCACGTACATTGTACCCCCTCTGATTTTTGGAGTGCATGACGATCCCCTGTGTGTGTTTGTCCCCTTTACATACACACACACAATCTTAACATGATATTGTAGGAAAATAACTCCAAAGACCACAGGGGGTAGCTGTGCAGCTGTACGAGCTGAGGCTGAGAGGAGTTGGGTTCTGACACACACACACACACATTGTGGAAAGAGAGGAAGAGTCGAGGGAGATAAAAAGTTCTGTGTGTTGTGTTTCCCTTTCATTCTGTTTTGTTATTTTCGCTTCTTTGATACCTTTTCTCCCCTGTCCTGCTGTATTGAACTATTTGTGTGTGTGTGTGTGTGTGTGTGTGATGTGAGAGTGGGTGTGTTCAGAATACAGATTCCACTAAACAATGTTCTTCTAAACCTCACCCAACCTCAGGGCTAAACAGTCTCCCAGACAGGCCAGGTTTCTGCTGCTTACTGATCTCTATGTGTCTCTGTAGACACTGTTTGGGTGTAAACCCCACATAGAGATCACACATCACAAACACACACCAGGGCTGGGCGTGCTCTCCTGGGACTCAGCACCTCATTGGTCATTTGTGGATTATTGATCCACCAATTAGTCCTGTCCCCAGGTCTAACGTAATGTCCATTAGTCAGTAACAGTGTATAGGTTACCGTGACAACACGATCACCTGGTTTACCCTCTCCGGTGCCCAGGCTGTTTATTCATGTGATTATAATACTCTGATCCTATATTACACATCACTGCATCTATCTCTCTCTTTAGGTTGAAGTGGAGCCCTAGCCAAGAAATATGTGTTGACGTACCCAGAATGCAGTTGACGATCTTTGAAATCCAAAGAACACTTTGTTACCGTCGACAACCAGACGATCAGCTTCCATTAAGTTCCACAAAGAGAGAAAGCCAATAAATGACCTCGGACAAAGCGATGGGAGGAGCCCGTAACAAGTTCTATCCTAAGTTATCTTTGTCATTGACTGACAGCATTGTATGTATAGTGGACTTTTTCAAAGACGAGTTGCTAGAAGCTGACCTCTACATTCTGGCAAGAATCCTTCATGACTGGACGGACACACAGCATAGAACTACTGAGAAGTCTACAGGGCCTGCAAACCAACTATACACACCCTCCTCCATCCCCCTCTCTCTCCTTCAGTCATTCTCTCTGATGAGAAAGATCAGATACGATTTGACTCTCCTTACTCTTCTGCACTCCCCTTCTTCGCCTTGGGTGACTGTGTCAACAAAAGCATCCTGTCAGACAAGCCCACAAATACATACATACACACACACGCACGCACACACACACACAATCTCTGGCCTTTGAGAGCTCTGCTGTAGCCATAAGCTTGCTACATAACACAAACACACTCACACACTTGCAAGTACATAACACACACACATATTCTGCATAACAATGAAGATATTGTTTAACCTTCATTTCAACCTTCTGCTAGAAACAAACAGCAAGCAGCAGTCTGGCAACTGTCATGACTGACCATGAGACTCCAAAAAGGTCAGATCAGGTTTGCAATTAATCATTTCAATCAGACCCCTCTTAAATGTAGAGAGGGAAGGAAAGAACTAGTGGGGATTAACAACTCACGTGCTGTTGTAAATTAAGGGAGAAGATCCAGGCTTTCCCTCTCCAAATTCATCAAAGGAATGTTCTTTGTCTCAACAGACCTTTTTCTGCTGAAACTAACACATTCAAAAGCAAATACTGGAACAACATTTTTCAAGTAGAACGTGGGGAATGGTCAGAGGCGATCTATAGAACACTAATGTCATTTTGTTTGTTATTTTGTGATGTCATTAAAAATGTTACAAAGGAAATACTGTAACTTGGAAAATATACCCACTACATATATGAAGTTTCCATACTATGTGCTGTACATGTAATATGAAAAATGATGAAAGTGTTTTTCTTAAGAAAGGGATATGATTTGAGAAGTTATATGAGATAATTGTTTTCCATAACTTTGCGCAGTGAGTAATCACCGCCCTGGAGTGAGGTCAAGGAGCCGGAACCGCCCTTTTGAGCAAATGATATAAAGGATGGGTAAAGAAGTGAACACATTAGACCAGAAAAGCGCGATGCTGCAGCTGCGCATTTAAAATGGTTTGAACTTTGAATCTCAACACGAGGTGGAGACTATAAACTCACATCCCGGACAATCACTGGTACGCATGATCAGCAGTCCTAAGTAAATTATCTTCGAAAGCTAGGACCATCCTGTCACTCTGCTCAAACCATCGTATTACGCTACACTCATCACCCCACTGGGGAACCATCGATACGGCGGCTCAAAGCGGGCGGCGGTTCGTGTGCAAAGTATATGGTTATTGTAGGTGCGAGTAGTTTCTGAATGTGGCAATATTATGTCTCTGTCCATCTCTCTCCATCTCTAACAAGTATCCATGTTGTTGTCATTCCACTAATCAAATCAAATTTTATTAGTCACATGCTCCGAATACAACAGGTGTATTCACCTTACAGTGCCCCGAACCAACAGTGCAGTTAAAAAAATTACGGAGAATAATAAAAGTAACAAGTAATTAAAGAGCAGCAGCGAAAAAGAACAATATATACAGGGGGTGCCGGTACAGAGTCAATGTGCGGGGGCACCGGTTAGTTGAGGTAGTATATACAGTTGAAGTCAGAAGTTTACATACACTTAGGTTAGAGTCATTAAAACTCATTTTTTAACCACCCCACAAATTTTTTGTTCACAAACTATAGTTTTGGCAAGTCGGTTAGGACATCTACTTTGTGCATGACACAAGTCATTTATCCAACAATTGTTTACAGACAGATTATTTCATTTATAATTCACAGTATCACAATTCCAGTGGGCCAGAAGTTCACATACACTAAGTTGACTGTGCCTTAAAACAGTTTGGAAAATTCCAGAAAATGATGTCATGGCTTTGGAAGCTTCTGATAGGCTAATTGACATCATTTGAGTCAATTGGAGGTGTACCTGTGGATGTATTTCAGGCCTACCTTCAAACTCAGTGTCTCTTTGCTTGAATTCATGGGGAAAAAGGAATCAGCCAAGACCTAAAAAAAATAATTGTAGACCTCCACAAGTCTGGTTCATCCTTGGGAGCAATTTACAAATGCCTGAAGGTACCACGTTCATCTGTACAAACAATAGTACACAAGTATAAACACTATGGGACCACGCAGCCATTGTACCACTCAGCAATGAGAAGCGTTCTGTCTCCTAGAGATGAACGTACTTTGGTGCAAAAAGTGCAAATCAATCCCAGAACAACAGCAAAGGACCTTGTGATGATGCTGGAGGAAACAGGTATAAAAGTATCTATATCCACAGTAAAACAAGTCCTATATCGACATAACTTGAAAGGCCGCTCAGCAAGAAGTCACAGCTCCAAAACCACCATAAAAAAGCCTGACTACGGTTTGCAACTCCACATGGGGACAAAGAGCACACTTTTTGGAGAAATGTCCTCTGGTCTGATGAAACAAATTTAGAACTATTTGGCTATAATGACCATCGTTATGTTTAGATGAAAAGGGGGAGGCTTGCAAGTCGAAGAACACCATCCCAACTGTGAAGTATGGGGGTGGAAGCATCATGTTGTGGGGGTGCTTTCCTGCGTGAGGGACTGGTGCACCTCACAAAATAGATGGCATCATGAGGTACAAAAATGATGTGGAAATATTGAAGCATCATCTCAAGACATCTGTCAGGAAATTAAATCTTGGTCGCAAATGGGTTTTCCAAGTGGACAATGACCCCAAGCATACTTCCAAAGTTATGGCAAAATGGCTTAAGGACAACAAAGTCAAGGTATTGGAGTGGCCATCACAAAGCCCTGACCTCAATCCCATAGAAAATTGGTGGGCGGAACTGAAAAAGTGTGTGTGAGCAAGGAGGCCTACTAACCTGACTCAGTTACACCAGGTCTGTCAGGAGGAATGGGCCAAAATTCACCCAACATATTGTGGGAAGCTTGTGGAATGCTACCCGAAACGTTTGACCCATGTTAAACAATTTAAAGGTAATTGAGGTAATTAAACTTCTGACCCACTGGGAATGTGATGAAAGAAATAAAAGCTGAAATAAATCATTATCTCTACTATTATTCTGACATTTCACATTCTTAAAATAAAGTCATGATCCTAACTGACCAAAGACAGGGAATTCTTACTAGGATTAAATGTCAGGAATTGTGAAAAACTGAGTTTAAATGTATCTGTCTAAGGTGTATGTAAACTTCCGACTTCAACTGTACATGTAGATAGATTACATACTTAAAGCTAGGGACAATACTGCCCCCTTTGGATGAATTGCGTGCCCATAGTAAACTGAAAAACAATCTGTCCAAAATTGCTAATATATGCATATAATAATTATTATTGGATAGAAAACACTCTAAAGCTTCTAAAACCATTTGAATTATGTCTGTAAGTATAGCAGAACTCACAGGGCACGCAATCTCCCAAACTAGTTTTGGAAACCTGAAAGTTGGGGCAACTTTGACGTCATCGCCCCCACCCTTCCCAACCAGCTATGGATCTGGAAACACTTTCTATGTCTTCCACTAGATGTCCTCATTCAGCAAAGCGTTTAATTGTGCAAATCCCGTGAGCTTTGACCCTTTGGGAGGCAAAAGAGTGGGTGTCACAAGAAAATACATGTGCATTAGGGCGCGAATTGGACACAGACCTTCCTCTGTTCCAGCTTGCCTGAGAAGAAGTGCTTTTGTCCGGTTGAATCGCCAATTGTTTTGTACGTTTATAACATCCTTGATTCTGCACTTAGTTTGACCAGTTTAGTCAATATATAATATGAAATTTTGAAGTTTTGATGCGCAACTGTTCGGGACCAGAAGACATTTTGGATGCATTTCAGCTGAAAGTGGTAGCAGATGCTAACATAAAGACACACGAACTGAAACAAAACGATGTATTGGGTAAGTATGACTCCTTCCACTACATTCTGATCAAAGACCATCAAAGGTAAGGGAATATTTATGTTGTAATTTTGTATTTCTGTTGACTCCAACATAGTGGAGAAATATTGCTTACGTCTGAGCGCCGCCTCAGATTATTGCATAGTGAACGAATTCTGTAACGTTAAAAATAAATGTGACACAGCGGTTGCATTAAGAAGCAGTGTATCTTTCTAACTATATGTAGAACATGTATATTTAGTCAAAGTTTATGATGTGTATTTCTGTTATCTGGCGGAGCTATCTATAATTTCTCCGGACATTTTGAGGATTTTCTGAACATGGCGTCAATGTAAACGGAGATTTATGGATATAAATTGCATATTACTGAAAAAAACATAAATGTACTGTGTAACATGTCCTATTACTGTCATCTGATGAAGATTTTCAAAAGGTTAGTGAATTATTTTTCTTTTAATCCTGCGTTTGTGATTGCATCTTTTGTTCGACAAAATGGATGTATATCGTCTTTGTGGTGGTTTGACATAAATATGTGCTATGTTTTCGCCGTAAAACATTTTAGAAATCTGACACGCTGGGTAGATGAACAAGGTGTTTATCTTTCATTTGCTAATGTGTGGAGGTTAAATATTTCGAAGAATATTTTTGCATTCTATGCGCCACCGTTTGAGTTGGGGGGGGGGGGGTGGTACCCCTTGGGGAACCTGTACCGTTAACAAGTTTTAATTAAAGTCACTATGCATAGATGACAACAGAGAGTGATAGTGGGGGGGGGGGGCAATGCAAATAGTCAGGGTAGCGATTTGACTAGATGTTCAGGAGTCTTATGGCTTTGGGATAGAAGCTGTTTGGAAGCCTCTTGGACCTAGACTGTAGTGCCTTGCGGTCAGAGGCCGCGCAGTTGCCATACCAGGCAGTAATGCAACCAGTCAGGATGCTCTCGATGGTGAGGCTGTAGAACCTTCTGAGGATCTGAGGACCCATGCCAAATCTTTTCAGTCTCCTGAGGGGGAATAGGTTTTGTTGTGCCCGCTTCACGACTCATGGTGTGCTTGTACCATGTTATGATGAGAAAGGGGGCATGCTCAGTCCTATTTTTCCTGTCGTCCACAGTCATCTCCTTTGTCTTGATCACATTGAGGGAGAGGTTGTTGTCCTGGCACAACACGGCCAGGCCTCTGACCTCCTCCCTATAGGCTGTCTCGTTGTTGTCGGTGATCAGGCCTACCACTGTTGTGTCATCGGCAAATTTAACAGATGACAGATGTGGCGAACTCCTCAATGTCATTGGAGGAATCCTGGAACATATTCCAGTCTGTGCTAGCAAAACAGTCCTGTAGCTTAGCTTCTGCTTCATCTGACCACTTTTTAAATCGATCTAGTTACTGGTGCTTCCTGCTTAAATATTTTCTTGTAAGCAGGAATCGGGAGTATAGAATTATGGTCAGATTTGCCAAATGGAGGGCAAGGGAAAGCTTGGTATGCATCTCTCTGTGTGGAGTAAAGGTGGTCTAGAGTTTTTTTTCCCTCTGGTTGCACATTTAACATGCTGATAGAAATTTGGTAAAACTGATTTAAGTTTCCCTGCATTAAAGTTCCCGGCTACAAGGAGTGTCGCCTCTGGGTGAGCGTTTTCTTGTTCGCTTATGGTGGAATACAGCTCATTCAATGCTGTCTTAGTGCCAGCCTCCGTCTGTGGTGGTATGTAAAACATTTACAAAGAATATAGATGAAATCTCTCTAGGTAGGTAGTGTAGTCTACAGCTTATCATGAGCAACTCTACCTCAGGCAAGCAATAACTTGAGAATTCCTTAGATATCCTGCACCAGCTGTTGTTTACAAAAATACATAGACCGCCGCCCCTTGTCTTAATCGGGTAACAATGAAACATAGTTAATTATACAAAAAACAGTCTTCAGATTAACGTTAAAGTCAAGTCATGACACAACAAAGGCAGAAACACATTCACGGACATCATATCACGTCTCGTCCATCCTAGCCCAGAGACAAAGAACACAATCACTCACTCATTATTAATTCACTGTATGTGTGAGTGCCTGTGTTTGTATGTGTGTGTGTGCATGCCTGTGGTGTTCATGTATGTAGGAGGTGGTGTGTTGGTTGTTGTGGCGTTGCTGTGTGAAGACGGGTCAGGGCCTCTGACAGCCCAGTGACGGGAAAGAGCAAGTGTACACTGCCAAAGATATTTATAACTTAACCAAGATAGACCACAGCCTTTCGTTTGAAAGTGGAACAAGTCAGTCATAGTGGGCAGAGCAAGCAAGGAGGTGGGCAGAACCAAACACGAGCTTGTGAGATCCTATTGGCACGTTCTAGCATACATGTGCATATTTCCATTAGGGAACGCCTACTCTGTGAAGTGTGCGTGTGCAATAACTCAATTTGCCTTTGCACTCCTTCTAAACAACGTTGTTGTTTTTTTTACTTTGGCCAAGTGTAAAGTCTACAAAACATATTCCACTCTGTTCGAAACAGATTCTATTTTTGGGGGCCGAAAACTGAATTGAGATAAAATGTTTCATCAATGAGAACATTTGTAGAATGATAGTATGACATACTCTTCCTTGCAGGTGAGAGCAAAGATAGCTGAGATTTGATTTCAGCAGAGGACAGAGGAGATAAAGGAGGAGAGAAGAGAAAAGGGGAAGATATGAGAGGAGATGAAAGGAGGAGAGAGGAGGAAAGGGGGAGAAAATAGAGGAGATGAAAGGAGGAGAGAGAAGGAAAGGAGGAGGTAAGAGAGGGGATGAAAGGAGGAAAGGGGGAGAAAAGAGAGGAGATGAAAGGAGGAGAGAGAAGGAAAGGAGGAGATAAGAGAGGAGATGAAAGGAGGAGAGAGGAGCAAAGGAGGACATAAGAGAGCAGATGAGACTCACAGCTCAGAGTTCTTTTCATTGTATCTGTCTTGCACAGACACACACTTCTCACAATTGAAGAAAACCTATTCTCAGCTGTAAGCCTGCTTTTGTTCCCTATAAACATTCCATAATTAATGCTGAAGTCTCAGTGACAGCAGTATTGAGCTGAGGACAAAGCCTGTCTGCCCAATAGGCTATATATATATATATATATATATATATATATATATATATATATATATATATATATATATATATATATATATACACTGCTCAAAAAAATAAAGGGAACACTAAAATCACACATCCTAGATCTGAATGAATGAAATATTTTTATTAAGTACTTTTTTCTTTATATAGTTGAATGTGCTGACAACAAAATCACACAAAAATTATCAATGGAAATCAAATTTATCAACCCATGGAGGTCTGGATTTGGAGTCACACTCAAAATTAAAGTGGAAAACCACACTACAGGCTGATCCAACTTTGATGTAATGTCCTTAAAACAAGTCAAAACTTAGGCTCAGTAGTGTGTGTGGCCTCCACGTGCCTGTATGACCTCCCTACAAAGCCTGGGCGTGCTCCTGATGAGGTGGCGGATAGTCTCCTGAGGGCTCTCCTCCCAGACCTGGACTAAAGCATCCGCCAACTCCTGGACAGTCTGTAGTGCAACGTGGCGTTGGTGGATGGAGCGAGACATGATGTCCCAGATGTGCTCAATTGGATTCAGGTCTGGGGAACGGGCGGGCCAGTCCATAGCATCGATGCCTTCCTCTTGCAGGAACTGCTGACATACTCCAGCCACATGAGGTCTAGCATTGTCTTGCATCAGGGGCGGAAGGGTAACCTAGTGGTTAGAGTGTTGGACTAGTAACCGAAAGGTTGCAAGTTTGAATCCCCGAGCTGACAAGGTACAAATCTGTCGTTCTGCCCCTGAACAGGCAGTTAACCCACTGTTCCTAGGCCGTCATTGAAAATAAGAATTTGTTCTTAACTGACTTGCCTAGTAAAATAAAGGTAAAATAAAAAATAAACCCAGGGCCAAACGCACCAGCATATGGTCTCACAAGGGGTCTGAACATCTCATCTCGGTACCTAATGGCAGTCAGGCTACCTCTGGCGAGCACATGGAGGGCTGTGCGGCCCCCCAAAGAAATGCCACCCCACACCATGACTGACCCACCCCCAAACCGGTCATGCTGGAGGATGTTGCAGGCAGCAGAACGTTCTCCATGGCGTCCCCAGACTGTCACGTCTGTCACATGTGCTCAGTGTGAACCTGCTTTCATCTGTGAAGAACACAAGGCGCCAGTGGCGAATTTGCCAATCTTGGTGTTCTCTGGCAAATGCCAAACGTCCTGCACGGTGTTGGGCTGTAAGCACAACCCCCACCTGTGGACGTCAGACCCTCATACCACCCTCATGGAGTCTGTTTCTGACCGTTTGAGCAGACACATGCACATTTGTGGCCTGCTGGAGGTCATTTTGCAGGGCTCTGGCAGTGCTCCTCCTGCTCCTCCTTGCACAAAGGCGGAGGTAGCGGTCCTGCTGCTGGGTTGTTGCCCTCCCACGGCCTCCTCCACGTCTCCTGATGTACTGGCCTGTCTCCTGGTAGCGCCGCCATGCTCTGGACACTATGCTGACAGACACGGCAAACCTTCTTGCCACAGCTCGCATTGATGTGCAATCCTGGATGAGCTGCACTACCTGAGCCACTTGTGTGGGTTGTAGACTCCGTCTCATGCTACCACTGGAGTGAAAGCACTGCCAGCATTCAAAAGTGACCAAAACATCAGCCAGGAAGCATAGGAACTGAGAAGTGGTCTGTAGTCACCACCTGCAGAACCACTCCTTTATTGGGGGTATCTTGCTAATTGCCTATAATTTCCACCTGTTGTCTATTCCATTTGCACAACAGCATGTGAAATTTATTGTCAATCAGTGTTGCTTCCTAAGTGGACAGTTTGATTTCACAGAAGTGTGATTGACTTGGAGTTACATTGTGTTGTTTAAGTGTTCCCTTTATTTTTGTTGAGCAGTGTATATATACACACACACACGCACGCACGCACGCACGCACGCACGCACACACACACACACACACACACACACACACACACACACACACACACACACACACACACACACACACTTCTTTGAGGAGCTGGTTAGGTAGTGAGGTGGAGCTGGGGTGCCTGCAGTAGACTGGTGTGGGTAGGGTTAGTGCTGTATGGTTGGAAGTGTCAAGCGGTGTAATAATGCTACAGTGAATCTCTGATGTTTTACAGTATGTGTTTCTAAGGGCATATCTGGGTCTAAGCATGTTGTGTATCTGTCCATTTGTATGTAGCTGTTTGTCTCTGAGGACCATCTCAACCCTGATAATCACTTATCCCTAACTTTCTCTCTCCACCTCCCTCTCTCATCGAGCCGTAACCTTCATGAGCAGTGAAGTTCATAATAATTATTGTAAACCTAGACAGAGAGACAGGTACTGAGCGTTGAGGCAGTGAGACAGTGATGTTTCTAATGTTTAAGGTTAAATGGATGCGGTTGCCGTGGGTGATTGCTGCCAGGGGAAGCTGGCCTTTAACAGCCAACCACAGTTCAACCCATTAGCATATTTCCCATGATTGTTTTTGTTACAGTGGAAATGCCACGGTCCTAGGTTTATCTCTCACAGCATCAGACCAGATGCACGCACGCACACACATACACAAAACATTGATCAGTTCTGCCACTGTTGATTAAGATCAAGTCTGGCTAAAGTCAGCTATTTGCAGTCATGTCTGTCAGGGGAGAATGCTTGGTACTCATTATATTTGGATAATTAGCCAGCTCCTCTCTCATTAACTGTACATGGAAACATAATGAGCTGCAGTGAGGTTGGCAAACATTACTACTGTCTGTTTGTCTGAGTGGATATCTCTGTGTGACATTTCTACTGTCTGTCTGAGTGGCTATCTCTGTGTGACATTTCTACTGTCTGTCTGACTGGCTATCTCTGTGTGTGATAGTGCTATCAAATCAAATCAAATTTTATTTGTCACATACACATGGTTAGCAGATGTTAATGCGAGTGTAGCAAAATGCTTGTGCTTCTAGTTCCGACAATGCAGTAATAACCAACAAGTAATCTAACTAACAATTCCAAAACTACTGTCTCATACACAGTGTAAGGGGATAAAGAATATGTACATAAAGATATATTGTCTGTCTGACTGGCTATTGTCTGTCTGACTGGCTATCTCTGTGTGACATTGCTATTGTCTGTCTGACTGGCTATCTCTGTGTGTGACATTGCTATTGTCTGTCTGACTGGCTATCTCTGTGTGTGGCATTACTGCAAACCTCGGAATATCTCCAAATTTCTGTACTCCACATATGATAACTGTCATTATAAATGCATAGATACATTTTATAAATAGATCTTCCACACATTTTAGGAACCGACTGTTAAATGTAGTATATTAAACGCAGTATAAATACTCAGAAATTAGTCCCCAGAGCTGCAGGATCGACTGCAAATGAGAGGAGCAGAGAGAGAGACAGACAGAGTTCAAACGCCTGCTAGATTCTCTTCCTCCAAGCTGTCACTGACTCATCCTAACAAGTTTCAAAGTTCAGGTTATTTAAATATATAAAGCTTGTGTTTCGATAATATAAATGTCTAATAGATTCAGTATTCGTCTCTCCTGTCACCATCAGCTCTGAGCTATACCGCCTCTGAAGACAGCAGCTATCTTCAAACACTGACTCTATAATCTGCATCACATTAGCATAAAAAAATACTATCCTTATGACTCATACAACTATGACGTGTTTTAAGCGACAGGCACATGCACATAGGCGCTCATGCCTCTTTCATATGATAGTCAGAACTAGGAAACTAAAACATTTCTGACTTGCTGATTTGTGAAATGTGTATAACTACAAACTGTTAGCTAGTCGGAAATGTCAGAGTTTCCTAGTTCCAACTAGCACGTGAACGCGGCATTAGACATGCATGTACACACATGCACACATTACATCAGTCACATTATCACATTACACAGTAAATCACTGAGCCAGCTGCCATCCAGGACCTCTATACCAGTCAGTAGAAAGGCTTCTTTAGTGTTCTAAGTTTTCAGAACTGTGGCCTTAATTGCCGTTCCACAGGAGCTGCATGTTCATTGAGTGTTTATGGTTCATTGAACAAGCATGGGAAACAGTGTTTAAACCCTTTACAATGAAGATCTGTGAAGATATTTGGATTTTTACAAATTATCTTTGAAAGACAGGGTCCTGAAAAAGGGGACGTTTATTTTTTTGCTGAGTTTATATATGAAGTTTACAGAAATAATTGTGGGTGACGGTGTATTATGTACAGTACCAGTCAAGTTTGGACACACCTACTCATTCAACGGTCTCTCTTTATGTTTTAATATTTTCTACATTGTAGAATAATAGTGAAGACATCAAAACTATGAAATAACACATGAAATCATGCAGTAACCTAAAAAGTATTAAACAAATCTAAATATGCTTTATATTTGAGATTCTTCAAATAGCCACCCTTTGCCTTGATGACAGCTTTGCACACTCTTGGCATTCTCTCAACCAGCTTCACCTGGAATGCTTTTCCAACAGTCTTGAAGGAGTTCCCACATTTGCTGAGCACTTGTTGGTTGCTTTTCCTTTACTCTGTGGTCCAACTCATCCCAGTTGGGTTGAGATCGGGTGATTGTCGGGGCCAGATATCTGATGCAGCACTCCATCACTCTCCTTCTTGGTCAAATAGCCATTAAACAGCCTGTAGGTGTGTTGGGTCATTATCCTGTTGAAAAACAAATGATAGTCCTACTAAGCTCAAACCAGATGAGATGGCGTAATGCTGCAGAATTCTGCGGTAGCCATGCTGGTTAAGTGTGCCTTGAATTCAAAATAAATCACAGACAGTGTCACCAGCAAAGCATCCCCACACCATCACACCTCCATGCTTCATGGTGGGAACCACACATGCGGAGATCATCTGTTCAGCTACTCTGCATCTCACAAAGACATGGCGGCTGGAACCAAAATCTCAAATTTGGACTCATCAGACAAAGGACGGATTTACACCGGTCTAATGTCCATTGCTTGTATTTCTTGGCCCAAGCAAGTCTTTTCTTCTTATTGGTGTCCTTTAGTAGTGGTTTCTTTTCAGCAATTCGACCATGAAGGCCTGATTCATGCAGTCTCCTCTGAACAGTTGATGTTGAGATGTGTCTGTTACTTGAACTCTGTGAACCATTTATTTGGGCTGTAATTTCTGAGGCTGGTAACTAATGAACTTATCCTCTGTAGCAGAGGTAACTCTGGGTCTTCCATTCCTGTGGCAGTCCTCATTAGAGCCAGTTTCATCACTATGCTTGATGGTTTTTGCAACATCAGTACGCACACCTGCCTTCCCCCGTCACGCACATCAGTGATCATTGGACTCACGTGATGCTGTGCATTTGACGCATGCACACACACATTGAAGGTGTTAATAGACAGCTGTACTGTATGGTTACTCTACATACTGTTATTATACACTGAGTGAACAAAACATTAGGAACACCTTTCTAATATTGAGTTGCACCCCCTTTTACAGTCAAACTGCCTCAATTCATCGGGGTATGGACTATACAATCTTTCGAAAGCGTTCCACAGGGGTGCTGGCCCATGTTGACTCCAATGCTTCCCACAGTTGTGTCAAGTTGGCTGGATGTCTTTTGGGTGGTGGACTATTATTGATACGCACAGGAAACTGCTGAGCGTGAAAAATCCAGCAGTGTTGCAGTTCTTATTATTATTATTTTTTCTATATACTTTTCCCTCCCAATTTCGATCTTGTCTCATCGCTGCAACTCCCCAACGGGCTTGGGAGGCGAAGGTCAAGTTATGTGTCCTCCGAAACATGACCCACCAAATCACGTTTCTCAACACCCGCCCGGTTAACCCGGGAGCCAGCCTCTCCAATGTGTCGGAGGAAACGCCATTCAAGTGATAATCAAGGTCAGCCTGCAGGCGCCTCGGCCCGCTACAAGGAGTCGCTAGAGCGCGATGAATAAAGTAAAGCCCCCTCGGCCAATCCCTCCTCTAACCCGTACGACGTGTGCCGCCTTATGGGACTCCCGATCACGTACGGTTGTGATACAGCCCTAGCTTTGCAGCTCTTGACACAAACTGGTGCGCCTGGCAACTTCTACCATACCCTTTTCAAAGTCACTTAAATATTTTGTCTTGCCCATTCCCCTTCTGAATGACACTCACACAATCCATGTCTCAATTAGAGGTCGACCGATTATGATTTTTCAACGCCAATACCGATTATTGGAGGACCAAAAAAGCCGATACCGATTTAATCGGCCAATTTTTAAATAATGCAAAAACAAAGTGTTGGAGAAGAAAGTAAAAGTGCAATATGTGCTATGTAAGAAAGCTAACATTTCAGTTCCTTGCTCAGAACATGAGAACATTTAACATGAGTCTTCAATATTCCCAGGTATGAAGTTTTAGGTTTTAGTTATTATAGGAATTATAGGACTATTTCCCTCTATACCATTTGTATTTAATTAACCGTTGACTATTGGATGTTCTTATAGGCACTTTAGTATTGCCAGTGTAACAGTATAGCTTCCGTCCCTCTCCTCGAACCAGCAACACAACGACAACAGCCACCACATCGAAGCAGAGTTACCCATGCAGAGCAAGGGAAACAACCACCCCAAGGCTCAGAGCGAGTGAAGTTTGAAACGCTATTAGTGCGCGCTAACTAGCCAACCATTTCACTTCGGTTACACCAGCCTCATCTCGGGAGTTGATAGGCTTGAAGTCATAAACAGCGCAATGCTTGACGCACAAGAAGAGCTGCTGGCAAAACGCACGAGAGTGCTGTTTGAATTAATGTTTACGGGCCTGCTTCTGCCTACCACCACTCAGTCAGATACTTAGATACTTGTATGCTTGTATGCTCAGTCAGATTATATGCAACGCAGGACACGCTAGATAATATCTAGTGATATCATCAACCATGTGTATTTAACTAGTGATTATGATAGATTGTTTTTTATAAGATAAGTTTAAAGCTAGCTAGCAACTTACCTTGGCTTACTGCATTTGCGTAACAGGCAGTCTCCTTGTGGAGTGCAACGAGAGAGAGTCAGGTCGATATTGCGTTGGACTAGTTAACTGTAAGGTTGCAAGATTGGATCCCCCGAGCTGACAAGGTGAAAATCTGTCGTTCTGCCCCTGAACTAGGCAGTTAACCCACCGTTTCTAGGCCGTCATTGAAAATAAGAATGTGTTCTTAACTGACTTGACAAGTTAAATAAAGGTGTAACATATATTTTTTTAAATAAATAGATAAAATCGGACAAATCAGTGTCCAAAAATACCGATTTCCGATTGTTATGAAAACTGGAAATCGGCCCCAATTAATCGGCCCTAATTAATCGGCCATTCCGATTAATCGGTCGACCTCTAGTCTCAATTGTCTCAAGGCTTAAAAATCCTTCTTTAACCTGTCTCCTCCCCTTCATCTACACTGATTGAAGGGAATTTAACAGGTGACATCCATAAGGGATCATAGCTTTCACCTCGATTCACCTGGTCAGTCTGTCATGGAAAGAAGAGGTGTTCTTTATGTTCTGTACACTCAGTGTAAATGCATCGAGACATTTCATGTATTGATCCTGCTCACATTTTAGGAACTGACTGTAGACTACATTAAATGTTGTATAAGCACTCAGAAATGAGTCCCCAGAGCTGCAGTATTGGCTGCTAAATGAGAGGAGCAGAGAGGGAGAAAGAGAGAGTTCAAATGGCTGCAAGCTGTCGCTGAAATGGTGAAAAAATCTCAAGTTTCAAAGTTTTGATTATTTATATGTGTAAAGTTTGTGTTTTGATAATATAAATGTCTAATCGATTCAGTATTCGTCTCTCCTGTCACCATCAGCTCTGAGCTATACAGCCTCTGAAAAACTGCAGCGATCTCCACACACTGCTTTTCTCTCTGTAATCACACACACACACAATGCTGCCTTCTCTCTGTAATCACACACACACACACACACACACACACACACACACACACACACACACACACACACACACACACACACACACACACACACACACACACACACACACACACACACACACACACACACACACACACACACACACACAATGCTGCTTTACTCTCTGTAATCACACACACACAATGATGCTTTTCTGTCTATATAATTTGCAGCAAATCAGCATGTTCAAAAATGTTATCCTTATGATTCATACAACACACACGCACACGCACACGCATGCATGCATAGATGGACGCACGCACACACAAACACACACACACAGGCCTTATACACACCTCCAGTGTCAGAATAAGGTATTAGTAGCTTATTCCCATGAAGCAGCAGGAAAGCCCATCTGATAGGTGTCTGAGGCATTACCATAATGATTGGTTCTCTCTCTGCTACACACAGGAAACACCTGCTGGAACACACAGAACACTAACCAGGACTTTCTGGAGACTGTATTACTGAGTTAAAGCCTTGGCATTCTCTCAGGGAGAAAAGGCAAGTCTTCAGGTTTCAGGCAAGGTTCCTATGACAGACATAATTGTGGGTGACTGAGTGACTGTGTATTATGTATGTATGAGGTAAATAACAATCTATGAGTACACAGTCTTTTTGGCAATGATGCAGGAAAAATGCTTCCCTACTGTCCTCTCATCCTGCCCTTGTTAAAACATACAGCTTGTTTAGTCACTCATGCTAACAGATAGTCATTCCAGCCTCTAGTCCAACCAGAGTCATAGTAAACACACTTATTTCCAGCCTGATACACACACACACACAGTCCTACCCAACTTTCCTTCTGTCAAGCCTCTGTTCAACCGTTCCTTCCCCAGGGTCGGTTCGTCTGTCTGTCTGCTGGATCTGACTCATTATGGCACTACAGGGGGCTGGACACACACTGCTCTCACATCCATCAAGGTGGCAGCCTGTTACGAGCTGAGGCCCGTGGCATAAACAGCCTGTTTTATTCTGGACTCCTATTTGTGTGTTTTTTGGTATGTGCCTGCGTGTGTGTGTGTGTGTGTGTGTGTGTGTGTGTGTGTGTGTGTGTGTGTGTGTGTGTGTGTGTGTGTGTGTGTGTGTGTGTGTGTGTGTGTGTGTGTGTGTGTGTATCTGTGTCAGTCAGCAGCAGAAACACTGATCCATAGTGACAGCAGAGGGGCAGTAGAGCCAGATATAACGCAGGACTGTCATTATGACACAGATTCTGTCTGTTTAAACCATCTATAGCTTTATAGAATGACACTCATCTGCATGCATGCCTGTGTTTGATACATGTAGCTGTCTTTAGTGACAGGATGCAGTCTAGAGAGAAATACGCCTGTTGGATGAGAAAGAGATGATTCACTCAGTATTACAGCACATATAGCAGACGTGTATAGTGACTTGCCAGGAAGAGCACGGGGTAATGAAGGCTTCTGTTTCTTTTAACTGTAGACTTACAACACTTGAAAGTGGGAAATAACAGTAGCACTCTGTAACCCAATCTGTTCATTGGCAGCCATATTGGACTGGCAGCCATCTTGGAAAGGCGCTAAAGTAAAGAAACTAGCTAATATCAACGGCAATCAGAGATTCAGCACCACGGACAGCGGCTATCAGAGATTCAGCACCACGGACAGCGGCAATCAGAGATTCGGATCCACGGACAGCGGCAATCAGAGATTCAGCTCCATGCACAACGGTAATCAGAATCCTGTGATCTGACCTTTCAGAACCACAGGCCAGCGACCATCAGGTGCAGTCATCCCTGACATAGGCTACAGGAAAACCTAGTAAGCAGCTAGAAACCTGAAGGGCAAGACTCTCCACAAACTCTGTTTGCATAGACTGTTCACAAACAAACCATTTCCGAGATAGAAACATTTGATGAATCTGGTGTGGGTGTGTATGTTGGCCTTAGCAGTGGAACATGCTGCATGAATGTACGTGTGTCAGTGTGCGTGTCAGTGTCAGTGTGTGCACACGTGCATGTGTGTTAATGGAGGACTCTCATATATGACCCCCATCCCCCCCACTCCTCTACAGACCTATTACATATCTCTGACTCCACACCTCCGTCTCTCTTCCACCCTCTCTCAGGAGGAGTGCCTCTCCATTAGATCTGAAATGGAGAGTCTTGACATTGTTGTGGATGAAACAAAGGAGGCAGGGGAGGTTTGTGTTGGTATTGGTGTGTGTATTTGTGCCTGTGTAGGGAGGATGGTTTTGCTCACTGATGTGCTTTAGAGGCTGTGCAGGTATTTCCCTCTGCCAGCAGACTGAATATAGATAGCTAGATGTATAAGTCTTAACTCTGTGGAAGTGAAGAGGTGGGGAGGGATCAAGTCAGACTTTCTTCTGGTCTTAACTGTGATCTCACAGAGATGGAGATTCTCAGCCTTGTCTGTCATGTCAGCTCCTCCTCAGCCATTTCTCTTGTGCTTTTCTCATGGTAGCACTCTTATACAGGTGTGTGTGTTTGTGTGTGTGTGTACTCTCATCATTGATAGAGATTATTTAAAGCTCAGATCAGAAGGAGTCATTTCAGCAGATCTTGACACCTGGCACATGAGTACATACACAGGATAGATAGAATGTCGGGATGAATACTTGAAAGATAGTATGGAAGGAATTTAGGGAGGAGAAGGTGGAGGAGAGCATGTAGGTATGACACAGCAGGAATGAGTGGGCAGAAGGAAACCATATGCCGTGGGAGCTGTTGTGTGTGTGTGTGTGAGCCTTATAAATAAGACACATGATCTGTCTTCAAATAACAAGGAATAGCGATATCATCCCTCCACACACACACACACACACACACACACACACACACACACACACACACACACACACACACACACACACACACACACACACACACACGCACACACGCACACACACACACACACACGCACACACACACACACACACACACAAACACACACTGTGTGACCTGAAATTACCATACAAACCTGAAATTACCATCTGAAATGTAAGCTGTGATTGTTGGTATTTCTAGGAGAGGATCCGGTCTCTGCTGGGACATAAATACATTAAGATGAATCAGCGAATGAAATGATCAGTTACTGAATGAATCATTCTAGATGTGACTTCCTGCTGTGTTGCTGTTCCTCCACACTCATATGCTTTCTTCTTTTGTTATTCTCCTCTTCCGTTTTATTCTGCCCTTGTGGAACATATTTGTTGATGTCTAATTGGAACATTTGGAGGAGGCATCTCAAATAGGAGAGAGATGACTCATAGCAGGAGGGAACAGGATTGTGTGTGTGTGTGTGTGCATGCTCATGTCACTGATGTCCTCTACGACTTTCAGCTTCCTCCCTCCTCTGGTGCCAACACACACACCAGCAGTCTAGTGATTCTGAATTAGGCATTTGGTATTGTTGATGGCAGAGGGGAGATGGTCGTTAATTACAGAGGGGAAAGGTAATGACTGTGTGTCTGAGGGCAGGGTAATGGCTGCTGCCAAATACTCTGGTATGAGAGCCACACAGGACTCATGAGACTAACTATGATGAATAGCGAACTAACATCTCTCAATATGCTAATGCCAGTGAGAGTTCTCACTGTGCAAGTGTGTGTATACAGTGCCTTTGGAAAGTATTCAGACCCCTTGACTTTTTCCACATTTTGGTACTTTACAGTCTTATTCTAAAATTGATCCTCATCAATCTACACACAATACCCCATAATGGCAAAGTGAAAACAGGTTTGTATTCATTTTTGCAAATGGATTAAACATAATACCTTATTTATTCAGACTCTTTGTTATGAGACTCGAAATTGAGCTCAGGTGCATCCTGTTTACATTGATCATCCTTGATTTGTTTCTACAACTTGATTAGAGTCCACCTGTGGTAAATTCAATTGATTTGACATGATTTGGAAAGGCACACACTTGTCTACGTAAGGTCTCACATTTGACAGTGTATGTCAGAGAAAAAACCAAGCCATGAAGTCGAAGGAATTGTTCGTATAGCTCCGAGACAGGATTGTGTTGAGGCACAGATCTGGGGCAGGGTACCAAGAACACATGGGTCTCCATCATTCTTTGGAACAACTAAAACTCTTCCTAGAGCTGGTTGCAGGAGCAATCAAGGGAGAAGGGTCTTGGTCAGGGAGATGACCAAGAACCTGATGATTATTCTAACAGAGCAACACTCCACAAATCAGGCCTTCGTGGTAGAGTGGCCAGACTCCTCAGTAAAAGGCACATGACAGACCACTTTGAGTTTGACAAAAGGCACCTAAAGACTCTCAGACCATGAGAAACGTAATTCTCTGGTCTGATGAAACCAAGATTGAACTATTTTGGCCTGAATGCCAAGTGTCACATCTGGAGGAAACCTGGCACCATCCATACGGTGAAGCATGGTGGTGGCAGCATCATGTTGCATGTTTTTTAGTGGCAGGGACTGGGAGACTAGTCAGGATCGAGGCAAAGATGAATGGAGCAAAGTACAGAGAGATCCTTGATGAGAACCTGCTCCAGATTGCTCAGGACCTCAGACTGGGGCAAAGGTTCACCTTCCAACAGGACACCAACCCAAAGCACACAGCCAAGACAACACAGGAGAGGTTTCGGGACAAGTCTCTGAATGTCCTTGAGTGGCCCAGCCAGAGCCCAGACTTGAACCTGATCTAACATCTGTTGAGAGACCTGAAAATAGCTGTGCAGCAACGCTCTCCATCCACCCTGACAGAGCTTGAGAGGATCTGCAGAGAAGAATGGGAGAAACTCCCCAAATACAGGTGTGCCAAGCTTGTAGCGTCATACTCAAGAAGACTCGATGCTGTAATCGCTACCAAATGTGCTTCAACAAAGTAGTAAGTAAAGGGTCTGATTACTTATGTAAATGTGATATTTCAGTTTTTTATTTATTTATAAATTATTTATAAAATCTGTTTTTGCTTTGTCATTATGGGATGTTGTGAATAGATTGATAAGAGGGAAAAAACATTTAATACATTTTAGAATAAGGCTGTAACGTAACAAAATGTGGAAATACTCTCAGTAGGGTCCTAGGAGGGTGTGTGTGCAGCTGAAGGACCCAGAGATCAGACGCTGTCTGTCGCTGAAGCTTTACAGAATGTAAAGATCATTTCCAATTGAGCCGACCTACAAATGTAGGATCTTAATTTGATCACTCTTTTGTGGCTGAGAATTTTCCTGCACGTCAGGAAATGCAAACTTGTTGTTTATTCAAGGTTTAAAAAGGCCTCCAAAATTCTTAATTTGCACTTTAGTATGTCAGAATTGATTTGCCCTAATGAAAAATGTATCAACCCCTACAGAAAATGGCCATTAATTATAATCCACATAATCATTCACATTTCCTGGTGCTGCAGGATTCTTTTCCTGCTGTCGCAAACTGTCTCTCATTAAGATCCTACATCTGTATACAGCACTTACCATGAAGGCAGTCTCCACTAACGCGGGAACATTGACTTTAAATTTCAATCACGCTGTAACGTTGAACTTCCTCAATACGGATTGAATAGATGGCTCTCATGGTGAACATCAGACATTCTTACACACACACACACACACAAACACGCACACACACAAACACGCACACACACACACACACACACACACACACACACACACACACACACACACACACACACACACACACACACACACACACACACACACACACACACACACACACACACACACACACACACACACACACACACAGCAGTAAAGAGCAGGCTCAACAGTGGAGTGGCACGATGAAATGTTTATTGAGGTTTTGGGTGGTAGAAAAGGAGGAGAACATCACAACCACATAAAAATACTCTTCATATTGACAAACACTGACCTCCATATTCACACTAACCATAATCTCCATATGACACGGTCTTCATAGTGAACAGAAGTCTTTCTCCTGCAGGTATAAGGTCTTCATACTTCTCAAACAGCAGACCACTGTTTATCTAAGGTTTTTACAGAAATATGACAATAACAAGACAAGACAGTTCAGTTTTACTACAGCTAAATTACATGGAAATTCAGTCGAAATCTACATTTGAGGGAGTTCAGGCACAGCAAAGCAAAGATACATTTTCAACCAAAATATATTTTGCACATTTTAAATCAACATGATCAATATCTTGTCTATTCTCCTGTAGCCCCCTCTGTATGTCAACAGTCTGGAATTCAATCAAACACATCATGGTGATGTTCATACAAACTTCTGCAAACACACATAACTTATTTTGAAATCTGGAATCATTTACATGTGCCTGTGATGGGATTCTCACAGCTGGGAAGTTGTGTTTTCAGAAACCAAAACCATTCTGTGATTCATTTGACAATGGACTGTAGAGCTACAGTGTTTGATTGAGTGGAGCCCTGTGTGTTTTCCCATCCGACTGGGACTGAACCATTTAATACAAACCCTAAGGCTGTATTATATGGGCTGTGTACAAAATGGCACCCTATTGCAAAGTACTCTGTTGGCCCAATGAGGTATGTGGACCCTATACAGCAGATAACCTTGGTTTAGTCCAAACTAACCTGACCCTACCCAGAATAATCAACCCAAAGTGCATGCAGTCTGACAGCTACACACTCACACACCTCTCTGGAAGACATGCACCTTGTGTTCAGTAGGGGGATTCCGACCGAGCTAAATGTGCATAAATGGAACCTTATTCTCTTGTTATGCACTTTTCTCTTCACGATTATTCTTGAATTTAAGCATGAAATATCATGCTATTCACCCACTATTCCTTTGGGGTGGAGATCAAAGAAATTCAAGTGGGGTGGAGATCAAATAAATTCAAGTGGGGTGGAGATCAAATAAATTCAAGTGGGGTGGAGATCAAAGAAATTCAAGTGGGGTGGAGGTGTGTCTACAGATACGCTGTATTCTTGACTTAATTCCCTCATAATTCCACCACCTTTACAAGTGATGAAACGACGATTAAGGTAAAGAAACTACTTTATTTTTTCCAATCTAAATAACGCCATTCTCCATGCACTGTATTTAAAAAAAAGTTAGGTAAATGAGTAAATGACAATAAATGACAATTGTTTTAAATCTATTTTACCTTATGATTGCTGAAAACAAATGTGAAACCAGTACTACAGTATGGCAGCAAACTGAAGCATATCAACATATCACCTTTTCCAAGATGCAGTTTATGAAATGCTGGCCTTATAACTTACAAGGATGACATTTGGAGACCCAAACTATAGGCTTCTATAGCCATGTGCAAATGAACGTATAGCGCCACACCTACCAAGTTGACTTATGATGTCTAGAGTTTGAATTATATGGTCAGACTTTTCACTGTATTTTTTTGCGATTTGTTTCATGTTAAATATTAGCCACTATCGGTAGTCACCGTCAGTTATACCCACATACATGTATAACTTTCACTTGTGTTCGTTCCCTTACATTTTGCATCATCACGTTTGTTGCGGTTGTTCCTGAACAATATTTCATGAATTGAACAATTAAATATATGGCAACTTTCAGGATGAATAAACAAATATATTTAGTGCGTAGAGGCTCTCCAAATGTTATTTTATTATTCATAAATACTTTCCTAACCCTAAATAATACAAGAGTATTTTTTAATTTACCAATTGGTGCTGGAAAGGAGACGAATGAATTTAGGCCACATTGGTCTCTACTATTGATCCCTAATATACTGACCCATTCTCTCCATATATTCTAGTGAACACATTGAGAGAGAAAAAAACACATTTAAAAGAATGTCTTTAGATAAATGTACTGAAAACCCTATGAAAACACCACGAGAAATTCTGTTGGCCAGCAATTGAGAGGTTTTTATTCAGCGTGTGCAAGGGAACCACGCCTGCAAAGCCTGCTACACACCTTCATAAGGTAAGTCTGAAAGGCGTGCGTAAGAAAGGCGTACACTTCCTATTGTCATGTCTTGTTATGTCTGTTCCTGTCCTTTCTCTTCACTCTGTCTCTCTCTGCTGGTCTTTTTAGGTTACCTTCTCTGTCTCTCATTCTTCAGCTGTTCTACATCTCCCCTAACTAGCTCATTCACTCTTTCACACCTGTTCTCTCTTCCCCCTCTGATTAGGTCTCTATTTCTCTCTCTGTTCCTGCTACTTTCGGTGTCTGATTCTTGTTTGTGTTTTCGATGCCAGAAGCAAGCTGTCGTCCCGTTTGCTTCCACCTTGTCCTATCCTGTCGGAGTCTGCCTGGCAGGTGCATCCTGCATTATACTAACGTTCTTTTTGTTCCATTGACTACGTTGGAAGAGGATTTATGCCATTCCTGTTTTTCATTAAAGAACTCTGTTTTCTGTTAAAACCGCTTTTGGGTCTTCACTCAAGTTCATAACACCTATGTTGGAATCAGCCCCTAGGAGACTGGGAGGGTAAACTAAAGGAGGGTTACACACAGAGTCTGTAGTAATCCCCTGTCCTGATATACTAGTCTCTGTGGGAATGTGTGTGTCATATAAAGGAAGCTCGTTTGATATAAGCCTGTAAATCAGAGCACTGTTGGTAGATAAATCACAGTGGGTATGGTTTGGCCATGAGCAGGGGAAGACTGGCTGGTCCGTTTTTAGCACATTGGGCTAACTTGGGTTTTTTGGGCAAAATTATCATTATCTGGCTAATAATGGGGGCCTCAATTAATAAAATGGGCCATTGTGTTTGAAACTCCAGGGCCAATTTCTGGTCCCAGTCCTGGCCATGAGAGTGTGACTTGATTGTTTCGATAAGTCTGTGCTTGGTTGCACAGGTGGTTATGTGTGTGTGTGTGTGTGTGTGTGTGTGCGTCTGTTTGTCTTTGTCTTCACTTTGCATAATTTCCACTGGGAAATCACATGCACTGGGAGCAAAGGGAAAATGAGGTAGCAGCAGCGAGGGAAGATGAAACACCACAGAGGAAGAATCTCTCTCACTCTCTGTCTCTCTTTCCCGCTCTCACCGCCACATTCATCCGTATTGGTTTCAGTTGTACAGCCGTTTTATTGATGCATAACCGTGGCGGATTTAGGTCCAGGTGACATGGGCAGCCGCCCTTGGTGGCATCATGCCCACACAAAAAACGTAATGGTGACAATTGCGCGATCGGTTTTCTATCGCTCATTTGCACGTCACGTCAATGATATCATGTCACCGTGTGGGACTGTGGGTCAATTAACCTTGTCGGAGTGGCCGCCCTGATTCTAGTTTGTGAGCATGGCAGGCTACTGCCTGGGAAGGTCTCCCACTCAGAGGTACGAGATGGGGCGGGGGTAGGTTGACCTCAGGTCTCCCCACTGGAAGTCAGAGGTAGGGGGAGTGAGGGAATCTATCAAATAGCGCACCTCTAACTCTGTACAGTACTAATGCAATTAGTAAAATCAGTCACACTACGAAAGTATACCAAATAAAGCACCATAAATAACCATAGTTTCACAGACATATTGTTGCATTTTTTTCTGGTTTGTGCTAAATCGTTAAGAATAATATAAACCAGTCTGCACACCACCAAGGTGAATTGGTTTAATCTTGACTCTTGGTTAACAGTGTTGGGGGATGGGTAATGGGACGATGTTCAAGTGCCAAATCAACACAAATTTGTTTCTATTTGTCTTTGTTACTTCTTTTTGATATTTATGCATCTTTTTGTTGTGTATATGTTTATATTTATATATTTTTAAATGTTATGATTATTTATTTGCGTTGTTCCAAATGTCTGAATAAAAGTACAATTAGTGCAGAATTGTGTTTTTTAAGTTTTTTTTAGGGGGGTGCTGAAGGGGGTGTTCGCCCAGTGAGCCATACAAGCTAGAACCACCACTGATGCATACAAACCAATGATTGTAAGAAACACACAAACAGTGCACACTGAAAGACACACACACACATACATACTGTGCCCAGAAGCACACACAGCAACATGATGTATGGAGAGAGGTGATATGTATGTATTGATAAAACATCACTCACCTCTAACAGTAACAAAGGCGGACAAACACCATGAAACAGTGTGTGACTCACAGCCCAGCAGGTAGGACACAATCTAAAAGCATTCATTCTCTCAGATGGTGTTGGCTCCCTGGGGAAGTAACCCACAGCGTTGGGGAAAATTCCACAAAATACCTTTTGCTTGCTTTCACAAGAACTGAAAATATCAGTTTCAGGCTGTGATTTACTGATGTTATTGCCATGCCGGCTTGTTCCTTGGTCCTGGACCATCCAGTCAGGCAGGGATCAGGATATGTTTCATAGACACAGGATGCTCCTGGATGCTACTGACAAAATCACTCACACACACTGATAACTGATATGGACACATACACACACTGATGACACTTGTTTATGATTAAATAAAGTTTTCCCATGGAGGGAAGGTTCCTTCTGTTCTGATCTGTGTACCAACCGGCATAAGGTTGCTATACATTTTCAAGAGGTCACTATGAACACTCATAGCAGCACTATAAACACTCATAACACAGTGTGTGTGGGTTCACAGTGCCTGAGGGAGAAGGTTGGTTCATTTTCATCAGCCCATTCATCTGAGAGCATGCAACAGGTCTTACTGCTTCACTAACCATTCACAGTCCAGCCTTGGTCATCAGTCTTTATCCAATCACAGTCTGGTGGTGAGGAGATTGTGAAAACAAAGATAATGGCAGGATGACAGATGAAGTGTTGGGTCTCAGCCATACTGTGTTGGTGTCAGGGTCATGGACTAAGAGCTCAGGGGTTAGAGTTCAGGGGTCATGGTTGGTGCTGCTCCTGCAAGCTCACGAGTCTGCAGCTGAAGTCCCAGAGGCCGAGCTGGAGCCTGGGGTTGTAGGTGTTTGGTGTTGACATCTCTGTGCATCCGTTGCTCCAGTAGCCCCTTCTCTCCCCTTCCAGAGACGGAGACAGAGCAGTGTAGAGGACCATAGACTCTCCCTGGGACGGGCTCTGGGGACACAACAAACACTGTCAGAATGTTACACACACACCATCCCATTCTCCAGACATTAACAGTGTCTCCAAGCCAAGTAATGATGTAAAAAAATGCAGCAGATTCTAAAATAACCCCACTAAAATAAACAACCACTGCTTAGTAAGCGAACCATCAAATGTTTTGCAACTACATTTTCAGATGAAACGTGTGTGTGTGTGTGTGTGTGTGTGTGTGTGTGTGTGTGTGTGTGTGTGTGTGTGTGTGTGTGTGTGTGTGTGTGTGTGTGTGTGTGTGTGTGTGTGTGTGTGTGTGTGTGTGTGTGTGTGTGTTTGAGAGTCATGGGATAATGATTTATGCATTCAGAATTTTCCCTCTTAAGCTTGACAAGTTCTCTCTCCGCCTAACTTTGCCTATATACTGACTTAGTGAAATGCCACAAGACACATTTTAAGATACTTATTCTGTAATTAGCATCTTGAATAAATCATTCAGATTTCTTCTGTAAACTTTGACAGTAGTGTCAGTGATGCTCAAGTTAGTTTGGGGAATTATCACTTATGTCCTCTCTTTTTTTTAGATACTGGATTAGTACCGTGTGTACCCTAAAGAGCAGGCGTGTGATGGCTGTCTGTGCAAGACGACCGGGGGGGAAGAGGTGGCGGTAGAGCGACCTGTCGACCATCCCAGGGTCTACTGCACATGAGCTCACTGGGAACCCTCTTCTATTCAGCCTCTGTTGCAGGTGGGACAAAAATAAGAGCAGCGCCAGCTTGGGACGAATAATAATGTCTAAAGAGAGAAAGATGTTGAGAAAAATGGGAGTGGGAAGAAATAAGGAGAGGTGGAGTGTGTTTATGTGTGTGTGCGTGCGAGTGCGTGTGTGCGCGTGTGCATATGAGTGTCATGTGCAGCAGTAGGCCCCACCTCTTGAATGTTTTGATGAATTGCCTTACTGACAGCAAAGACGCCAAATCCAACTGTTCAAACACCACTGAGTACAGAAAACGCACACAGAGCAGTCACTTAAATACACTACACACTACACACACATATTTATTTATTTATTAGAAATGTTGCAGGATTAAATCTCATTTTCAACAGTATATTCAACAGTATATACATATACTGTACACACGAATAGATTGTCCTTTGATCAGATCATCTGAGCGCACACAAACACTCACACACACTCACGCACACACACCCTTACAAAAAATAACATGTCAAATAGCTGTTTTCACATGTCGAGCTTAAATTTCACGTGAAACCATATTTTCACATGTATTACATTTTGAGTTCACATGTTAACACCACCATTTCACATAAGGAGAATAACATGTTTTCACCTCACATGTAAATTGCCATGTCACGTGTGAGAATCTGATATGCAGTTTCACGTGAAAATCTTTCACATGGGAAAATGTAATTGCAAATCCCATGTGAAAATCAATCACGTGATAAAATCTAATTTGCAGATTCATATGTGAAAAACTTTCACGTGATTGTTTTTCACATGTGAACTTGCAATTCCACATGTGAAAGTGAGATTAACACATGTAAAAGTTTCACATGACACTGCAAATTAGATTTTTACATGTGATTGTTTTTTACATGTGAACTTGCAATTCCACACGTGAAAGTGAAAATCACATTTGCAGTGTCATATGTAAGAAAACTCCACATTTACTCCAATGTTTGTAAACAAAGTAATGTAAAAAAAAAAAAAAAAAAAAAAAAAAAAAACTTTATGGCCTAAAAACATGATTACAACTATAATTTTGAAATCATGGCTTGTCAGTCCTTGCATCCATAGTGTAGTCTATGGATTTGAGAGTGGTTGCATTTCTACAGCCTCATTGTCACGCCCTGGCTTTTATTCTCTATTTTGGTTAGGCCAGGGTGTGACTAGGGTGGCATTCTATGTTCATTTTCTATGTTTTGTATTTCTTTGTTTGGCCATGTGTGGTTCTCAATCAGAGGCAGCATGTCTATCATTGTCTCTGATTGAGAACCATACTTAGGTAGCTTTTTCCCACATGGGTTTTGTGGGTAGTTGTTTTCTGTTTTGTGTCTTTCTGCACCAGACAGAACTGTTTTGGTTTTTGTTCATTCTCTTTGTTATTTTGGTTAATCAGTGTTCAGTTCCAATAATAAAGATGAACACGTACCACGCTGCACATTGGTCCTCCACACCTTCCAACAGCCGTAACACTCATCCCTCAGCTGTTTACAGAACTGTGGCGGGGATAACACTTTGTTAATGTTTCAATGAAGGATTGCTGCTTTAAACACCTTTAATAGAGTCATAGTGTTATCATATGGTGCAATCCTCTAGCGTGAGTTACTTTTGTGCCATTAATACCAAGCAAAACAACTGAAGTCAGGAACAACATTCTTAGTACTGCAAACAAAAATAATGATATTAAAAGCAAAACATAAACCCAAAAGTAATAATACGAAAACATGACAAGGAAATCATTAAAAGCGAGAGCCAATTACAGTGGCAAGAAAAAGTATGTAAACCCTTTGGAAATACCTGGATATCTGCATAAATTAGTCATAAAATTGGATCTGATTTTCACCTAGGTCACAACAATAGACAAACACAGTCTGCTTCAACTAATCACACAAACAATTATACGATTTCATGTCTTTATTGAACACACCGTGTAAACATTCACAGTGCAGGGTGGAAAAAGTATGTGAACCCTTGGATTTAATAACAGGCTGACCCTCCTTTGGCAGCAATAACCTCAACCAAACGTTTTCTGTAGTTGCGGATCAGACCTGCACAACGATCAGGAGGAATTTTGGATCATTCCTCTTTACAAAACATTTTCAGTTCAGCAATATTCTTTAGATGTCTGGTGTGATCTGCACTCTTGAGGTCATGCCACAGCATCTCAATTGGGTTGAGGTCAGGACTCTGACTGGGCCACTCCAGAAGGCGTATTTTCTTCTGTTCAAGCCATTCTGTTGTTGATTTATTTCTGTTTTGGGTCATTGTCCTGTTGCATCACCCAGCTTCTGATGAGCTTCAATTGGTGGAAAAATAGCCTAACATTCTCCTTCAAAATGTCTTGATAAACTTGGGAATTCATTTTTCCGTCGATGATAGTAAGCTGTCCAGGCCCTGAGGCAGCAATGCAGCCCCAAACCACGATGTTTCATCCACCATACTTTACAGTTGGGATGAGGTTTTGGTGTTGCTGTGCTGTGCTGTACCTTTTTTTCTCCACACATTGTGTTATGTGATCCTTCCAAACAACTCAACTGTAGTTTCATCTGTCCACAGAATATTTTGCCAATAGTGCTGTGGAACATCCAGGTGCACTTTTGCAAACTTCAGACGTGCAGCAATGTTTTTTTGGACAGCAGTGGCTTCTTCCGTGGTGTCCTCCCATGAACACCATTCTTGTTTGTTTAGTGTTTTATGTATTGTACACTTGTCAACAGAGATGTTTGCATCTTCCAGAGATTTCTGTAAGTCTTTAGCTGACATTCTAGGATTCTTCTTAACTTCATTGAGCATTCTGCGCTGCGCTGTGTCATCTTTGCAGGACGGCCACTCCTAGAGAGAGTAGCAACAGAGATGAACTTTCTCCATTTACAGACAATTTGTCTTACCATGGACTGATGAACATCAGATACTTTTGTAAACCTTTCCGGCTTTATGCAAGTCAACAATTCTTAATCTTAGGTCTTCTGAGATCTCTTTTGTTCGAGGCATGGTTCATATCAGGCAATGCTTCTTGTGAATATCAAACTCAAATTTTGTGAGTTTTTTATAGGGCAAGGCAGCTCTAACCAACATCTCCAATCTCGTCTCACTGAATGGACTCCAGACTCCAGGGTTCACATACTTTCCCCAACCTACACTATGAATGTTTAAATTATGTATTCAATATAGACAAGAAAAATACAATCCAAATCAAATCAAATTTTATTTGTCACATACACATGGTTAGCAGATGTTAATGCGAGTGTAGCGAAGTGCTTGTGCTTCCAGTTCCAACAATGCAGTAATAACCAACAAGTAATCTAACTAACAATTCCAAAACTAATTTCTTATACACAGTGTAAGGGGATAAAGAATATGTACATAAAGATATGAATGAGTGATGGTGCAGAGCAGCATAGGCAAGATAGTAGATGGTATCGAGTACAGTATATACATATGAGATGAGTATGTAAACAAAGTGGCATAGTTAAAGTGGCTAGTGATACATGTATTACATAAGGATGCAGTAGATGATAGAGTACAGTATATACGTATACATATGTGATGAATAATGTAGGGTATGTAAACATTATATAGGTAGCATTGTTTAAAGTGGTCCCATCAATTCCCATCAATTCCCATCAATCCTTTGTGTGTTATTAGTTTAAGCACACTGTGTTTGTCTATTGTTGTGACTTAGATAAAGATCAGATCAAATTTGATGGCCAATTTATGCAGAAATCCAGGTAATTCCAAAGGGTTCACATACTTTTTCTTGCCACTGTAATTGTAAAGCATTTTATAATGCAATTATATAAAACGCCTCTCCTTTTCCTGCAATTTCCCCATTTTTGGTTATGTTACCCTGGCCTTTAATTTCTGTGCCTTTTTATCAGTTGCAAGTTTTGCCACATTAATTCCATCAACATAACACCCTGCATCCCACAAATGGTTTTCATCTGAAGCTAGGCAAGGTCGTGAGGGAAAAACACATGAAAAATGTACATGTGAAACTTCCCTAGTTTTTTTGTAAGGGAGCGTGCACAAACACGCACGCACACACACACACACACACACACACACACACACACACACACACACACACACACACACACACACACACACACACACACACACACACACCACACGCACACACACACATGCAAGTGCATACACTCCTCCCTACCCCCACCTCATCGCCCCATCGGCACATTGTCATTCAGAGGACAGAGCTAGATGCTGCTTACCTCCCCCCACTTCCTCCCCCTCCCAACTCACCCCCATCAATCGGAGCACTGTCACGCTGACCCCCCCCCCCCATTCCCTAACACCCCTCAACGCCTGCCTCTTAGTCTTAACAAAGAGAAATCGATCCTGCAACAGTCCCAGCCTGAAATCTACTTCAATGATGCCCTCTCTACCTCTAACTGATGTGACGCACTGGAGCAGAGGGTCATTCTGTCTTATAACTAGGGAATGATTTCTACCTTTGAAAAGTGTGTTCACTCTCCAGCCAATCAGTAATATCCAGAGCCAAGGAGACACAAAACCAAACAGGGTTGTGTGGACTGTGACCTTTGGCCTCTCTGTTCTCCTCACAGCAGACACACCCTCCTGCTCCTGCTGTCCAGCTAGAGAGAGAAAAGAGGATACTGAGGTATTTAAACTCCTAATTAAACACACCCAGTAAACACTCAGAGAGAGAGACACACATTTTTTTAACCTTTATTTAACCAGGCAAGTAGGTTAAGAACAAATTCTTATTTTCAATGACGGCCTAGGAACAGTGGGTTAACTGCCTGTTCAGGGGCAGGACGACAGATTTGTACCTTGTCAGCTCGGGGTTTTGAACTTGCAACCTTCCGGTTACTAGTCCAATGCTCTAACCACTAGGCTACCCTGCCGCACCATGCACCTGAACTATGTTAGGAATAATACATTCACACAGGTAGGCCTATAGAGTACAGTATGTTGTGTTACTGTAGGCCTACCTATGGTAAAGTGTGCCAGGCTGGCCATGTGTCTTGCGGTCTCAAAGCAGATTCCACTGATGCCTCCCGTAACCAACTCTTCCATGTTGTCTGGGCAGCTCTGAAGAAAGGAAATGAATAAAATTACAAATGGAATGGATCAATATACATGAACATACTTTTGTGCGAAAAGTGCAAATCAATCCCAGAACAGCAAAAGGCCTTGTGAAGATACTGGAGCAAACAGGTACAAAAATATCTATATACAGAATAAAAACGAGTCCTATATCGACATAACCTGAAAGGCCAGTCAGCAAGAAAGAAACCACTGCTCCAAAAACGCCATATAAAAGCCAGACTACGGTTTGCAACTGCACATGAGGACAAATATCGTACTTTTTGGAGAAATGTCCTCTGGTTTGATGAAACAAAAATAGAACTGTTTGGCCATAATGACCATCGTTATGTTTGGAGGAAAAAGAGGGATGCTTGCAAGCCGAAGAACACCATCCCAACGTGGGTGGCAGCATCATGTTGTGGGGGTTTTGCTGCAGGAGGGACTGGTGCACCTCACAAAATAGATGGCATCATGAGGATGGAAAATTATGTGGATATATTGAAGCAACATCTCAAGACATCAGTCAGGAAGTTAAAGCTTGGTCGTATTATTGCATAGTTGTGATGTCTTCACTATTATTCTACAATTTAGAAAAGATTAAGAAAAACCCTTGAATGAGTAGGTGTGTCAATTTTCTTTACTGGTACTATATAGTTAAGCAAACTTTTCTATGCATGTTGTTAACCAGCACCTCAAGAACAAGATCCTAAGTAACAATTGATTGCAGTTCCCTGTGTAACATTCATATGAGTAACATCACTGCCTGGTATGGCAACTGCTCAGCATCTGACTGTAAGGTGCTACAGATGTTAATGCGTACGGCCCAAAACATCAATGGGGTCAAGCTTCCTGCCATCCAGTCCTACATACTAGGCTGTGTCAGAGGAAGGCCCAAAGAAGTGTCAAAGACTCCAGTCACCTAAGTCATAGACTGTTGAACAATTAATCAAATGGCTATTTGCATTGACACCCCTCCCATTAGTTTTTACAGTGCCGCTACTCACTGTTTATTATCTAAGCATAGTCACTTTACCCCTACCTACTGTACATGTAAAATTACCTCAACTAATCTGTACCCCGCACATTGATTCGGTACTGGTACCCCCTGTATATAGCCTCATTATTGATATTCTATTGTGTCACTTGATTACATTTTTTAAATGTTTTATTTTAGTTTCTTTTGTAAATATTTTCTTAACTCTATTTTATTAAAACAACATTGTCGGTTAAGTGCTTGTAAGTAAGCATTTCACGGTAAGATCTACCTGTTGTATTCGGCGCATGTGACAAATAAAATGTGATTTGATCAATATTGCTACATGTTCTCTTTTTTAATTTATTATTAATTTTATTTACAAGAAAGGCAGACTCTATCTAACTTTGACTTTCAGTCTATGTCTGCAATAACCTGGAATGTGAACTGAACGGTTGTTTAATGTCTCCGACTGTCCATTACATTATGTTTTTATATTATTTACGTTCACACAAAGTCTTTCAGATGTATAGGTCTTCAGGTGGCCCTACCAGGCCTTGTGTGGGGAGTGTTGATTACATCAGGAGGTGCTTGACCTGAGATGTTTGGATCTTATTGTTGAGGTGCAGCGTCCACCTCTAGGTTGTGTTCCGCACCCTGCTGGGCATCAGCTGGTGCTCTGTTTACTGGCTCTGTGCCAGGCTCCTCAACAGTGAGGAAATCCTCCATTTCTCTGCTCTTCCTCGGGTGTTACCTGTTCCTCCTGAAGACTTGTCCCTGTCCTGTCTTCACCTCGTAGGACCTTTGCGCCACAGGTCTGACTACTGTGGCTCTCTGCCACCACTGTTTCTGCCCTGTGAGTGGTTGAACTCTCACCCTGCCATCTTGTTGCAGCACTGTTAGTTCCTTAGCTAGCAGAGGTGTCGTAGTACTTTGTCTCTGCTGTCTTTCTTTGAACTTCTCCTGCTGACAGTTTGTCATCACCGGCCTAAGTAGATTTTCACTCATTACCAGTAGTGTCTTTGTATCTCTCCCCATGAGCGCCATTGCAGGCCTGCTGTATGTTCCTTGTGATGGGTATTTCTGTGATCCAACATGGGCAGGTATGGGTCAGTGCTCTCTTTCCATTTGCCATTAGTCTTTTGGCTGTTTTCACAGTCAATTCCACTTTCTCATTACTTTGCGTGTATTCTGGAGATTGCATTTTGTGGTTAAAGTCACAAGCCTTGCTGAAAGAGTACTGGGGGCCATTGTCTGAGTAAAGGATGTCAGGTATCCCATAGCGTGCAAAGTGTGTTTTCGGTTTTGGAATGACCTTTTTCGACTGTGTTTTTTCCAAATGGTCCACTTCCCAAAAGTTTGAGAGGTATTCAACTGTGACCATGTAGTCTCTGTCTTTGAAGTGGAACAGGTCGATCCCTATTTTTTCCCCGGGGAGCTTTGGTGCTTTGTGTGGCCTCAGCATCTCTTTCTGCTGCTTCACACCCCATGCAGTGCAGGTGCTACATTGTTCCATTCATGCCTGGCCAGTAGACACACTTGCGAGCTCTTCTTAGACATCCCTCAATTCCTGTGTGAGGAATGGATTCTCTGCATTGTCTCTGACCTGAGGGCAGCAGGCACAATGACTCGCTCACCTCTGAAGATAACAACATTTTGCACACTCGGCTCATCTCTGTTGTGAAAATACATGGCTACTTCAAAGGGTACATATTCTTTCACTTCAGGCCAACCCTGCAGGATCAACATTTTCAGTGTCTGGAGCTCCTGGTCCAGATCAGTGTCTCTCAGAATGGCCATTAGTCTCTCGGTTGACACAGGCAGGTCGGGCAGCACCACTTGTCTTCCAGGAACGTATTGGAGACTGACCTCGTAGTTTTGGTGTCTCATGATCATGCGTTGTAGTCTTTTTAGTGTGTTGAGGAGAGGCTTTGTCATGATGCTCTCTAGAGGCTTATGATCTGACCATATGTGAATTTTTGGAACCTCTTCATGCCAAACACCACTGAAAACAGCTCCTTCTCTATCTGTGCATACCCTTTTTCAGTCTGTCAGGGCTCTGCTGGCATATACTATTGGTTGTCCTCCCTGCATCAAGGCTGCTCCTAACCCACTGTCTGAAGCATCAGATGGTAGTACAAGCTGTTCTGTTGGGTTGTAGCATTTCAGCACAGGGGTCTGTGCAATGGTAACCCTGATTTTCTTGAAAGCCAGCTCGTGTCTCTCTGACCACTCCCACAGTGAGTCCTTATGTGTTAGCTGCAGCAGTGGCTCACAGCTCTCCGTGGTGTGGCTGCAGAAATTGGCTAGGTAGTGTACCATGCCCAGGAAGCGCTGCACCCCCTGCACATCTGTAGGCCTAGGCATCTGTCTGATGGCTGTCACTTTTCCTGGGTCCACTTTCAACCCCTCTGATGTTAGCAGGGGGCCAATGTAGGGCACTTCCTTCAGCCTGAGCTGCAGCTTCTCTGGATTCAGCTTGATATTGAGCTTCCTGCATCTGTCCAGGAGCATTCTCAGGTTCTTGTCATGGTCCAGAGTCGCTGCTTCATCATTGTCTCCTTCTCCCACAATCAGGATGTCATCTGCAATGATTTTGACTCCTGGAAGACCTTCCATTGCCTGGTTCAACTTCCTCTGAAAAATTTCTGGGGCTGGACTGATTTCCATTGGCATGTGCAGCCAATTGTAGCGTCCCATGGGAGAAGAGAACGCGGTGAGATAGCTGGATTCATACTCCAGTTCCACATGCCAAAATCAGTTTTTCACATCACAAACAGAGAACACGGGTGCTCTGTTCAGGTCTGGCAGCACATCTTCAATAGTGGGAAGTGGGTAATGGCTCCTCTAGAGCGCCTAGAGAGGTTTTAGATGAATATACACTCTTAGTTTTTCAGATGGTTTCTGCACTACAATCAGGCTGCTAATCCAATCTGTGCTTTTTTCAACTTATTGTATCATCCTTCTTTTCTCTAGACCAACAAGCTCCTCTTCGGGTGGTTTATATAGTGCTGCTGGCACTCTTCTCTTTGGCAGCTGGACAGGCCTCACTCGCTCATCCATTTCCAGCTTCAGTTTACCGGGTAAGCAGCCGTCTCCCTGGAATACATCAGCATAATCCTATTTTATTTGCTCTTTAGTCCAGGATCCTGTTGTTTTCTCGATGGCCAGGATGTTGTGATGCTGCACTGTAATCAACTATATTGTATGGATAGCCTTAATGCCTAGAATAGGCTCTGTAGGTTTTCTTATTACATGGATTGATCACTGTAAGTGTACACTTCCGCAGAGTAATCTTGTTATACATCACCAATACCTGCCTGCAGGGCTATAGGTGACTGAGGTTTGCAGGGATAACATTACAACTAGCACCACAATCTTGCTGAAATCTGACTTACTTTTGTCGACCAGCATGGTTGTTAAGAGAGCTGCATTGGGGTCTGTGGTTTTCTCCTGAACCACATTGATGCTCTCTGACTTTGGCCCTAGTGTGATGCAGAGAACATCCTCACCGCTATCTGAGTCAGCTGACACATTTTCCATTGCCAGGACTCTGTTTCTCTTGCATTTTTGTAAACTGTAGAGATTGTTTTATCACAGAATTGACATTTTTGTCCATATGCAGGGCATTTTTCATTTTTTCTCATGTGTCTGTCCACAGTATCTGCATTGTATAATGCTCTGTCGCTCTGTAGGGTCTCCTTTCCCTCTCGGTCCCTCTGTAGGGTCTCCTCTCCCTCTGTCCCACTGTAGGGTCTCCTCTCCCTCTCGGTGCCTCTGTAGGGTCTCCTCTCCCTCTGTCCCTCTGTAGGGTCTCCTCTCCCTCTCGGTCCCTCTGTAGGGTCTCCTCTCCCTCTCGGTCCCTCTGTAAGGGTCTCCTCTCCCTCTCGGTCCCTCTGTCGGTCCCTCTGTAGGGTCTCCTCTCCCTCTGTCCCTCTGTAGGGTCTCCTCTCCCCTCGGTCCCTCTGTAGGGTCTCCTCTCCCTCTCGGTCCCTCTCTGTCCCTAGGGTCTCCTCTCCCTCTGTCCCTCTGTAGGGTCTCCTCTCCTCTCGGTCCCTCTGTAGGGTCTCCCTCTGTAGGGTCTCCTCTCCCTCGGTCCCTCTGTAGGGTCTCCTCTCCTCTGTCCCTCTGTAGGGTCCCTCTCTCTCGGTCCCTCTGTAGGGTCTCCTCTCTCCCTCGGTCCCTCTGTAGGGTCTCCTCTCCCTCTCCCTCTGTAGGGTCTCCTCTCCCTCTCCCTGTAGGGTCTCCTCTCCCTCTCGGTCCCTCTGTAGGGTCTCCTCTCCCTCTCGGTCCCTCTGTAGGGTCTCCTCTCCCTCTCGGTCCCTCTGTAGGGTCCCTCTCGGTCCCTGTAGGGTCTCCTCTCCCTCTGTCCCTCTGTAGGGTCTCCTCTCCCTCTCGGTCCCTCTGTAGGGTCTCCTCTCCCTCTGTCCCTCTGTAGGGTCTCCTCTCCCTCTCGGTCCCTCTGTAGGGGTCCCTCCTCTCCCTCTCGGTCCCTCTGTAGGGGTCCCTCCTCCTCCCTCTCGGTCCCTCTGTAGGGGTCCCTCTGTAGGGTCTCCTCTCCCTCTCGGTGCCTCTGTAGGGGTCCCTCTGTCTCGGTCCCTCTGTAGGGTCTCCTCTCCCTCTCGGTCCCTCTGGGTCTCCTCTCTGTCCCCTCGGTCCCTCTGTAGGGTCTCCTCTCCCTCTCCCTCTGTAGGGTCTCCTCTCACCCCTGTCTCGGGCTGTAGGGTGTCCTCTCCCTCTGTCTCTGTAGGGTCTCCTCTCCCTCTGTTACTGCATGTCCCTCAGGGTCTCCTCTCCCTCTCGGTCCCTCTAGGGTCTCCTCTCCCTCTGTCCCTCTGTGGGGTCTCCTCTCCCTCTCGGTCCCTCAGGGTCACTCTCCTCTCGGTCCCTTTATGAGGGTCTCCTCTCCCTCTCGGTCCCTTTAGGGCTCTCTGTCTGGACAGTTCTGCAGCTCTGGTCCGTCAAGGGTCTCCTCTCCCCCTGTCCCTCAGGGTCTCCTCTCCCTCTCGGTCCCATTTCTCGGTCCCTCTGAGGGTCTCCTCTCCCTCTGTCCCTCTGATCAGGGTGCCCTCTCCCCTGTCCCTCTGAGGGTCTCCTCTCCCTCTCGGTCCCTCTGTAGGGTCTCCTCTCCCTCTCGGTCCCTCTGTAGGGTCTCCTCTCCCTCTCGGCCCCTCTGTAGGGTCTCCTCTCCCTCTCGGGCTCTCTGTGTGTTACTGCATGCACTGCTACACATTTATGACTTTAGCTCTCTGTCTGGACAGTTCTGCAGCTCTTCCAATCTGCATGCATCCTGTCCCTGATAAGAGCCACACACAATCCTGTCCCTGATAAGAGAGTCTGTGATTACTCCAAAGTTGCAGGTGGCCACTAGAGTACTCAATTCAGTGAGATATTTGTCTAAACTCTCATCTTGGCAATGACTGCGCATGAACAAATTAGATCTCCCAATTGTTTTCATTTTTCTTGGGATCACAAAATGCATCCAGTGCTGCAATTACTCCTCAACAAAGGGAATGTATTTTGTATTGCCCACACAGCGGGGCTCACAAATCTCTCTGCTTTTTCCCCAATGATAATAATAATACAGTAGCTTCACTGTAGTCATCAGGTTTTTCTCCCATTGTAAGAGCCATGAACAAGTTGAATTCCTCTATTCATCTTTTCTAGGTAAGTGCTAAATTGCAATCAACAGTATTTTTTCCCCTGGAGGTCTCAGTGCATTTTAAATAGCAATTTATTTGTGGAATGAAATGGGAGCTACTTACGAATCTGCTTCTGTCCCATAGCCAGTTAGCTTTAGCATCACTCACGATAGCCAGCTAGCGTTGGCGTTCGGCTCGATGACTAGATGGTAAACGCGGCACTTGTCCAAACTACCGCCTGGGATGTATTCTTCAAATACATCTATGAGATCCAGGTTCTTTTGAGAACCGCTGCCACCATGTTTCAATATGCTTTGTGTTGTGGTCACGACAGAAACAGATATAGTTAAGCAAACTTTACTATGCATGTTGTTTACCAGCACCTCAAGTGAAGACGGTAAGGAACAATTTGTTTCCATTTCAAGTGTAATAACAATATGAGTAACATCAATATTGCTACAGAACCCACTGTTTATGGGGGATTTTTTACTGGGTGATTTGAAAAGTCATAGTCAATCGATCAATAATATAATCTGAAGCATTAGCTCCAGGTAAATGTTGCAATTCCTGGACCTGTGACCAAAAACGAGCTACATATGGACAGTACCAAAATAAATGATATAATGACTTTGCCTCCTCGCAGCAAAATCTGCAGAGCTGGGAAGGTTGTATCCCCCATATATATATATATATATATATGCCCTGGTCGAAGTATATTGTGTTTGTCTTCATTTATTTGGTCAGGCCAGGGTGTGACATGGGTTTTTTGTATGTGGTGTGTTTGTATCGGGATTGTAGCTTAGTGGGGTGTTCTAGTTTAGTCTATGGCTGTCTGAAGTGGTTCTCAATCAGAGGCAGGTGTTTATCGTTGTCTCTGATTGGGAACCATATTTAGGCAGCCATATTCATTGAGTGTCCTGATGTCCTTGTTCTGTGTTAGTTTACACAAGTATAGGCTGTTTCGGTTTTTGTTACGTTTATTGTTTTGTAGTGTTTGTGTTTAGTGTGTTTGCCATTAAACATGAATCGTAATCTACACGCCGCATTTTGGTCCGACTCTCCTTCCCACAACGAAAGCCGTAACACACACATATATATATATATATATATATATATATATATATATATATATATATATATATATAACATTATATTAGACACAATAATTTTAAAAATAATTATTTAAATTGATAAATTCTAAGTTTTGAATCTGGCGTCGTTTTGCGTGTCAATTCATGTTTTTAATTATTTTATTTATTTATTAACAATTATTTAACTAGGCAAGTCAGTTAAGAACAAATTCTTATTTACAATGACGGCCTACAAGTGTCAATTCATAAACCATGAGCCATGGAATTGGTACATCGAAAATCTCTTCCCAACTATTTTGCAATCTATATGGTACAGCTGTCAATGTTTTGGTCCTTAAATGAAACTGGTATATATTTTTATTTATTTTCTTTAACCACTTTTGGTCTTTAATGCAGGGCTGACAGACAAGTTCCTTACTTTTTCCCCCTTCCACTTGCCTCTTCCATTTTTGCAGTGATTCTACAATTAGTTGGTTGAAATGTTAGGTAGAGCAGACGTTTCCATATATATTTGTGTTAGCTGCATATGTGACATAACTCCACCAGTACTATTTATGATATAATTTACAAATATCATACCTTTTATAAACATTTAATTAAGATTTTTAATTTAAAAAATAATAATAATTAATTTTTATTTCACCTTTATTTAAGCAGGTAGGCTAGTTGAGAACAAGTTCTCATTTATAACTGCGACCTGGCTAAGATAAAGCAAAGCAGTGCGATAAAAACAACAACACAGAGTTACACATGGGATAAACAAACGTACAGTCAATAACACAATAGAAAATCTGTATACAGTGTGTGCAAATGAAGTAAGGAGGTAAGGCGATAAATAGGCCATTGTGGCGAAGTAATTACAATTTAGCAATTAACACTGGAGAGATAGATGTGCAGATGATGATGTGCAAGTATAAATACTGGGGTACAAAAGAGCAGAAAAAAACAAAAACAAATATGGGGATGAGGTAGGTAGTTGGTTGGATGGGCTATTTACAGATGGGCTGTGTACAGCTGCAGCGATTGGTAAGTTGCTCTGATAGCCGATGCTTGAAGTTAGTGAGGGAGATATAAGTCTCCAACTTCAGTGATTTTTGCAATTCGTTCCAGTCATTGGCAGCAGAGAACTGGAAGGAAAGGCGGCCAAAGGGGGTGTTGGCTTTGGGGATGACCATTGAAATATACCTGCTGGAGCGCGTGCTACGGGTGGGTGTTGCTATGGTGACCAGTGAGCTGAGATAAGGTGGGGCTTTACCTGGCAAAGACTTGTAGATGATCTGGAGCCAGTGGGTTTGGCGACGAATATGTAGCAAGGACCAGCCAACGTGAGCATACAGGTCGCAGTGGTGGGTAGTATATGGGGCTTTGGTGACAAAACGGTTGGCACTGTGATAAACTGCATCCAATTTGCTGAGTAGAGTGTTGGAGGCTATTTTGTAAATTACATCACCGAAGGCAGGATAGTCAGTTTTACGAGGGTATGTTTGGCAGCATGAGTGAAGAAGGCTTTGTTGTGAAATAGGAAGCCAATTCTAGATTTAATTTTGGATTGGAGATGCTTACTATGAGTCTGGAAGGAGAGTTTACAGTGTAGCCAGACACCTAGATATTTATCAATTAGTATATTTGAGTTTAACCACAATAGTTAATAGTTGTTGTATTATTTGTTCTGTCTTTTCTGGTGGATTAGACTGAAATTGCACCCAAATTTCTACGGCTTGTTTAAAAAAAAAATGACATTTTGGAGATTATTTCGTTTTCAAATAACCATAAGTGGGCGGTTGGAATCTGAATAAAGGGAAAAAGGCCATTCTTGGTGAGACTAATTTAAGTATAACTTTTGTATGACTGATGCCGTCAATGAGAGATCTAATGCTTTAATATTTTATAATTTCTGCCCTCCGAATTCATATTGTTGGGGTGGCAGTGTAGCCTAGTGGTTAGAGCATTAAACTAGTAACCAAAAGGTTACAAGTTCAAATCCCCGAGCTGACAAGGTACAAAATAATTTGTTCTGCCCCTGAACAGGCAGTTAACCCACTGTTCCTAGGCCATCATTGAAAATAAGAATTTGTTCTTAACTGACTTGCCTAGTAAAATAAAGGAAAAAAAAATATTCATAATATAAATAGACCCTTTTAATTTTGTCTCGCTTGCCATTCCAAATAAAATTGAATATTTTTTGCTCATATAATTTAAAAAAACAGGTCTCTAGGTGGAGGCAAAACCATAAGAAAATAGGTGAACTGTGACATGACTAAAGAGTTCCTGTCATGCCCTGGTCTAAGTATTTTGTGTTTTCTTTATTATTTTGGTCAGGCCAGGGTGTGACATGGGTTATTTATGTGGTGTGTTTTGTCTTGTTTTTTTTAGGTAATGGGATTGTGGTTAGTGGGTTGTCTAGAAAAGTCTATGGTTGCCTGGAGTGGTTCTCAATCAGAGGCAGGTGTTTATCGTTGTCTCTGATTGGGAACCATATTTAGGCAGCCATATTCTTTGAGTGTTTGTGGGTGATTGTTCCTGTCTCTGTGTTTGTTTGCACCAGATAGGGCTGTTTTGGGTGTTTTGTAATGTTCATTATTATCTTTATTAAAGATGAATCGAAATAACCACGCTGCATTTTGATCCTCCTCTCCTTCACCGGAAGAAAGCCTTAACAGAATCACCCACCGCAAAAGGACCAAGCGGCGTGGTGACAGGCAGTGGCAGCAGGAGCAACGAAATCTGGATTATATGACTTGGGAGGAAATAGACAGGTGGGAGGTCGACCAAGGGAGAGTGCTGGAGCCCGCCTGGGATTCGCTGGAGCAGTGCGAGGAGGGTTATAGGAGAATGGAGTTGGAGAGACGAGCACGGCGGCGTGGAAGGAAGCCCGAGAGTCAGCCCCAAAAATGTCTTGAGGGGGGCACAGGGAGAGTGTGGCAGAGTCAGACAGATGCCCACCCGGACCCTCCCCTATGGGTTTAGGTGTGCGGCCGGGAGTCCGCACCTTGGGGGGGGTTCTGTCACGCCCTGGTCTAAGTATTTTGGTCAGGCCAGGGTGTAACATGGGTTATTTATGTGGTGTGTTTTGTCTTGTTTTTTTTTTAGGTAATGGGATTGTGGTTAGTGGGGTTGTCTAGAAAAGTCTATGGTTGCCTGGAGTGGTTCTAGTGTTTATCGTTGTCTCTGATCTCAAACCATATTTAGGCAGCCATATTCTTTGAGTGTTTTGTGGGTGATTGTTCCTGTCTCTGTTTGTTTGCACCAGATAGGGCAGTTTTTTTTTTCACGTCACGTTTAGTGTTTTGTAATGTTCGTTATCTTTATTAAAGATGAATCGAAATAACCACGCTGCATTTTGGTCCTCCTCTCCTTCACCGGAAGAAAGCCTTAACAGTTCCACGTACAGACAAGTGTTTTCCTTTCCATGGTAGCAAGATCATATCTATTTTTGCTAACTTTCTTTTTAAATGTATTGGAGTGAGATCATTTCTTTCTTTCAGAATATGTTTACCGAGTATGTCCACATCTCCGTCAGACCATTTTATTGGTAAACTATCTGGCAATGTGAAAGTTGTATTTTTTTGTGATCCAATACGTAATAGATTTATCATAATTTGGGTTTAATCCAGAGAGGTTAGAAAAAGTATCTAGATCCTCTGAGGCTGTGGAGGGATAAAATTGTGGATTTAAAAGAAACCATGAATCATCAGCGTACAACGACACCTTTGTTTTTAAACCCTGGATTTCTAACCCCTTGATGTTATTTTGGATCTGATTTTAACAGCTAACATTTCGATGGCCATAATAAATAGATATGCCGATAGTGGACAACCTTGTTTTACTCCTTTGACAGTTTAAAACTTCATGAGAAGTAACTATTTACTATTTTACACCTAGGATTACTATACATAACTTTAACCCATTTTTATAAGAGATTATCCAACATTGAAATATTCCAGGCATTTATATATATTCTACATTGTAGAATAATAGTGAATAACTTAAAACTACGAAATAACATAAGGAATCATGTAGTAACCAAAAAAGTGTTGTACAAATAAAAATATATTTTAGATGTTAGATTCTTTAGAGTAGCCACCGTTTGCCTTGAACGCTTTGCACAATCTTGCAAAGTATGCCATTCCATGAGTGCAGCATTTATTTTTCAACTCGAAACAATGAGCCCAATCAGTCCTCCATGACAAAATCATAAACAACGGAGTAGGGCTGGCTAATAAGTCCTTAATAATGGGGTTATGCTCAGGTAAAACAATTTGGCTAATCTATACTTCCATATTTCCAAGTTCTATTCTTGAAGATCAAGGGGTATAACATTTATTGAAATGACTGGAATTCTGATAGACTGGTTTTTAATGTAAATATATAATTGAATTGTATTATTATATGTAGTAGAAAGCGATGGGTTAAAAGAAGCCTACATAACCAACACATAAATTAAAATGTAACATCCATATACGGCCACTATGTAAACTTTAACATTGATTTATCCTTCAATAGATGTCTTTCTAATCTAAAAGTAAAGGAATTTAATCAGATTACGTTACTGAGTTTGGGTAATCCAAAAGTTAGGTTACTGATTACAATTATATACAGGTAACTTGTAACTGTAATGGATTACATTTAGAAAGTAACATACCCAACCCTTCTCCACTGGTATGCCATCCAGCCCTGGAGTTTTCCCAGACTTAAAGGCTTTAATTGCACCAAGAAGTTCCTCCTACGTAAGACGTAACCTGCGTGTGTGTATTTTATTTATTAGGATCCACATTAGCGAAAATAGACATTACAGACAAAATACTTTACAATTTACATACATTGAGAAAGAGAGAGAGAGAGTGAGTGAGTGAGTGAGTGAGTGAGTGAGTGAGTGAATGAGTGGGCTTCTAGGTTGAGGGTCAGTGAGGTGGCCCACCCCTCTGTATTGGAAATCGCATCTCACGCATGACTGTGGGATTATTTAGGATGATGGGACAGTATTGTGACAGTTTCGCAGGCGTGTACACACACACTATTGCATACACACACTATCGCATACACACATGCACACTTGAATATATACAAATGAACACGAAACACACACATCCCTTCGGATTGTGATTGTTATTCAGCAATGTGTACTAACAAGATCATAGACAGACTTATTACAGCTCTGTGTTGCTGTGTGTGTGTGTGTGTGTGTGTGTGTGTGTGTGTGTGTGTGTGTGTGTGTGTGTGTGTGTGTGTGTGTGTGTGTGTGTGTGTGTGTGTGTGTGTGTGTGTGTGTGTGTGTGTGTGCTACAAGTTGCATAACTCAAAGATAAGTACAGTGGACATGGTGCATGACAGGACTCAAGGGTGTGTGTGCTATCCAGCACAGAGAATACATTCAGTTTAGCCCAGGTCTAAGAACTTCCAAAGGCTAATGGAGCCTTGAAGCCAAGGGCTAAGGGAGGTTTGAAAGTGGAATAACCCGATGGGGGACAAAATGGCGCCGTAGAGAGAACACTGTGTTTCAGCGAGCTCCCGTGGCATTCGTAAATGTATATTTTTACATTAATCTCCTAGCTTGAAAACTTCACCGACCAGCAGCGCGTCATAGACGCGGCTTGAAACATCGGCTCTGATGGTAGTCAACGTAAAAGTCCAAAGGTCTCATTCTTCAATGATTATTCCACTGCTGTTGTACGAAGACCCAAAGCGTTTGATGAGGCGAAGGCTCGACTCAGGAGAATGAATATGGACTACGCACTGCTGTTCCCGGCCACATTGAAGGTTATGGTCAATGGATTGCCTAAAAAGCTCTACACACCTGAAGAGGCTGCTGCGTTTATTGACTCTCTCGGGTAAATAACTTTAAGCTGCACCTACGCAGCATTGGATAACTTTGTTTATTTTTGGTTGAATCTGATCATGAAACAGTGGTGTGAGTCCTCACGTACTCCGGCTCAGTAATATTCGTATCTTTATTATTTTTCTTGCTAAAGTAATAGCCACTATACCTCAGGCTGAGATATGTGTGAATCCATATTGGTGCCCAGGCTTGGTTTTGGGTGGAAGAGCCTCAATCTTCTTCTATTGATTTTCTTTTCCATACATATAAAGGATGAGGCTATTGAGCGGCAATGCGAACTTAAGAGTCTACATTGGAGAGTTGAAATCCTCTGCATGTTAGCTAGTGGGAAAACCCCCTTTTGGATCTTTACATGTTTAATTTTTGGGTTTAGTATAGTTCGAGGGTTCAGGGTTCATATCGTTTGTTTATGCTCGGTGAGATAGAGGAGAGTTCAACACATGGAAAAAGGTACCACCCCACTTTTACAGTAGGATCCAGTCTGGATATTGAATGGTCAAGATACAATGGCAGGTAACGGACTGCGTGTATGTACATGGAACATTAGAGGGGGCCATAACCCCATTAAAAGGAAGAAGGTTCTGTCTTTTTTGAAAAAAGAAAATATTGATGTTGCCCTGCTGCAAGAAACTCATTTGGATGATAAGGAGCACCTGAAATTACAACAAGGGGGGTTTGGTCAAGTGATTTTCTCATCATTTACATCCAGAAGTAGAGGTGTAGCAATTCTGGTGAAAAAGAACTTACCACTTAAGGTCTTGAATTGTGTGAAAGATAAAAATGTTTGCTTTGTTATAATTAATGGTACTTTACAAGGGCAGAACATTTCCATAATGAATATTTACTTCCCCCCTGCTCACCCCCCTGATTTCCTCACTAAGGTATTTCTAGACTTTTCAGAATTAAACTCGGACACTGCAGTGGTTGGAGGAGCTTTTAACTGCTTGTTGAACCCCCTTATTGATAAGTTTCCCAGCGGTATAGCTCCACTCTCTCCTCAAGCTAAGTCACTTAAAGCTATTTGTGATGATCTGGGGTATGCGGATGTCTGGAGAGCTTTTCATCCCTCCAACAGAAAGTGGAATTACCACAACTTTAGCCCAGGGCTTAGCCAGACCTGCTCCAGATTAGGGTTAGTAGTACCGACTTTTAGATTTTTTCCCCCAGAAATCACCCAAGACAGCCAGTGTAGCCCTGGGGTTTGGTCTAGTGGTTACTGCCAACGCCTTTGGTGTATGGACATCAATATGATCGAGTGTTGGGTTGAATCCCCGTCCCACCGCTATTCCCACACACAACCTTCTCTTTCTATTACCTGGCTGCTTCTACTCTCTTCAACCTCTTCAGGAAACACATGTGAGTCAACCTTTAACCCTGCTTTAGCGTTAATCCTTGGTTTAACAAATGCCTGTGTGCAAGGAGGGTAAACTAGCCCTGGGACAGTTTTAGCCTGGGTTAAAGAGATTGAGAAGGAGGTACCGTCTGTAAGGAAGGAGAAAGGAGGGAGAAAGAGAGGGGAGCACAGAGGGAGAGGAAGGAATATCTAACATCAATGACCTCTTACCCCTGCCATCGACTTGTTACTAGTACCCAGTGTATATAGCCAAGTTATCATTACTCATTGTGTATTCCTTGTGTTATTATTTTCTATTATTTAACATTTTTTCTCTCTGCATTGTCGTGAAAGGGCCCATAACTAAGCATTTTACTGTTATTCTACACCTGTTGTTTGTGAATGTGTGACAAATACAACTTGATTGTATTTGAAGGGAGTAAAGAATGAGATGGAGTGACAGAAGGAGAGAGGGGGAGGGAAGGAGAGGATAATGACAAGTCACATCACAGGGACCTTGAGCTCATAGCACAGACAAAGAGGAAACCGTGGGGGCCACTTTATACTGACATCTCAAAAAATACTATGAGTCACACACAGTACAGGACTCTGGCTTTACCACTGAATGTTTGATAATAATAACTACTGAGTACGAGTATGATGACACAGACGGTTTGTGTGTGTGTTTGTGTGTGTGTGTGTCTAGACAATCTATAGTTGACAATGATAGGTTGACCGGCCTGACTCCGAGAGAAGCAACTTCAATCACTTGTAGCCCAGTCAGAACACTGTCTATGTGGAAGCTCATCTGTATAAAATAATGGAGCCTGCTCCATGTTGGCTTGATGAACTATGTTTTTTTGTGTAAAAATATTTCAGATTTCACAGACTGTCTCACATACCATAACCTAGTTGTAGTGTTAGTAATCTAAAGACATCTGTTCCCTATACTGTCATCTTCCTGTGTGACACGCACACTTAGTCTCGGCCCATGAAATCTCCACACACACAAGGATGGACCGCTTCACTGACCATCAACCTAGAAATATATCTTACACACACACACACACGTGCACACATACTCACGCACACACACATCCACACACACAGAGAAGGGCGGCTATATGTTGTGTCATTGATATGTCCTTCAGCCCCTCATGTTGCTATTCTGGATGGTTTATCTATTTCTTCCAGGCATGATAGAAGCCGTATTCTGTTAGTCAGTTTATACAGGTTCAGCTGGATCAGAACACTGTCGGACTGTTGATCTATTTATACTTTCTTTAAGTTGGCCTATTATTTAAGTATATGGACATATACAATGAAACATTTCAAGGGTTTGTGAGGAATTTTCTGCAGACACGTTGATTTATGTTGAGCATTGACTGTGCCCAAGAACACAGTGGCCTCCATCATTCTTAAATGGAAGATGTTCGAAACCACCAAGACTCCTCCTTGAGCTGGCCGCCTGGCCAAACTGAGCAATCGGGGGAGAAGGGCCTTGGTCAGGGAGGTGACCAAGAACCTGATGGTCACCCTGACAGAGCTCCAGAGTTCCTCTGTGGAGATGAAAGAAACTTCCAGAAGGACAACCATCTCTGCAGCACTCCACCAATCAGGCTTTATGGCAGTGGCCAAACAGAAGACACTCCTCAGTAAAATGCACATGACAGCCCCCTTGGAGTTAGCCAAAAGGCACCTAAAGTCTCAGACCATGATAAACAAGATTCTCTAGTGTGATGAAACTGATTGGGGCAAAGGTTTACCTTCCAACAGGACAACAACCCTAAGCACACAGACATGACAACACAGGAGTGGCTTCAGGACATGTCTCTGAATGTCCTCGAGTGGCCCAGCCAGAGCCCAGACCTGAACGCGATCAAACATCTCTGGAGAGACCTGAAAACAGATGTGCAGCAAAAATCCCAATCCAACGTGACAGGCTTGATATGATCTTCCAGAGAAGAATGGGAGAATCTCCCCAAATACAGGTGTGCCACGCTTGTAGCGTCATACCCAAGAAGACTAGGATGCTGTAATCGCTGCCAAAGGTGCTTCTCACACACATGCACACAGACACACTCACTCAGACACACACACTGCCAAGGTGTATTATGTATTGAATACAACCATGCAACATTGACTCAGCATGGCTATGATGATTAGAGGAATAAATGGCATGCTCACTGCTATTCTTGTAACAAATGTATTTGGGTGCAGGGTTGTAAAGGCATATGATAGAAGAGATTAATCCCACACTGAAAGAGTTGTTTTATTGGGCAGCAGCAGTCACAAACGAATGAGTTGGTCAGCGTCAGGGTATAGAGTACCAGCGACAATCATCAAATGATTAATGCATGACACAAGAAAAGCTCAGGTAAGAAATTGGATTCAATAGGGTGAAGAACAATCTTGTTTTTTTATTTTCTTGTTTGACCGTGTTCGGCGGCAGGTAGCCTAGTAGTTAAAAGTGTTGAGACAGTAACCGAAAGGTCACTAGTTCTAAACACCAAGCCGACTTTGTGAACGTTGTTCTGAATAAGAGCGTCTGCTAAATGTAACAATGTTCGATGTTAACGCCAATGTCAGATCGTATAGGACTATGCAGCTCATATGCTCAACCCGCGCATGCACGGGCGAACACACACACGCACGCACGCACGCACGCACACACACACACACACACACACACACACACACACACACACACACACACACACACACACACACACACACACACACTACGCTGATACATTGGTATCGCCACAGCCCAAACTTGCCCACAGGGACAGCGCCGGTTCCCGCGCAGTTTCATTGCCTGTCCTCGTGCGCTCATCTGGTATTCTAGCCGCTACCTCTCCGCTCAAACTGGAGAAGGTAACAGAACATTCCTATGTCGGGTGGACATTGTGTCACCTTAGCCAGCCCACATACTGTTATTTTGGGGCATTACATGCGAGTAAGATCCCAATAAACCAAAACGAAGTCCCAACTGACCTTCTTGCCAGGTTTCTAGCTCCAAAAATAGATTTTTAGCCCCAAGACATATCTGGTAAATAAGATTATACATACATTTCATAACGGACTGGAACCTGGAGGCGCAACCTGGAACCAGGTTATGCGCGGGACTGTGTCTGTTTCTGTTTCACATGTTCTGACACTACGGAGCCACACACATACACACAAACACAGGAACGTGAAGCAGAGGAGACGCGCTGACTTACCAGGGTGACCCTCTTTCAGACGGGTCTCTATCCACCGTTAGGTTACTCGGTGGAGTTCCCGGTGTTAATCAGATCAGATACCGTGGTCGCAGTCCACGTCTCTACAGATGTACCAGAGGATCACATAGAGGATGAGGAGGATGGCGAAGATGAACAGAGCTACTAGAATAGCCTTGTTCACTGGAGAGAGAAACGACTGCATGACAGAGCTCATCGGCAGACAGTGTGTGACAGCACTGTGCGTGTGTTTGTAGGGGGGTTCTGTGTGTGTTTCCACGTGTCTCAATAACACACTTCTCTGCTCTCTGACAGCATTAACTGTTGAGGATGGACGTGCGGAATCCCCACACAATTATTCACACAGTCACCTAAACACCCACCCACACACCCACACACACACACAAGCAAGCAGCTCGGGCTTCCTAATTCCTGAGAGCAGAAATCCAGAAATCCACCAGAAGTCCGCTCTGTTACATAGTCGTTATGAATCCGCTGTCTCTGTCTATTAAACAAAACGGTATCTCCATGTAGGAAATTCACAGTCAACAATACTGATGAATCCAACAATGAACATAGTGATGGATAAAGACTAAATAATACATCTAAAATCAACCAGAACACATTTGAATCGGAGGATCTCCAAGTTGCGAGCTGTTGCTGTTTTCTGCGCTCTGTTTGCAAGTCACGAAGGAAACCAGTTGATTAGTATTCCTATCCTCTCCGTGAGGCGCGCATGTGGTGAACTCGGTGAAAAGTGCCCGAGGGCGACCAGCAGGCAGCACACGCTGTGAGGGGTTTGGTAATACTGATAATAATAACACGGTCCTGTCTTGGCTCGAGGCTATAGAAATCGCTGTGGCTATATATTCGCTCTGTGAGTAGCTAGTAACATAATAGAGTTGTATGTTTATCATATTGTACAGCTAGGATACTTTTTTTCATGCTAGCAACAACATTCGTTCAGTTGAACATGATTAAGATTTATTTCAGAGAGCTATGTAAATCATTAGTATAGGCCTATATTTATAGATTAATTTTTCGGTCATCAGCATTACCCGGATAAACTGATAGCCCAATGGTTAGGCTACCATCAATAATGATCTAAATAGGATATCTTATTTGGTATAAACAGATTAAAATGAAAAGCCATATAAATAAAACAATGATCAGCATGGTGCCTGTTTAGGGTTCGTGGAGCGTAGAAATGAATCAGAACGTGATTCATCTTAATTACCTATATTATAAGAGCGGTGAGTACTTTTATGAAGCACTAGATGGCGACAACAGGCTGCTGTTTCCATATAGTAGCCTCTCAAAGTTACGCTTGTCGCACTACCATTGAGGTAGCACTACACAGGGCTGGTTCTAGCCTTTTGGGGGCCTTGATTTGGGCGAAGAGAAAAGGTTTCAGTTTTAAAGCACATTTTCTGCAATTCTACTAATTTTGCCATGGGGCAGAGAGATATTTTTGCAGTTCTACAAATTTTGGCAAGGGGCAGAGAGAACATTTTGCATATAGGGAGGAGGTCAGAGACCTGGCCGTGTGGTGCCAGGACAACAACCTCTCCCACAATGTGAGCAAGACTAAGGAGATGATTGTGGACTACAGGAAAAGGAGGACAGAGCACGCCCCCATTCTCATCGACGGGTCTGTGGTGGAGCAGGTTGAGAGCTTCAAGTTCCTTGGTGTCCACATCACGAACAAACTAACATGGTCCAAGCAAACCAAGATAGTCGTGAAGAGGGCACAACAAAACCTATTCCCCCTCAGGAGACTGAAAATATTTGGCATGGGTCCTCAGATCCTCAAAAGGTTCTACAGCTGCACCATTGAGAGCATCCTGACTGGTTGCATCACTGCCTGGTATGGCAACTTCTCGGCATCCGACCGCAAGGCACTGCAGAAGGTAGTGCTAAAAGCCCAGTACATCACTGGGGAAAATCTTCCTGCCATCCAGGACCTCTATACCAGGAGGTGTCAGAGGAAGGCCCTAAAAATTCTCAAAGACTCCAGCCACTCTAGTCATAGACTGTTCTCTCTGCTACCGCACGGCAAGCGGTAGCGCCAAGTCTAGGTACAAGAGGCTTCTAAACAGCTTCTACCCTCAAGCCATAAGACGCCTGAACATCTAACCAAATGGCTACCCAGACTATTTGCATTGCCCCCCCCCCCATCTATTTTATGCTGCTGCTAATCTCTGTTATTATCTATGCATAAGTCACTTTAATAACTCTACCTACATGTATATATTACTTCAATTACTTCAACTAATCGGTGCTCCCCCGCACATTGACTCTGTACCGTTACCCCCTGTATATAGCCTCGCTATTGTTATTTTACTGCTGCTCTTAATTATTTGTTACTTTTATTTCTTATTTTTGTAGGTATTTTTCTTAAAACTGCATTGTTGGTTAAGGGCTTGTAAATAAGCATTTCACTGTTGTATTCGGCGCATTTGACAAATACAATTTGATTTGATTTGATTCTATGTAATCGGTTACTCCCCGACCCTGCCACTTAACTATCAGTTACTCTGTCCCAGCCACACCCCAGACAAAGACACACCCCCTAAAGTTGGGTCCATGTACAGACAAAAGAATACATGAGAAGATTGGAGCTGCAGCAGAGGAGAAGGCAACCTGAGAATATAGCCATCGCACATCATACACATAGCTAGTAAACATTACCAGAAACATCATCACCATCATCATTACTACTTTTATTATTTTATTCTCACTACTCAATAGAAAAGTTTAAAACTCCAGTTTTGTAATTCAGAACTCTGTTCCCATGATGTCATACCTGTGGATTCTCCTGCTGGGCAGTTTGGTGATTGGAGCCAAGACACAAGGTAAGCACTTTAACATCCACTAATGTACTTTGGTAAGCACTTTTACAACTAGTTTTATGGTGCTTTATGTTTCTGTTTCTACTTGAGAGAAGTCGGTTAAATTCCCAATGCAGCCGTTTTATCTCAATATCAAATCATTTCTGGGTAACAATTAAGTACCTTTGTGTGATTGTTTTCAATTAAAATTTTCTAAAATAGTTTCTTAGCCATAAGCAATTTCTCAAGCAAGAATTTAGCTGGGACTGTCTGAGAGTGGTCTGAGTGGGGAGGGGGAAACTGAAAACTAGCTGTTATAGACAGAGGTTTGAAACTCTCTTTATTAGATGCCTATTAACTAATTTACTGCCCGGTGATGTCATCAGGCAGGCCAAAACGCCATCCCACCAAAACAGGCCAAAATTTCAGCCAATCTTTTAAAAAAGCTCTTAGGGGAGAGTGGGGTAAGTTGAGCCACCCTTGTTTCTAGGAAAACATACACAAAATTGATAATTTGACAAAATATTTAAGACGAGGTCCATATGGAAAAAGTGGCAAGCAATTTAGCTCCAAAAAAAGATTTTCACCAAGTCAAATTAATTTATTGTGTTGTAGGTTTCATGATGCTTGTTTCTAAAACAAAGTAAATAGTTTAAAGATTGTTCTATACATCAGTTGGGGTCTATAAGCTTCAATATCAGGTCCTAAACCTAGCATGAAAATGCATCCTTGTAGCTATGTTGTCTAATATAGTCAAAATGTTTGCCTTTGGGGTAAGTTGAGCCAATGGCCATGGGGTAAAATGAGCCAATGGATGAGCCAATGACAAGTTGAGCAAATGAAAGTATTTTCTTCCCAGGCATAATGCAAGGCATTATCTCTGGGATATGAGGTGTCAACAGGGCCTGGCCTATGTTAAAAGTGTTTTAAAAAGTTTAGTGTTTTTTAGGTGTAATCCTGTGTTAAAATATGATTCAATTATTAAGAGGCATAAAAGCTATCGTGACGGTGTTGAATTGTGTTTGGTTAATAAAGATAAACATGGTTTTAAAAGGGTAGTGGTAATATTGTATTCAGTACAGAAATGTGTAGGTGGCTTAACTTACCCTGTCCCTCAGCTTAATTTACCCTATCCCTCAGCTTAATTTACCCTGTCCCTCAGTTTAATTTACCCTGTCCCTCAGTTGAACTTACCCTGTCCCTCAGCTTAATTTACCCTGTCCCTCAGCTTAACTTAACCTGTCCCTCAGCTTAATTTACCCTGACCCTCAGCTTAATTTACCCTGTCCCTCAGTTGAACTTACCCTGTCCCTCAGCTTAATTTACCCTGTCCCTCAGCTTAACTTAACTTCTCCCTCAGCTTAATTTACCCTGTCCCTCAGCTTAATTTACCCTGTCCCTCAGTTGAACTTACCCTGTCCCTCAGTTTAACTTACCCTGTCCCTCAGCTTAACTTACCCTGTCCCTCAGCTTAATTTACCCTGTCGATCAGCTTAATTTACCCTGTCCCGCAGCTCAACAAGTTGTGCCAAGAGACCACTTTTTTTTGACAAGCTATGTTTTAAATACTGTAATTGTTTACATGAATTCGGGCAGTGGTGGAAAAAGTACCCAATTATCATACTTGAGTAAAAGTATAGATACCTTTAATTGAAAGTTACTCAAGTGAAAGTCACCCAGTAAAATACTACTTGAGTAAAAGTCTAAAAGTATTTGGTTCTATATACACTTAAGTATCAAAAGTAAATTTAATTGCTATGATATATTTAAGTATCAAAAGAAAAAGTATAAATCATTTCAAATTCCTTAAATTTCTTGTTTTTAAAATATACAGACAGCCAGGGGAACACTCCAACAATCAGATATAATTTACAAACTATGCATTTTTGTTTAGTGAGTCTGCCAGGTCAGAGGCAGTGGGGATGACCATGTGTTATCTTGCGTGAATGGGACCATTTCCCCGTCCTGCTAGGCATTCACCATGTAATGACTACTTTTGGGTGTCAGGTCAAATGTATGGAGCAAAAAGTACATTTTTTTCTTTGGGAATGTAGTCAAGTTAAAGTAAACGTTGTCAAAAATATAAATAGTAAATGAAAGTACAGATATCCCCAAAACACTACTTATGTAGTACTTTAAAGTATTTTTACTTAAGTACTTTAGACCACTGAATTCTAATTATATGTTGATATCTTTGTTAGAAAGAATACTATATTTCCCTTGATGGAGTGACGCTGAATGTAAAAGAGGACTCAACTTTTTTATTTAACCTTTAGGCAAGTCAGTTAAGAACATATTCTTATTTGGAATGGCGGCCTAGGAACAGTAGGTTAACTGCCTTGTTCAGGGGCAGAACAACAGATTTTTACCTTGTCAGCTCAGAGGATTTGACCTAGCAACCTTTTGGTTACTGGCCCAACACTCTAACCACTAGGCTACCTGCCTCCTCAAAATTACCCTACTCTCCCCTACACTAAAAGGGCGTAATCATAACGTTCACAATTTCACAGTATTATTCCAACCTCATAATGTGGAAATATACACTGAGTGTACAAAACATTAGGAACACCTGCTCAGTCCATGACATAGACTGACCAGGTGAATACAGGTGAAAGCCATGATCCCTTATTGATGTCACTTGTTAAATCCACTTCAGTTAGTGTAGATGAAGGGGCAGAGACACGTTAAAGAAGGACTTTTAAGCCTTGAGACAATTGAGACATGGATTGTGTATGTTTGCCAGTCAGAGGGTGAATGGGCAAGACAAAATATTTTAGTGCCTTTGAACGGGGTATGGTAATATGTGCTAGGCGCACCGGTTTGAGTGTGTCAAGAACTGTAACACTGCTGGGCTTTTCATGCTCAACAGTTACCTGTGTGTATCAAGAATGGTCCACCACCCAAAGGACATCCAGCCAACTTGACACAACTTTGGGAAGCATTGGAGTCAACATGGGCTGGTAACCCTGTGGAACCCTTCTGACACCCTGTAGAGTACATGCCCCGATGAATTGAGGCTGTTCTGATGGCAAAAGGGGGTGCAACCAAATATTAGGAAGGTGTTCCTAAGGTTTTGTACACACAGTGTATATAAAACACAGGAAAATCACATTTTGGAATTCACTTTGTCTTTAAGTACAAACCTTTCACACCTGCTACTTCTAGTACATCCTGTCTGTCTATCTGTACCTGAGGCTGAAATGTAGAATTTAAAAAAAATGTTTATAAACCCACTCAGATTTATCATTATATTATGTCAAATGTAATTTACCAAGATATGATGCTGGTGTGTAGTTGTGTTCTACTGTATATATATATAGTCCTATAGGTTGTGGCCTACTGCATGTATCTATTCTATAGCGTGTGGACACTGGTAGAAATGTGTTTAATAAAACATTTTGTGACAACTGCTGATGTAAAAAGGGCTTTATAAGATACATTTGATTGAGTCTCTTAAGGGTGTGTCCTACTGGACATGTTATGTGGGGTGTGGACCATGTGAATTTGTACTGTCTTGCTGTGTCCATGCTCTTTCTTTCTTTCTTTCTTTCTTTCTTTCTTTCTTTCTTTCTTTCTTTCTTTCTTTCTTTCTTTTTTTCTTTCTTTCTTTCTTTTTTCTTTCTTCCTTTCTTTCTTTTTTCTTTCTTTCTTTCTTTCTTTCTTTCTTTCTTCTTCTACTCCTATACTGTCTGTGTCTGTCTCCTCTTTTTCCCTCGCTTTCTCTCACTTCCCCCCGCTCTCTTTTTTCTCTCTCTCTCTCACCAGTAGGCCGTTGTGTTTTCCTCTGAACAGCCTCAAGTCCACAACTAGCAGGGACACAGGCATCTGGCTTGAAGAATGATGAACTAATACCAGTATTGGTCACAATCTGTTGATTTGCGAGTTATTAGTCTCACCTGGCTTTAGTCATGTTGGTGAATGTTGTGACATAATAGTTGTTGTTGTTAAGTGCTGTTTTCCACAGAGAGAGGCCCCACTCTCTGAGAGTTGTCAGGGTTGTCAGAGTTGAGATATGCAAAAATAAAAAAAACATTTCCAATTCACACATGCTATTAACACACACATGTACATGTGTGAAATAGTACAAATATAAGCACCCATTACATGATTCTGAATATTATTCTTGGCTGCCACACCCACCCCTTGGTAGACTCTGGCTGGGATCTGAAGCAAGTTCATTAAAGGGTCAGTGCAGCCATTTATCTCAATATCAAATCATTTCTGGGTAACAATTAAGTACCTTACTGTGATTGTTTTCAATTAAAATGGAAAAAAATAGCAATTTCCCAAGCAATAATTTTGCTTGGACTGACTGGGAGTGGTCTGAGTGGGGAGAGGAAAACTGTTATTGGCAGAGAGGTTTGGAACTATCTTTCTTATCGGTCTATTAACAAATTTACTCCATGGTGATGTCACCATCGAAGGCCAAAATCCATCCCATCAAAACAGGCAAAAATTTCAGGCGGCCAGACAACACTTACACTAAAAGGGCATTATCATAATTTTCACAATTTCACAGGCAAATTTACATTCAATGATGAGACCGCCCATTTCCAAATGACAGAGGCAAATGCAGCACATTGCAATGCTCGCAGTTCTACCTCCAGTTACTGCAGGTGCATTTGAGCCCCACACTCAACAATGCCTGCCGAAGCTGGTAAATAGCAAATTTACAAATACACTTAAAAATGTTAAACATTAAGACACAATCACTAAAAGTAACTCATCAAGGTGAGATTAAGTAAAACTCATATAGGCTTATGTTTATATTATTAAACCCATTTTTTTAAGGGTTATTTTTATTTCCCTGGACTTACTTTAATTGTGTAAATTTGAATATAGGAAATTACATATACTCAATAATATTGTGTCTAAATGGTTGCCTTTTTAAAGTATATTCAACACATCATTATTTACAGGGTACTGAGAATGTGTCAGTACACATGTTGTTTCCCGCCATTTGTTCATTTTGCTACATCCCATCCCCTTCTTTGATTATCAGCTGTTGTCAAACACACATGGATCTGAAAAAAAATAATCTTCCTCAATATTGTGCAGCGAATTCTACTAGATAAAAGGGTGAAATTAGTATGACATCTTGGCATTTAAAGCATATTCCATTTTTAAAATGTCACATACTATAAAACTTTCCGTTTTTACACACCAAAAATGGCTTCTATTTAGAACGCAGGTATGGATATTCCTACATAGACATGTCCTACATTCCTACATGTCTTCATGTAAAGACAGGAGCAGCAGTATCTATTCTAGATCAGTGGTTCCGTAGAATTTTCTAGATCAGTAGTTCTGTGAACCACCTGGATTCTACTGTGAACCTCCAGATAATCTAAACAACTGGTACATATGAAACGGCACGCTATTCCCCACAGTGCATTATCCTGTTGTCCATTGTGCTCTGTCTGGCCAACAGTAATGTGTTATTCTACAGGGAGAAACAACAACAGGGGTCTACGCCGCCACACAATAGAAATACCTGACAACACATTGTTCTAACTCAGGGTTTCCCAAACTTGGTCCTGGGGCACGTTTTGGTTTTTACCCAAGGATTCCAATAACCAACTCATCATCAAGCTTTGTTTATTATAAATCAGCTGTGTAGTGCTAGGGCAACAACAAAAAACTGCATCCAGGGGGGGCCCCATGCAGGACCAAGTTTGGGAACCCCTGTTCTAACTCACCTGAGCATTACTTGTCAATCACCTCACGCATTGGCAAGGTTACCCACACAATTACTCATTAACTCTCACAGCTTATTGTACAGTATAGATTCCATACAAGCTCTAACAGTCTCATGTCAGAATTAGACGTTCATCCATGTTTCTCAAATGTCCAATTTTGAAGTTGTTCCAAACAAAGGGTTTAAGCTTAAAACCAAAAAATATAAATAATTACTTTCTCTCGCTGAATTTGAACATGCAACCCTTGGAGGCAGATGCAAAACTGAAACCTACTTGAAGGTAATAGAGCTCACTGTTGCTCCTATTGGCCGGTTTCCAAGTCATCTCCCGAAGTCCTCAGATATGAATAGATGTCGAATACTGACTTGTGTCACAGGTGAACTGCCTGAGATTGCTTGAATCTGCGCTGCGTGTGTAAATGGAGCCCATGTTGTGTATTCTCTTTAGGTTCCTATGACAATGACAAGTTACAGTATATTACAGTCTGTTACAGTATATTATAGTCTGTTACAGTATATTACAGTCTGTTACAGTATATTACAGTCTGTTACAGTATATTACAGTCTGTTACAGTATATTAGAGTCTGTTACTGAATGTCAGAGTCAGAACTGCCCATGTACTTAAACTCCTTGAGTTGTAGTTTGCCCTGCTTTTATTATAGCACTGTGTAGGAGAGGGTCTGCTCTCTCTTGACTCTGTGTGTTTGTGTGGATGTGTGTGTGTGGGGGGGACGGCGGGTGTAACTCTGCCAATATCAGCCAGCCTCTTAAAGTTCCTATAGGTAAAGCGCTCGCTCTGTAATGTTGTGGAGCCTCCAAACGCAAACATTCTGTCCTCTTCTCTTCCCTAGGTTGTCTATTTAACACACACAGAATATAGGAAGGAGGTTGTCTACCTAACACACACGTGGAATATAGGAGGGAGGCTGTGTGTTTAACACACACATGGAATATAGGAGGGAGTTTGTCTATTTTACAGATACCCCCCCCCCCCCCCCCCCCCCCCACACACACACACACACACACACACACACGGACACACACACACACACGGACACACACGGACACACACGGACACACACGGACACACAGGACACACAGGACACAGAATTTTAACATTTTACATTTATTAAACTAGGCATGTCAGTTAAGAACAAATTCTTATTTTCAATGACGGACTAGGAACAGTGGGGTAACTGCATTGTTCAGGGGCAGAACGACAGATTTTTACCTTGTTAGCTCGGAGATTCAATCTCGCAACCTTTCGGTTACTAGTCCAACGCACTAACCACTAGACTACCTGCCGGCACAATATAGAGGGAGGCTGTCTATTTAACACACACATGGAATATACTGTATCTGTACAATATATCTTTATAGAATCTGCAACACAGACTGTCTGAGCAAAATTCGGTGCCGACCTGGCTAGGCTGGGAGATTTGGGAGAGGAGAGGGAGTGCTTCTCACGGTCTCACTAATCTTTGTCGGCTGGGTAGTGGTACAGTATGTGCGAAGTTTACCTACTGATTGTGTGTGACGGTATGTGCATAAGGAGCATGTATAAAATGGATGGTTTTGTACAACGGACATTTTGGCTATTCAACCATAATCTTACAAATTCTAGGTTGCAGACTGAGCAGTTTAATTGAAGCTCAGTTTATGAACATTGATAACATAATTCATATAACACTAATACATACTGCTCCTTAAGACTACTGTTCCTTAAGACTACTGTTCAATAAGACTACTGTACCTAATACATACTGTTCCTTAAGACTACTGTACCTTAAATATACTGCACATACATGTGGGTGGGGGATCCACATACAATTATACAGCGTGTTGCTGTTCTGCTCTGATATCAGAGCTTTTCTTAGCTGAATGACTTGTGTGTGTGTGTGTGCATGCATGCATGCGAGTGTGCATGTGTTTAATACAGATAGCCTCACTCCTATATTCCGTGTGTGTGTGTGTGTTAAATAGACAGCCTCCCTCCTATATTCCATGTGTGCGTTAAATAGACAGCCTCCCTCCTATATTCCATGTGTGCATTAAATAGACAGCCTCCCTCCTATATTCCGTGTGTGTGTGTGTTAAATAGACTGCCTCCCTCCTATATTCCATGTGTGTGTGTGTGTGTGTGTGTTAAATAGACATCCTCCCTCCTATATTCCATGTGTGTGTTAAATAGACAGCCTCCCTCCTATATTCCATGTGTGTTAAATAGACAGCCTCCCTCCTATATTCCATGTGTGTCAAATAGACAGCCTCCCTCCTATATTCCATTTGTGTCAAATAGACAGCCTCCCTCCTATATTCCATTTGTGTTAAATAGACAGCCTCCCTCCTATATTCCATGTGTGTGTAAAATAGACAGCCTCCCTCCTAGTATATTGTTTTACCCTAATTCTGACTAAAACTACACACATCATTAATTATACTTTTACTGACTAAAACTTCACACATCATGAATAATACTTTTATGATTCTAATCAATTTCATACAATTATATGGTTTCAGGGTGGAATATTCTAATCATTAATTTAAACATATAAATTCCATTATCAATCCACCCTTAATGACTAAATAATACACACTGAGACATCAAACACTAGATGGAAACATAAATGGTATACAAGTATAATCCAAACCAATACATGTATGTACATTCAATATTCATCCGTGACTGTTATAGGCCTATATCCAATTATAACTCTTCCTGATTCGGATTTTTATTACAATCTTCATACATAACCGTCTAAACATTAAAAATAGTCTTATCCAACATTGGCTCCTCATAGTTAAAAGAAACAGAGCCTTCTCCTAGGCCTGGAGGCTTGTATTCGTCATCCCACTGGCCGGAGCTCGGAATCAGTCCGTATCTCACCATCTGTTGCGTCACTGACCTCTCCAGAGTCCTGGTGATCAAACCTCTCACACATGGGACCAAACAACATCCACACAGAACCAAAACACTCATACAGGTGAATGTTGCCCACAACACAGTGATTATGACATTATTCCATTTCCCAAACATACTGTCAAACCACTTTGTTAAAGAATTATCCAGCCCAGAGTTCTCTGCTAATTTGTGAGCTAATGTGGTTAAACCAGCCAGGGCCTTGGTCACTGATCCGTCTGGAGCTGTGTTATCGGGGATGAAAGTACAACATTCTGATCCGAATATCACACACCCCCACCCTTATCAGCCAGTAACATATCCAATGCTATTCTATTCTGCCATACCATCAAACTAGTAGCAGCTGTTTGATCTTTTAACCCTTTTATCGCATCTATAGTATAGTTGGTGAAACGCTGTTGGTTATAGTAGATACAATTTATCCAATCTACATTTTTATTGAGGGTTGACCACCAGAAGATGCTTGATCCCAATCCAGCCCATATCTGATTCCAATCCAGCCTATATCTGATTCCTAGTTTTGAACTCATCAGGCACCCCCCTTGGAACCCCAATGCTATTGATGTGAACTCTATTGTCAAAGGACCCTGATGGAGCACTCCTTCTTTCTCTTCTACCTAGCACTAGGTCTTTGTGTTGGATAAGGGTGAAGGGCATGTCTAACTGCACTAGTGCACAAATACCGGTACAATTTGTAGGCAGGTTAGGCCACAGCTTCATAACTCCACACCCCTACCAAACATCCGCTCTAGGCCTTTTTATCTTACTAACATCCTCGGAACTCAACCATCCAGTCAGGTCCCTCATTGTCTTGTCGGTTGTAACATTCTCGGTCCTATTGCATGTTCTTACTTCGCCCTATGTCCCACCCATGTGTGATGTATCGAGCCATACAATAGTAATTTCCTCCTGTAACTGTGAAAGGGGGAAGTCTGGATGTAATGGGCAAATGGGGATACAGATAATGCAGATCAATGCAACTGTCATTGTCTGGCTTCCCTGCCTTCATGAACAGCTTTACCATACAGGCCGTTCCCCTGGGTGAATCAATTCCATCAAGTGGAAACGGGGTGGTTGTCAACTGAGGTTTTGCTGTGGCACAGGCTTAACATTCTTCTTTAGCTACTGATCTGGCTGTATACTGAATCCATTCCAACCATAGGTTGGAATCCCCATAACCAGTTTCCACCTCAATCACTTCCTTCAGATCTTTCATCTGAACTATCCGCACCGGTCCCTGGCTCTGGACGACTCCACGGGTAATGTCCGTTTCGTCAGGGGTACTGCTGGTATTCTGGATGGCTATAGAACTATCGCCAGCTCTATCCTCTGTTACCCCGAATGGTACCGTAGTGTCAACCGAAACCTGGTCAAAACCAACATACCATAACTCTAGATCCTCTTTCTTTACATTTTTAATGGTAATTCGTACCTTTATGCAATACTTCCCTTGCTCCAGGTTACAGTCAAAAACCCTCACCTTCACTATACTCCATCTTCTTCCATACTGGGTATGTGGATTTATATAATCCTCTCTCTCGGTGTGAGCTATGACCTGTTTCCATGAACTACACGGGGACCTGCACAGATATCTTTCATAAAGGCTCATAGTTCTAGACTGCCAAGGGGTTAGAGACCCCATTTGGTCTACATAGAACGCGACTGTCTCGCTATTATTTAGAATTAATTAGTCTTTCAATTTAACCTAAACAAGCTATTAAAATGTTAAGTTTATATCTTAAACAAACACTAACATGCATATCTTTCCAGGCAAAATATGTCAATAGTTGTTTTACAATCCGAAACCCAAATTTTAGTCGCATCTAGGCTGAGATACAAACCCGAGTCTCTCGTGTGGTAGGCAAGAATTCTACCGCTGGACCACCAACACAATTGAAATGACAGAGACGCAAATTACCCTATTATCATAAATATCTAAAGTAAAATCAGGCACGTATTACCGAGACAATTCCCAGAAAATAGCCCTATTTTAAAGGTCCAAGCATTTCTCCAGCGAGGATTCTCATTAATCTCACTCTCGTTGTCTCTGCCTCTCTCTTTCTCTCCCGATTGTCGCACCTGTCCTTCCCCTTATGTTTGCAATTTCGATGGTCCTACTCGGTCACAATGTTTACAGGGAGCCTTACAGTCCTGGGTGAAATGTCCTGTCTCATCGCAATTGAAACATTTTCTATTCCCCTTAACCTTTCCTCGACAACATTCCGCTGAAAAGGCAGCGCGCGAAATTCAATAATATTTTTTCGAAATATGTAACTTTCACACAACAAATTAAAGATAAACATCTTGTTAATCTACCCATCGTGTCCGATTTCAAAAATGCTTTACAGCTAAAGCACAACATATGATTGTGTTAAGTCAGAGTCAAGTCACAAAAACACACACAGCCATTTTCCAGCCAAAGATAGGAGTCACAAAAAGCAGAAATATAGATACAATTAATCACTAACCTTTGATGATCTTCATCAGATGACACTCATAGGACATCATGTTACACAATACATGTATGTTTTGTTCGATAATGTGCATATTTATATCCAAAAATCTCAGTTTACATTGGCGCGTTATGTGCAGTAATGTTTTGATTCCAAAACACCCGGGGATTTTAGCAGAAATACTCATAATAAACATTGATAAAAGATACTAGTGTTATTCACAGATTTACAGATAGACTTCTCCTTAATGCAACTGCTGTGTTAGATTTAAAAAAACTTTACGGAAAAAGCATCATCTGAGAACGGCGTTCCGAACCCAAAACAGCCAGAGTAGTAGCCGCCATTTTGGAATCAACAAAGTTAGAAACAACACAATAAATATTCACTTACCTTTGATGATCTTCATCAGAAGGCACTCCCAGGAATCCCAGTTTGACAATAAATGACTGATTTGTTCTATAAAGTTCCATAATTTATGTCCAAATAGCCACTTGTTGCTAGCGTGTTCAGCCCAGTAATCCATCTTCATGAGGTGCGAGAATTTCAGCCAGACGCGTCATGAGACCAAGGCTCTCTGCCAGACCACTGACTCAAACAGGTCTCATGAGCCCCTCCTTTATAGTAGAATCCTTATTCAACTTTCAAAAGACAGTTTACATCTAGTGGAAGCCCTAAGAAGTGCAACCTTATCAATATCTCAATGTGTACTCGGTAGGCAAAGCTTTGAAAAACTACAAACCTCAGATGTCCCACTTGCTGGTTGGATTTTTCTCAGGTTTTCGCCTGCCATATGAGTTCTGTTATACTCACAGACATCATTCAAACAGTTCTAGAAACTTCAGAGTGTTTTCTATCCAATACTAATAATAATATGCATATATTAGCATCTGAGACAGAGTAGGAGGCAGTTCACTCTGGGCACGCTATTCATCCAAAAGTGAAAATGCTGCTCCCTATCCCAAAAAGGTTAAGATACTATAAAGATATATTGTACAGATATATTGTTTTACCCTAATTCTGACTAAAACTACACACATCACTAATTATTATTTTACTGACTAAAACTACACACATCATTAATAATACTTTTATGGTTCATGATTTATTTAATTTATGATTTATGACATACAATTATATGGTTTCAGGGTGGAATATTCTAATCATTCATTTAAACATATACAAGCCATTATCAATTAGGTACAGTAGTCATAATGAACAGTAGTCTTAAGGAACAGTAGTCTTAAAGAACAGTAATCTTAAGTCTCTTTCTTTTCCTGACATACAGTACACACACATTATGACATGCCTGCCTTGGTCGTTGTTGATGGATTGTGTTTCAGGACTATTGATTCTGTTCTTTAGAACAGGGATGGGCAACTCCAGTCTCTGAGGGCCATAGAGTGTGTAGACTTTTGTTCCAACTCAGCTCGAACACCTAATTCAACTGGTCAGCTATTCAGTGTGGCCTGTTAAATCAGAAGGTGGATCAGGAGTAGAGCTGAAACAAAAGCCTGCACACACTGTGCCCCACTAGGGCCAGCTGGCCATGCCTGTTTGAGAGAAAGAAGAGTGTTGGAGTGAGAAGGTAGTCTGATGTTTCGCCTCTACACTCTCTGGCACGATGCTGCACCTTACTTACAATAGGGGAATATCACTGCCCCCTATGACTGCAACGCACACACACACACACACACACACACACACACACACACACACACACACACACACACACACACACACACACACACACACACACACACACACACACACACACACACACACACACACACACACACACACACACACAGTAGTCCTGCCATCTGAAAGTCGACGTCTGTCTGAATATTTATTGATGATGTTATAAAATGTGATGTGGGACACCATACCTGTTGCCTGCTAAAGGAAAAGTATGTTCCTCTCTCCAGAAGACCCTGCTGCTGAGCCAGAAACAAACAAAGCAGAGGCAGAAGCAGCAGAGCCCGAGGCAGAAGCAGAGGAAGTAGCCGCAGAGGAGGCCCCAGCAGCTGAGGAGGCTACGACAGGAGAAGAGGAGGAGGCTGCAGAAGAGGAGGAGGCTGCAGAAGAGGAGGAGGCTGCAGAGGACGAGGCTGCAAGTTCTGAGGTTGCTCCGACTACAGACCAAGAGGCTGCAGCTGCAGAAGAGGAGGCTCCGACTACAGACCAAGAGGCTGCAGCTGCAGAAGAGGAGGCTCCGGCTACAAAGGATGAGGCTGCAACTGCAGAAGGAGAGGCTTCGACAGAGGACACAGAAGTAGTAGAAGAACCAGCAGTGGAAGTAGAGGTGGCCCCTGAAGCTGAGCCAGAACCAGGTGAGCCACACGCACATACACACACACACACACACACACACACACACACACACACACACACACACACACACACACACACACACACACACACAGTTGTTAATGGTTATTGTTGTGTTTCAAAGCGGAGGCGGCAGAACCAGAAGCAGAGGAACCTGCTGGAGAAGAGGAAGCTGCAGGTCAGACACCCCTTATAACTGGCCTTTGCATGTCTGTTCAGTGTATGTGACCTGTTTCCATTCATTTAGCTGTATGGTAGTGTTGTGTATGAACGAGTTCTTGGATCCATTTGTCCTTACTTTTGGGAATCTAAAGTGGAGGGGCTGGAGGTTCAGGTGAAGTCGGTGGGGAGAGTCAATTTAATTTGCTTTCTGAGGACTCAGAAACACAGCAACAGATCCTGACATTCTAGCCAATGACCTTTTAGAGTTCCCACAGCACAATGTAGAAGTTCAATTATAGACAAAATGTTGGAATGCAAGGCCAAAGTGTCCTGAAAGAAGTCTTAAACTGTTGAACTCAAACTGTATATCCAAATATATTGATACTTTAATTCTGCCAGTGTGTAGGCCTCAATGCACTCTCCTCTAACAGTGTAAATTAAAATGAATTGATATTATTTTTCTCCTTCAAAATACACATGCTGGCATACACACTCACCCCCATCCCTCTCTGTGTTGTTCTTACTTTATTATGAAATGTGTGTTTAATGCCTAGATTCACTCCAGACCGTGGAAGATCGACTTCATGGCTGACTTCACATTTAAAGATCATTTACGATTGAACTGGCATAATGAGCTCAGCCGCCCCCACATTCCCATGTTCACAGAGACTGCATACACGGAAGACGCTGCAATGCAGTCAAATATGGGAACATAGCCTTTAAAGGGCGGCTGAACTCACCGTTTTTGCCTGGGCTTGCTCCTAGGTTTTCTGCTGCTCATTAAAAAAAAAGTGATTTGCGTAATGGGGTGTGGTTCGATGTGGGTGTGCTATGATCGCTATATCGTACCCTGGAAGTTATTGTTGTTTGTCCCTCTTGAATCCTCGCAGCAACAACATAGCCACAACCACTTCACCCTCAAAATAGTTTATTAATTGAAGATAGACTATATATACAACGGTATGTGGACACCCCTTAAAATGAGTAGATTCGGCTATTTCAGTCACACCCATTGCTGACAGGTGTATCTGGAGTGGTGTAAAGCTTGTCGCTATTGAACTCTGGAGCAGAGGAAATGCATTCTCTGGAGTGATGAATCATGCTTCACCATCTGGCAGTCCGATGGATGAATCTGGGTTTGGCGGATGCCAGGAGCACGCTACCTGTCTGAATGCATAGTGACAACTGTAAAGTTTGATGGAGGAGGAATAATGGTCCATACAGAAGTGGTTTGTTGAGATCAGTGTGAAAGAACTTGACTGGCCTGCACAGAGCCCTGATCTCAATCCCATCGATCACCTTTGGGATGAATTGGAACACCAACTGCGAGACAGGCCTAATCGCCCAACATCAGTGCCCAACCTCACTAACACTCTTGTGGCTGAATGGAAGCAAGTCCCCTGCAGCAATATCCGGTGGAAAGCTTTCCCAGAAGAGTGGAGACTGTTATAGCAGCAAAGGGGGACCAACTCTATATTAATGCCCATGATTTTGGAATGAGATGTCCACATACTTTTGGTCATGTAGTGTAAATCAATAAATCTTTAATACATTTTGATGTTTCTGTCGGGGAGGTCTTAGTCGTGAAATTTTACATTGTGCTAAGGTGTTTTGTGCAGTATTTCTGAAGTATTTTTTTTTTTTGCATGAAAACGAGTCAGCTGCTGCGGTGCTAAGCTAACTCACCATTGCTTAGAAACATGCTGTTAGTACGGACTGATTTCTGAGAATAGGTCTACAACTTCATCAGCAAGCTGTTAAACTATCCTTAATAAAGGACAAGCTACACACTGTTTATCAGTGCCCAAAATCAACAGCTAGCTAAGTTCCATTTTTGTCAATGAAACTATCTAGTAGCTAGCAGGCACATTCAGCAAGCAGGCTACGTTAGCTAAATCAGCTTGTGTGCTTTGGTGCTGTTTTGTTTTGACAACTTTCTCACTATCTATTACCATCTAGTTGGCAGTGTTTCATAGGGAATCATGCTACAGAACAGGTTGTGATTGGACACAAGATGCTCGCAAATAGGTTTTGGATTTTGGAATAATGGCAATTGGCATTTGGTCTAAATTCTCATTTTGTCCAAAACAGTGTGCAGATTCGAGTGATCACTGTCATATCAGCAAGTGGCCACTCGATAAACTGCTTAGGGACCAAGTGTCCTTTCAACATAACAATGTGTTTTCTTATGTAAACAAGTCTGAGGCGCTGCATAATAGACAGGTCTGTCTCGATGTCTGTAGGTTCTGCTATTATTAGAAAGAGTGCAATCAGCACAGCTGTTTCTCTGTGCATGACAATTCTCCCTAGGCGTTACCATCCCCGTGTTAGTGGGCATCATTGAAATCAAAACCCAACCCTCAAATATCCAATGTATCTCGGAACGTAACAGATTCCCTAAATCTCGTAAATCTCGGTTTTGGAAGATACTGACTTTATGACCAGAATTATGCTATTTACACTTTGTGTAAATATAGGATGTTTCCAACCAGTTAAGATGTTTTTCGAGTTCAGCTGCCCTTTAGAAGGTGCATAGCCGAAAGGGGCGATCAGATTAAATCCGACCTAAATCACAGTTTAGATCTGTTGTCTGTGAGTGATAAAAGAGTGATGGGTTAAAATAGTATTACTGTAATAAGTATCACATTTGCCAATAATTTCCTCTCAGTATAGTTATGGTAACTGATAAAGTTCTGTTTGTTTCTCAGAGTCGGAAGCGGCGCCTGCACCAGAAGACGTAGGAGGTAAAACACGTCAACACATTCACACCCCTCCTACCTCTAAACCCCTGATCTATTAACCATCACCTCTCACCTGCACACATTTACAGTTTTTATTTTAATTTTACCAGGCAAGTCAGTTAAGAACAAATTCTTATTTTCAATGACAGCCTAGGAACAGTGGGTTAACTGCCTGTTCAGGGGCAGAATGACAGTACCTTGTCGGCTCGGGGGTTTGAACTTGCAACCTAACACTCTAACCACTAGGCTACCCTGCCGCCCCAAACATTGACATCTGAGTGGTGTTCATTAGGCCCAAAACACAAAACACTTGAAATGGAAAAATGTCAATATATAGCTCAGGTAGTACCTGCTCTGTTTTCAACGCGTTTTCCCCGGTATGCTGAGCAAACAACTCTGCATCTCAGACAGTCATCAATCAACCTGCATGTGCTGCTTATATTTATCTGTGTTTATGGCTGTTTCTGTGTGTCTGTTTGCATTGCAGGTGAACTAGATCTGTCTGAAGCTGTTGAACCAGGTAAGGATGGTTTACTTACTGTGGTAATGTCAATTCCAAAAATAGCAGTATTCCCCTCTGCATTTATAAGACTGCAGATTTCTGATGAGACAGTAAAGATGGTTTACTATAGAACTAGTAGAACAAAACAGTTACTGTGTTTCAGAAGCTCTGTTATCAGACTTTCGTGAGGTGGCATTTATTAATGTTAGGTAATCCAGCTCACCTTCCACTGCTGCAGATACAGCTAGGCCTACAACATTGGAGTCACAGATACCACTAGTCTGTGCAGTCTGTAGTGCTACTGTAGTCCTCTGTGTTCAGCTTGGCCATTATTGCAGCAGTCCTATCTGTACTGACATCCATTACAGGGCAGTGCTCTATGTTCTCATCCTCAAGGGACATTCCACCTGTTCTCTTCAGTTCTGGATGTTGTTCTTTACCATAATGACACTGCCACAGCCGGGTTCTGTCAACAATCAGAATAGATACACCCGCGAGGTGTGACCATGCTCCAGAGTAGGGTACTCCCCTTACTCCAATGTAATTAGCCTAGCTTTAGCGTCGTCCTAAGCAAACTACTGACACGAGTTTTCAGCAGCCTCACATATCGTTATTAACATAATTGACTGTTACAACAAATGATTTGCATGATACTTATTCTGCCTCTCTAATTTGTTAAGCGGCCTTCTAACACTGACAGTAAAGCTAGTAAAGCTGTCGTATTATACTTTCGTCACTGTTTGTTAGATTTTTTTGCCGGTGAGCTGACGTTAGCTGGCTGACTAGCGAGTTAATCTCAATCTAATTTGCTAGTTTTAGACACGTCACATAACTACTTCCAGCCTTTGCCTGCCCTTGGAATGGTCTAGGTATATAGAAACATTGATTCTTTTTGGCTTGCCTATATGTCCTTTCAACTTGCCGGAAACCAGCAAAACGGTACCCAACAGCTTTTCGCATCTTAAAAGCAGAGTTAGTTAGCTAATTGAAGAAAGTCAATGTCAATAGGCTCTTTGGCTGATAATCATGACATAGATTCCATGCGACAGTCTGTTCATGCTAACATTTTTACGTTTAGAATGAAAGTGTTTTTTAGGTATAATGTAGTTTGTTGATTAAGACAACAAAGTATTTAAAAAATGACCAACCAGACTTGATACATATGAATTAATTAAGCAGGGTTTATTAAAAATAGACATTTACAAAAAAATAGAAGAACATGCTTCAGTATAATACAATACGCTATAAAAAAGATACATTTATCAATAATAGCTGTAGATGACAAAAAGGCCTTTGACCATCTTGAATGGCCTTTTTCTATTAAAAACGTTGTAACTTACCAGCTGAAATAATACATTTAATAAAAATATAATATACAGTTGGGCAAAAAAAGTATTTAGTCAGCCACCAATTGGGCAAGTTCTCCCACTTAAAAAGCTGAGAGAGGCCTGTAATTTTCATCATAGGTACAATTCAACTATGACAGACAAAATGAGAAACAAAATCCAGAAAAATCACATTGTAGGATTTTTAATGAATTTATTTGCAAATTATGGTGGAAAATAAATATTTGTTCAATAACAAAAGTTTCTCAATACTTTGTTATATAACCTTTGTTGGAAATGACAGAGGTCAAACGTTTTCTGTAAGTCTTCACAAGGTTTTCACACATTGTTGCTGGTATTTTGACCCATTCCTCCATGCAGATCTCCTCTAGAGCAGTGATGTTTTGGGGCGGTTGCGGGGCAACACAGACTTTCAACTCCCTCCAAAGATTTTCTATGGGGTTGAGATCTGGAGACTGGCTAGGCCACTCCAGGACCTTGAAATGCTTCTTACGAAGCCACTCCTTCATTGCCCGGGCGGTGTGTTTGGGATCATTGTCATGCTGAAAGAACCAGTCACGTTTCGTCTTCAATGCCCTTGCTGATGGAAGGAGGTTTTCACTCAAAATCTCATGATACATGGCCCCATTCATTCTTTCCTTTACACGGATCAGTCATCCTGGTCCCTTTGCAGAAAAACAGCCCGAAAGCATGATGTTTCCACCCCCATGCTTCACAGTAGGTATGGTGTTCTTTGGATGCAACTCAGCATTCTTTGTCCTCCAAACACGACGAGTTGAGTTTTTACCAAAAAGTTTTTATTTTGGTTTCATCTGACCATATGACATTCTCCCAATCTTCTTCTGGATCATCCAAATGCTCTCTAGCAAACTTCAGACGGGCCTGGACATGTACTGGCTTAAGCAGGGGGACACGTCTGGCACTGCAGGATTTGAGTCCCTAGCGGCGTAGTGTGTTACTGATGGTAGGCTTTGTTACTTTGGTCCTAGCTCTCTGCAGGTCATTCACTAGGTCCCCCTGTGTGGTTCTGGGAATTTTGCTCACTGTTCTTGTGATCATTTTGACCCCACGGGGTGAGATCTTGCGTGGAGCCCCAGATCGAGGGAGATTATCAGTGGTCTTGTATGTCTTCCATTTCCTAATAATTGCTCCCACAGTTGATTTCTTCAAACCAAGCTGCTTACCTATTGCAGATTCAGTCTTCCCAGCCTGGTGCGGGTATACAATTTTGTTTCTAGTGTCCTTTGACAGCTCTTTGGTCTTGGCCATAGTGGAGTTTGGAGTGTGACTGTTTGAGGTTGTGGACAGGTGTCTTTTATACTGATAACAAGTTCAAACAGGTGCCATTAATACAGGTAACGAGTGGAGGACAGAAGAGCCTCTTAAAGAAGAAGTTACAGGTCTGTGAGAGCCAAAAATCTTGCTTGTTTGTAGGTGACCAAATACTTATTTTCCACCATAATTTGCAAATAAATTCATTAAAAATCCTACAATGTAATTTTCTGGATTTTTTTTCTCATTTTGTCTGTCATAGTTGACGTGTACCAATGATGAAAATTACAGGCCTCTCTCATCTTTTTAAGTGGGAGAACTTGCACAATTGGTGGCTGACTAAATACTTTTTTGCCCACTGTAAATATCCAAGACAGGGATGTCCTCTCTCCCCCCTCCTGTTTGCACTGGCAATTGAACTGCTTGCAGAAAGAATTAGACAGGACCCAAACATAACAGGTATCAGTATTGGTAAACATGAATATAAACTCAATTGATTTGCGGATGATCTCCTGACAGATATTGAAAACTCAATGTCCCCCTTGCTAAAAATCTTTTCAGAATACTCTAAAATCTCAGGATATTATACACAATATGTTTTTTTTTAACCGCGTTCGACAGGATTACCAACTCAACTGACCAGCTCAAATAGACAGAAGCCTTCTATATGGCAGACCAATTCAAACTCTGAACTCGGCAGGTCCAGCCCACTCATTATCTCAGCCAATCATGGCTAGTGGGAAGGCTTGTAAATTTAACAATTTTATTCGTATTTACAGATGACATGTGTCACGAACTGGCTCGAAGCCCGTGACAAAAAGGGAGACAACGTGGAGATAAAGAACAAAATACATTTATTAACTGAAGTAAAGTAAATACAATTAACAATGGTGTGTGTCTAGTCAGTAGTGTAAGTGAGTGGTCGCATGTATACATGCGATAATTATGGGGGTTTGAAAGGTGCCAACGCAATGAAACCAAATAACCACAAAAATGCCACAACCAAAATCTGTCTGTCTGCATGGAGATTGTCTCCTCAATGAATGGGGAAAGGTGCTTTTATCCTGGGACACACCCGAGCCCAGGTGTGTCCCATTTCACTGACGACCCTCCCGGCTCCGCCCACCGACATCCTATTAAGGAGCAAAGAGAAATAATTTGGCAGACAGAGTGGGAGGGTCATCACACATGCAAGTTTGTTATTAAGGCATATGAAAGTTCACATGATCCAGAAGGCATTTCTGACAAAAAAGCACTTTGATAAAAAATAAAAACATTCAAAAAGCTCTGAAACGGGTCACATATTTATTTTTTATTTAACTAGGCAAGTCAGTGAAGAACAAATTCTTATTTACAATGATGGCCTAGGAACAGTGGGTCTACTGCCTTGTTCAGGGACAGAATGACAGATTTTTACCTTGTCAGCCCGGGGATTCGATCTAACAACCTTTCACAATAGGTTGGCTGATGCTCTTTTTGTCAATTGTCTTGAATAAACATATACTAAAAACTGGAAATCAACCAATTCTCCCTCATTAAGACAATCAAACAATCATATGCTTCATTATCTGAATATTGAAAGAGCGTGAGAAACAGAGAGGAACAAAATGGTGAAATTTGAGGACGTGGCGGAGAGTAGTGCAGGCACTGGAGATGGGGGTGGGAACAGGTGGGTCTGGGCAGGGGTGATGTTGATGATGTTTGTGTTTGTCTGTGTGTTGTTTTTTGTATGTGTATGTTTTGGTTTCTATTGTTTGACAAAAAATGTCAATAGAATCAACACATTTTTTTAAAGACTAACCAAGCATATCCAAAATGTTTAATTAGAATTATATAAATAAAAATGAAGATTGCCGTTGACGGATTATGAGTAAAGGAAGAACATTTCACATAATAGTAACGGAAGTGCCCTACGGCTGTACCCTACAGCACGTTAAGCCATGCCTCGCCGAGAGAGAGAGAGAGAGAGAGAGAGAGAGAGAGAGAGAGAGAGAGAGAGAGAGAGAGAGAGAGAGAGAGAGAGAGAGAGAGAGAGAGAGAGAGAGAGAGAGAGAGAGAGAGAGAACAACTGAAGGACAACAGAGTCTCTGTTCCTCTTCCTGTCTCACCTCTCTTCGATCCTCCCTGACAACCCCTGTCTCACCTCTCCTCCCTCCTTCCTTTACAGAAGCTGAGCCTGAAGCACCAGAGGAGAGCGAGCCCACAAAGGAGACACCCATGGGAGGGAAGAGCCGCCGAGGGGGCTCAGTTGGTTAGTATCTTATACTGGTGGTGGTGGCTACAACACATACAATATGCAACCAGCCAGGCTAGAATAGTTAGCTACGACACATACAATAAGCAAACAGCCAGGCTAAAAGAGCTGGCTAAAGCATAATATAGAACCAGGCAGGCTAGAAGAGTTAGCTACAACACATACAGTGTGCAACCAGCCAGGCTAAAAGAGCTAGTTAATGCACAATATAGAACCAGGCAGGCTAGAAGAGCTGGCTAAAGCACAATATAGAACCAGGCAGGCTCGAAGAGCTGGCTAAAGCACAATATAGAACCAGGCAGGCTCGAAGAGCTGGCTAAAGCACAATATAGAACCAGGCAGGCTAGAAGAGCTGGCTAAAGCACAATATAGAACCAGGCAGGCTAGAAGAGCTGGCTAAAGCACAGTATGGAACCAGACACATGTCTGTTAATTGAAACTTGAACTTGATCTACTCAATGTGAACATTCCTACATCATTATGCTGTGTCTTGTTGAATACACTCTGATGTGCAGCTACATATGGAGTCTATTAAAATATATTAAAAGCTCAGGACTCAGGACTCATTTGACCAATAAAGTGACTAATATACAGTAATGAATGAGTCACTTGCTCCAGTCATTAATGGCTCATAGTCACTACTATCCATATGCAAATATAAATGTTAGTTAAGTTTGTGTGTTTGCCGTAGATCTGGTCCTCTCCGAACCGGTTAGAGATAGCCTCAGAGCATCAACTACATTACAGACACTCTTTCCAGACCATACCACAGAAGCAGAATGCAAGAGCCTTGCATCCCTTAATGATATATATATATATATATATATATATATATATATATATATATATATATATATATTTTTTTTACCTTTACTAGGCAAGTCCGTTAAAAGGTTAGGCACAAGTGGGTGTGGTATATGGCCAATATACCACGGCTAAGGGCTGTTCTTATGCACAACGCAACGCGGAGTGCCTGGATACAGACCTTAGCCATGGTATATTGGCCATATACCACACACTCTTGTGCCTTATTGCCATTATAAACTAATTAACAACATAATTAAAGCAGAAAAAATAAATGTTTTGTCATTTATACCACAGCTGTCAGCCAATCAGCATTCAGGGCTCAAACCACCCAGTTTATAATATGTGAATTATTGTGGATGTGTTAGTGTGTGTGTGTTTTATTTGTGTGTGTGTGTTATGTTAATAATTGTGTGTTTCTTTCTATTCTCTTCTGAACAGGCACAGCGGAAGCTCAAGGTAAGTCCTTCTCCCTCCCTCTCTGTTTTTTTTATCTGTGTCCATCCTGTGGAATGGTTTTTAGTTTCCATACTATGGAATGGTTTTTAATTTCCATACTGTGGAATGGTTTTTAGTTTCCATACTGCGGAATGGTTTTTAGTTTCCATACTGTGGAATGGTTTTTAATTTCCATACTGTGGAATGGTTTTTAATTTCCATACTGTGGAATGGTTTTTAGTTTCCATACTGTGGAATGGTTTTTAGTTTCCATACTGTGGAATGGTTTTTAGTTTCCATACTATGGAATGGTTTTTAATTTCCATACTGTGGAATGGTTTTTAATTTCCATACTGTGGAATGGTTTTTAGTTTCCATACTTTGGAATGGTTTTTAATTTCCATACTTTGGAATGGTTTTTAGTTTCCATCCTGTGGAATGGTTTTTAGTTTCCATACTGTGGAATGGTTTTTAGTTTCCATACTGTGGAATGGTTTTTAGTTTCCATACTGTGGAATGTTTTTTAGTGTCCATACTGTGGAATGGTTTTTAGTTTCCATACTGTGGAATGTTTTTTAGTGTCCATATTGTGGAATGGTTTTTAGTTTCCATACTATGGAATGGTTTTTAATTTCCATACTGTGGAATGGTTTTTAGTTTCCATACTGCGGAATGGTTTTTAGTTTCCATACTGTGGAATGGTTTTTAGTTTCCATACTGTGGAATGGTTTTTAGTTTCCATACTGTGGAATGGTTTTTAGTTTCCATACTGTGGAATGGTTTTTAGTTTCCATACTGTGGAATGGTTTTTAGTTTCCATACAGTGGAATGGTTTTTAGTTTCCATAATTTTAGTTTCCATACTGTGGAATGGTTTTTAGTTTCCATACTGTGATAGTGGGGATCAGTGATGGGGGCTAAGTGTTTTGCCTGTCTCTTCTTGTCTCAGAGGGTTCTCTCCCCCACATTCCATTTCCATCGTGTGTGTGTGTGTGTGTGTGTGTGTGTGTGTGTGTGTGTGTGTGTGTGTGTGTGTGTGTGTGTGTGTGTGTGTGTGTGTGTGTGTGTGTGTGTGTGTGTGTGTGTGTGTGTGTGTGTGTGTGTGTGCGTATATGCGTATGGGGACACAGTGTCCTTTCAGACACTACTGAGCACGTGCAGACAGTGTGCATGGGGGGATGTGTAGTTGCTATAGTACCTGCCTAAACCGCCCACCTGCGAACGTTCCTCTCAAACATAACTGTTACCGTGCAGTTTATTACTGTGTAATTTAATTCCGAAAATCTGGAAATCAGCATTTGTCCTACCACTTTTAAAAGGGGGAGATCCAACTCTTTTAAATAATTATAGGCCAATCTCAAAGCTGTCTCCCCTGGTGAAAATACTTGAAACCCTTGTGAGTGAACAGCTAAAATAGTTTTTATTTACTAACTCTATTTTATCAAAGTACCAATCGGGCTTCATGAAGAAGCATAACACAATTACAGCGGCCATGAAGGTTTTAAATTATATCACTGAAGCCCTTGACTAAAAAACAGCACTGTGTCTCACTTTTTATTGATCTCTCTAAGGCTTTTGATACAGTTGATCATGCTATACTAAGGCAGAGATTGTCAAGTGTAGGTCTTTCAGAGCATGCAGTTGCATGGTTTGCTAACTATCTGTCTGATAGATCTCAGTGCACGGCAGTGTAGCCTAGTGGTTAGAGCATTGGACTAGTAACCGAAAGGTTGCAAGTTCAAATCCCCAAGCTGACAACATACAAAATCTGTAGTTCTGCCCCTGAACAGGCAGTTAACCCACTGTTCCTAGGCTGTCATTGAAAATAAGAATTTGTTCTTAACTGACTTGCCTAGTAAAATAAAGATAAATAAAAAAAATAATAATAATTTGATGGGCTTATGTCTGTTAAATTGTCTGTCTTTAATGGTGTGCCCCAAGGCTCTGTACTTGGTCCTCTCTTATTCACTATTTAAATAAATGATTTAGACAAAATTGTCCAGAATGCGCAACTTCATTTTTATGCTGATGATACTGTTATTTACTGTTGTGCCTCGTCTCTTACAAAAGCTTTCCAGAACTAGCAAACTGCTTTTTATACTGTTCAACATACCTTGTGTCAATTGAAGCTTATCTTCAATACTGATAAAACTAAACTAATGGTGTTTTCTAAAGCAAGAAATAGACCTCTGAACCTTTTACCTATTACTACCTGTCAGGGCAAGGAGATTGAGGTTGTAACCTCATATAAATATCTTGGAATTTTAATTGATGACGGCCTCTCTTTAGAATTGCATATTTAACAACTTACAAAAAAATTGAAGCTGAAATTGGGATTTTATTTTAGGAATAAGGCCTGTTTTTCTTTTGAAACCAGAAGGATCCTAATATCAGCTACATTTATGCCTTTACTAGACTATGGGGATATTTTATATATGAATGCTTCTACCCAGTGTTTGAGATCAATTAACACCCTTTACCATGGCACTTTGAGATTTATTTTAAGCTGCAAAACCCTTACGCACCCCTGCACTTTGTATACCAGGGTTGGCTGGCCTTCTCTAGTCACTCGTAGGCTCAGTCACTGGTATACTTTTATTTACAAAGCCATTTTGGGTTTACTACCTTTTTATTTGGGCATTTTTATTGTTCAGAAATGTGGGGGGTTCTCTCTTCGTTCGCTGGACTTTATCCTGCTAACTGTTCCAAAAGTCCGTACTGAATTTGGTAAAAGGGCTTTTATGTATTCTGCACCATCTTGGAACACCTTACAAAATACTTTTAAACTGGAAGAACTTGTCCCGATTGGTGTTTTTAAATCACTGATGAATGATCTTGAGACTGATTCCCTGACCTGTCAATGTTTTTAATTTCCTGTTTTTGATTTTGTTATACTCTTGTGAATTCTATGGTTTTTACTAGATTATGTACTTGTAGGTTTTCATATTGTTTGTCTGTAATAATTTTTGTAACGACTTGGTGCTGACTATCTTGGCCAGGACGCTCTTGAAAAATAGATTTTGAATCTCAATGAGCACTTCCTGGTTAAATAAAGGTTTAAACTTCTTGGTGACAGGGGGCAGTATTTTCACGTCCAGATGAAATGCTTGCCCAAATTCAACTGCCTGTTACTCATCCCCAGAAGATAAGATATGCATATCATTAATAGATTTGGATAGAACACACTCTGACGTTTCTAAAACTGTTTGAATCATGTCTGTGAGTATAACAGGACAAACCATTCAGATTTTCTTTTTTGAGGTCACTCTCTTTTCAATGGTTTTTCATTGGGAATCCAGATTTCTAAGGGACCTTCTTCCAGTTCCTACCGCTTCCACTGGATGTCACCAGTCTTTAGAAATTGGTTGAGGTTTTTCCTTTGTGTATTGAAGAAGTACGGCCATCTTGAACTAGGGTCACTTGAAGTGTACTGTTAGATAGAGGCGCGTGACCAGAAAGCTAGCTACAGTTTGTTTTCCTTCTGTATTGAAGACAAATCATCCCATCTCAATCAATTATTTACCTTAAAAATACCGAAAGTTATATTACAAAAGTAGTTTGAAATGTTTCGGCAAAGTTTACAGGTAACTTTTGAGATATTTTGTAGTCACGTTTCGCAAATTGGAACCGGTGTTTTTCTGGATCAAACGCGCCAAATAAATGGACATTTTGGATATATATCGACAGAATTAAACAAACATTTGTGATGTTTATGGGACATATTGGAGTGCCAAAAAAAGAAGCTTTCCAAAGGTAAGGCATGAATTATATTTTTATTTCTGCGTTTTGTGTCGTGCCTGCAGGGTTGAAATATGCTTTTCTCTCTTTGTTTACAGAGGTGCTATCCTCAGATAATAGCATCGTTTGCTTTTGCCGAAAAGCCTTTTTGAAATCTGACACGTTGGCTGGATTCACAACAAGTGCAGCTTTAATTTTCTATCTTGCATGTGTGATTTAATGAAAGTTTGATTTTTATAGTAATTTATTTGAATTTGGCGCTCTGCATTTTCCCTGGCTTTTGTCCAGGTGGGACACTAGCGTCCCACATATCTCAGAGAGGTTCAATTTAAAAAAAATATATAAATTCTGATAGCTATAACTACAGCAAACAACAGAACTCAAATTTCAAATTGTGCTATACTCTCTTTCATAATCTTACCTCTATCTTATCTTACTATCTGTTTCTTTCTCTCTCTCTCTCTCTCTCTCTCTCTCTCTCTCTCTCTCTCTCTCTCTCTCTCTCTCTCTCTCTCTCTCTGTCTCTCTCCTCTCTCTCTCATTCTTTCTTTCTCTCGTTCTCTCTTTCTTTCTTTCGCTTTCTCTCTCTCATTCTTTCTTTCTCTCTCTTTCTCTCTTTCTTTCTTTCGCTTTCTCTCTCTTTCTCTCTCTGTCTCTCTCTTTCTTTCTCTTTCTCTCTTAAACACATTAAAATGAAAAGAAACCCCCTCACACTGTACTCTCAAAGTATCCCTTGTTTACTGTACTAACGTGGGACGTCTGACAGTGGTGGAAAGGCAGAATAGTTAAGTGATAGTTAGCAAGTGAAGTGTGCGGGGGGTTCCATTCATTTACAGTTTTTCTCAATTGCTAAAACACTATTTCTGAAACCTTGCTCCATTTCCTGAAAATATTAAACACAAAACCTCATCTTCAAGCACTATTTACATAACCTCTGACTCCTCTTGCAAAATGAAACATTCGCCTCAAAACAGTTTTACCTGTGTTCAAAATCAAACACGGCTCTCAAATCATAAACAAAGTGATCAAAATGATATACACTCTCAACCAGTCAGTAAACAATACACCGAAAAATAGAAAACACATTGTTCAAAACATACAATTCTCAGGGAGAAGTACATTTGTAATCTAAAAAATATTCATATTTTTCCGTCATTGTCTTTTGATGAACAAAAACATTTTCTGTCATAGTAGCTCAAAATTGATCAGAAATTACTACTCTGCTTTGCTCTTTGCAATTTTGTTCTTCCTCCTCCTTGTACCCCTATTTTTACAGTACTTTACCCTGCATCTCACAAACTTGTCCTTTGTCTCTGTGATACTTTAATTCTTGTTCTTTGTTGATATGAACCTGCAACCAGTCAAAATCTATTGAGCAGTCAGTACTGTCAATAAATGGAAAGCACAATGTTCAGGGCCATACAATTCATCCATTGTACAGTATACAGCCTACAATGCATTGTACTACAGTATCCATTCTCAGACTTTCTCCTTCCCATCTTCAACAACCTGTTTGCTCTCTGAACTGGCTTATATAGGTTGTGTCGCATCATTTGAAACAGGTTAAATCAATTTTGAGTGGGTGTGTTCAATCAATGACATATGTTCTCTGTTTGTATTTGATTGTTGCCACTTGTGTTTACCAGTATGGATAACATGTGCATTAGAGTGCAGAATGTGATTTTGAGAATGAGAATGTGTTTAGAGTTTTGCTGAAAAGTCTAAGTGAGATCTGCAAATTGTGTTTTATCATGTGAAATGGTTTAAGGTATTGACAACAGACTGTGTTTTACCATGTGAAATGGTTTAAGGTATTGACAACAGACTGCATAATTAGCTAAATGAGTCCAGGCAACTGAGAACTTTGTTCAGCCAATGGATTTTAGTGTTTTAGCCATTGAGAAAAACTGTAAACTATGGTTGTTATTTCTTGTGTGTAGTGACTCTGTTGTGATGGCATTCCGCTCTGTTGTATTGTCTTACTGTATGTGGGAAGAGTTCGATTGACGCAGTGACAGCGTTAAGAACGGGATGTGTTGGCAGAGTTAGTAGTTGTACCTGCTGACAGTTGTGTGGAGGGTAGTGTACTGACTGTAATTATTGGATGTATGTTTCAGAATACTCTCTGGCGTTTTAGACACACATTATAATGCACACACATACAACCTCGCCACATTTCACAAGGAACGCCACTGCTCTGGACACAAGCAGAGCCCTACAGTGTATGAACAGTATGTCTGGATGCAACATACTGTATGTCTGAAATTAACAGCATCACACTGCACTAACTGATATGAAATCAATCTGCTGTGAATATACTGTACAGAAGCACCTAATAGCATCACGCAACAAGCTGCATTAAAGGCAGCGTTATAACCAGTGCACTGTTGTCTCTATAGGGGCTAGCTCTGGCTCGGTTGTGAGCATTCTGTGTGCTATCGGCGTGGCGATCGTTGGCGCTGCCACCGGATACTTCGCCTATCAGAAGAAGAAGCTCTGTTTCAAGAACAGTGGAGGTGAGATACCATCAACTACATAATGCACAGTCTGTTAATGTAGCAACATTCACCACGAGAGAGAGAGAGATAAATTAATTCCCTGTCTCTCCATCAGGGGATGTAGTGAGTGGCCCTAAGGAGAAGGCTGAGACCCAGTCAGATCCCCAGGGTACGTAGTACGTAATGTCTTAATAAATCAAACTAATAAAACACTATTCTGCAGTGTGGTGTTGTGTTTGTCTGGTGTTGTGATTGTCTGGTGTTGTGATTGTCTGGTGTTGTGATTGTCTGGTGTTGTGATTGTCTGGTGTTGTGATTGTCTGGTGTTGTGTTTGTCTGGTGTTGTGATTGTCTGGTGTTGTGTTTGTCTGGTGTTGTGTTTGTCTGGTGTTGTGATTGTCCGGTGTTAATCCAGCATGTCCTTTTCTGGTTGCAGTTCTCAGCAATTTGCTGACTAATTCATCCTAGATCATCTGAGATTCCACTGGAAAAAGACCAGGACCAGCGGCAGAGTTTCCCTCAACGCACACACACACACACACGCATACACTCAAACACAGATTTGTCTCAATCTTTAGGCCTTGAACTGATATAGCTGTAAAACTGTGAGATAGTTGTGTGGGGTTATGAACCTTCAGTACCACGTTAGAGTGTGAGACAAATCAGTAGTATCTCTGTGTCTTCTAATGATCACATTTGTAATCTGTTTAAAGGGGTGACATTTTCTGTCCACTAAACCGCACCGAAACAATGTAGGCCTATTTCTACTAATACTAATACTGGATTGGACTGTACTGTAGCTCAGAACCTCATTCTATGTTGTCTATGAGAAGGCAGCGCAATATATATGGATCTACCGTAAACAATGTGTATAGGCACAGCTCATGATTATTAGTTCCTAGGTTATTTTGGATAAAATGGCTCCTCTATTTGAAATGGTACCTTTGTTTGTTGTTGGTTTCTTGATTTAGCCTGGTCCCATGTTGATTGTGCTGTAGCCAACACTTTTAGCCTGGTCCCATAATGAATGTAGCCAACTCTTCTATCATTGTCAAGCCATACACATTTGGGGTAACAATTACGGAACTCCGAGATGAGTTGGCTAAAGCAGCAACAGACTGGACCACCTGGCTAGTAGTGTTGTTCAGGAAGCTGTATGAGAGCTGGGAAGTGGAAGCTGTATGAGAGCTGGCAAAGAGGACAGAAGATGTCGCCCCTGTTGTGTGTTTGCTTCAAATCAGAGTTTATTTGTTGCATGCAAAGGGTCGCAGATGTAATTGCAGGGTACTGCTCTGTAGATGGTTCACCTGGCAGGCCTGATCACGATTCTATCTCACTACTAGTGCCAGTCTGAAATGGCTCCCTGTACCCTCTATAGTGGAATTCTTTTGGAGCCCTGCTATGAAAGGAATAGGGTGCCATTTTGGACATAGCTCTAGACCAAGGGGGGGGGTAAAGTAGTGACCCGCCGGACACTTCAATCCAGCCCGTGAGACATACCCCCTTTTCTCCCCAATTTCGTGGTATCCAATTGGTAGTTACAGTCCTGTCCCATTGCTGCAACTCCCGTATGGACTCGGGAGAGGTGAAGGTCGAGAGCCCTGCGTCATCCGAAACACGACCCAACCAAGCCGCACTGCTTCTTGACACAATGCCCGCTTAACCCGGAAGCCAGCCGCACCAATGTGTCAGAGGAAACACCATGCACCTGGCGACCGTATCATGCGCCCGGCCCGCCACAGGAGTTGTTAGAGCACAATGGGACAAGGAAATCTCGGCCTGCCAAACCCTCTCCTAACCCGGACGACGCTGGGCCAATTGTACACCGCCTCATGGGTCTCCCAGTCATGGCCAGCTGTGACACAGCCTGGGATCAAACCCGGGTCTGTAGTGATGCCTCAAGCACTGCAATGCAGGAGGCCCCCCAAATTGATTTTAACAAACAATTGGTCCCCCAATTGTTGAATTTCAAAATCCCGATGTGGCCCTCGAGCAATTAAGGTTTGCCCACCCCTGCTCTAGACTTAGGCAGGACTGTCACACACTTCACCATGGAGACTGTCAGGGGTCTCCAACGCCCGTCCCGGAGAGCTCCTGGGTGCACTGTGCTGTTAATGCAGGTCTGGAACAAAAGCCTGCACACCCAGCAGCTCTCCAAGATCACAATTGGAGAACCCAGTACCTGCTTCACACTATAGGGCTGACCCGAACAGTACTGTGCTGGCCATCATATTTTCTTTTCATATTGTCCTTTCCAACAAGGCTCCAGCATCTATGGTGGATGCGTAACCAGGCCAGCCCAGTACAGCTTCACATTCGAAGACTTAAACTCCAGAGAAGAACTTTCTGATTAGCTTGGTCCCATGATCTGTGTGTCCTTTAGCCAACTAACTGCTCTGAATATCATTGTCTTGACAAGGCCTCTTTTAGAGAAGCACTTTCCCAATCTGATCATGTTTTAAGTAATGATGATACAAGTTGGTATACCGAATACTACGGTCTTCTATTTAAGGAATCTGTCTTTATCTTGTGTTTGAGAATTGTGTGATTTTAATTTTTTAGCACTTATTTGTTTTGCTTTGAATAATGTTGGAGACCTGAATAAAGGAGCTGTTAAGGGGGAACTATGTGTCATGTACCTGTTGTGTGTGAAGGGTGTGGCAAAGTCTGGTTCAAACCCAGTCAGTAACATATGGATCAGTGCTATTTGAGACACAGCTGCCTGTATGAATCAGACATGACCAGGACAGCTTGATATGTCAGGTATTCATCGTCAGAGGGCGGACACGCACACACACACACACACGGTTGTAGTGATTGATAGTGACAGATACATAAAGCAAGGCCTGGAGCATCAGGTGCATTACTACAGGTATATGTGGGAACCTGCGCTAAATAACTTCTCACCTTACGGGTGCATATCATCATCATATCATCCATAAGCATTCACCAGCTAATTAGATCAGGAAGTGCACACTGGCATAATTGGTGTTTTGGAATATTTGATTGTAAGTCAAACAGACATCAAACTTGTGATCATGGAATGCAGAAACAAATATGTTTATTGGTGTCACGACAGACTAATACACTTTAGTAGTTCAAGGCAAGACAGCTGTTGGTAATAAATATTGAATATCGAGGATATTGTATTAAATTGGGCCAATTCATGAATGAATTAGAGCTGAAATGTCAGAATGCGTTGTTGGCTAGACTCACAGCCATCTTAATATATATTATTCAAATGTATGTATGTGTATTGTGTTTATGAATATTTGTAGTCAACTATCCTAACCTATCAACTGTAATCCTTCCTTTGCACATGGCATTGACCTTGGTGCTGGAGGAATTTTCTGCAGCAGAACTGACAAGATTCCCTATTCCACATGATAAATAAGTGTGTCTGTCTGTGAAAGAGTGCCAAACAGTTCACTGGTCTTGACGATAATGATTCACTTGGTATTATAAATCAAGGAGGGGGATAATTTGGTTTTAAAAGCATTTGCCTTGTTCACACTGCAGGCCTTAACGATCAATTTATTTTTGATGTGTTTTGGAATACTGACGGTCCAAACAGCAATTTACAAGTGACAAAATCAGATTTATGTGTGTTCAGATAGCAATCATTTGCTGATATTGCTGTGCTAGTTGTCATAGTAATGATGGGTGGTGGTGCTCGTGCTTTCTATCACTCAGAAGTCATGTAAAAAGATAAGGTTGGTAACAGCAATGACTGCCATGGACGTTTTTCAGTTGCTTTGAGTGTTCGGCTGGGTCCCTCTCCTTGTTTGGGCGGTGTTGGTGGTCAACGTCACCGGCTTTCTAGCCACCGTGATCCACTTTTAATTTTCCATTTGTTCTGTCTTTGTCATTTCACACCTGGCTTCACTTTATCAATTACTTGTTTATTATTTAATCCCCTGGTCTACATGTTGTATTTGTGAGTGATTGATTGTTGTATTGTATTGTGGTCCGTATTGTGTGGCCGTGTATATTACGTATTATGTTTGAAATTTTGAGTAAAGTATTTTATTACTCATATCTGCTGTCTTGCGCCTGACTCACCTAAAGAATGGAGTCAGCAGGAGCAGACGCCCTCCCAGTTGCAGTGGAGGAGCGCATTCAGCAGCACGCGACCATGTTGCAACGTCTGAGCACAGCTATGGATCGCGTGCTGCAAACGATGGATCGTTGTGAGAGAGAGGTTATCCAGCGCCTCCACCAGTTCTACGACAACAGGTCCCACTGTCCACCCCTCTTCCACCTGGTCCCAGCGGGATTCTACTTGCGCTCCCGAGGGAGTATGATGGGTCGGCTGTCGGATGCCAGGGGTTTCTACTACAGCTGGAGCTCTACCTGGCGACCGTCCACCTGGCTCCTTCGGGGCGTGAGAGTGTGTCCGCCTTCGTCTCCTGCCTCTCAGGCAAAGCCCTAGAGTGGGCCAGCTTCGTATGGAGTGAGGGAGATGTGCCGTTGAACCATTACACAGAGTTCACACGCCACTTTCGGGCAGTGTTCGACCACCCGCCTGAGGGTTGAGCGGCGGGTGAACGTCTGTTCCTCCTGAGGCAGGGGATGAGGAGCGCTCAAGATTTTGCCTTGGACTTCCGGACCCTGGCCGCCAGCGCGGGATGGAACGACAGGGCCCTGATCGATCACTACAGGTGCAGTCTGTGCGAGGACGTCCGTCAGGAGTTGGCCTGCCGAAACACCACCCTCACCTTGGACCAGCTGGTGGACATGTCCATCCGGCTGGGCAACCTGCTGACTGCCCACGAACGTCCGGATCAGGACCTGTCGGTTCCATCCCCCAGCACCTCCGCCCTGACGCCCATGGAGCTGGGAGGTGCTGCACTTAATGCAACCGGAGGAGGGGCCATTCCTTGCACCATCTGTGGTCGCAGAGGGCACACTACTGGTCGGTGCTGGTGGGGTTCCTCAGGGAGTCGAGGCAGCAGGCCTCTATCGTGTCACCCCAGGTGAGTTGGCACCAGGCTCACCCAGAGCCCTCTGTTGCTCACATGTATGTGTTTTCCCCACATTCCCAGCATAAGGCGCTAAAAGCATACGACCCTGCATACCACTGCTGGCTTGCTTCTGAAGCTAAGCAGTGTTGGTCCTGGTCAGTTCCTGGATGGGAGACCAGATGCTGCTGGAAGTGGTGTTGGAGGGCCAGTAGGAGGCACTCTTTCCTCTGGTCTAAAAAAATGTCCCAATACCCCATGGCAGTGATTGGGGACACTGCCCTGTGTAGGGTGCTGTCTTTCGGATGGGACATTAAACAGGTGTCCTGACTCTGAGGTCATTAAAGATCCCATGACACTTATCGTAAGAGTAGGGGTGTTAACCCTGGTGTCCTGGCTAAATTCCCAATCTGGCCCTCAAACCATCACAGTCACCTAATAATCCCCAGTTTACAATTGGCTCATTCATCCCCCTCCTCTCCCCTGTAACTATTCCCCAGGTCGTTGCTGCAAATGAGAATGTGTTCTCAGTCAACTTACCTGGTAAAATAACGGATAATAAATAAAATAAAATAAGGCACTAGTAGATTCAGGCGCAGCTGGGAATTTTATTGACCGTTCATTTGCTCTTAGTTTAGGGATTCCCATTGTTCCTGTGGATATGCCCTTCCCTGTGCACACCTTAGATAGTCAACCATTATGGTCAGGGCTGATTAGGGAGGCCACCGCTCCACTAGACATGGTTATGCAGGAGGGTCACAAGGAGAGAATCAGTCTCTTCCTTATTGATTCTCCTGCGTTTCCCATGGTGCTGGGCCTACCCTGGTTGGCCTGTCATGACCCCACTATTCTGTGGCAACAGAGGGTTCTCAAGGGGTGGTCACGAGACTGCTCAGGGAGGTGTGTAGGGGTTTCCACCGGTACGACTAAGGTGGAAAGTCCAGACCAGGTCTTCACCTTGTGCATCCCCTCAGAATATGCCGATTTGGCTCTCACCTTCTGTAAGAAGAGGGCGACTAAATTACCACCTCATTGACGGGGGGATTGTGCGATAAATCTCATGGGAGACGCAGCACTTCCCAGGAGTCAAGTGTGTCCTCTGTCACAGGAGGAGACGGTGGTTATGGAAACATATGTCTCCGAATGCCTGTGGCAGGGATACATTCGGCCCTCCACTTCACCTGCCTCCTCAAGTTTATTTTTTGTGAAGAAGAAGGATGAGTGTCTGTGCCCGTGTATTGACTATCGAGGGATCAATCAGATCACTGTGAGGTACAGCTACCCGCTGCCTCTCATCGCCAGTGGGATCGAGTCAATGCATGGGGCGTGCTTCTTCACAAAATTGGATCTCAGGAGCGCTTACAACCTGGTGCGTATCCGGGAAGGGGACGAGTGGAAGATGGCATTTAGTACAACCTCAGGGCACTATGATTACCTCGTCATGTCGTACGGGTTGACGAATGCTCCATCAGTTTTCCAGACCTTTGTTGACAAGATTTTCCGGGACCTGCATTGGCATGGTGTAGAGGTATATATCGATGACATTCTGATATACTCCGCTACACACGCCAAGCATGTGTCCCTGGTGCGCAGGGTGCTTGGTCGACTGTTGGAGCATGACCTGTACATCACAAGGCTGAGAAATGTCTGTTCTTCCAACAGTCAGTCTCCTTGTCAGGGGTGGAGATGGAGAGTGACCGCATTTCAGCCGTGTGTAATTGGCCGACTCCCACCATGGTAAAGGAAGTGCAGCGGTTTGTAGGGTTTTCCAACTACTACCGGAGGTTTATCTGGGGTTTTGGTCAGGTATCAGCACCCATTACCTCACTGCTGAAGGGGGGGGCCGGTGCGGCTGCAGTGGTCGGCTGAGGGCTCTGACCTGACCTGAAGGCTCTGTTTACCTCGGCTCCTGTGCTGGCTCATCCAGATCCCTCTTTAGCGTTCATAGTGGAGGTGGACGCGTCTGAAGCTGGCATAGGAGCCGTGCTCTCTCAGCGCTCGGGCACGCCAGGGCAAGATGTTCAAATGTTCATAAATGACCAGCATGGTCAAATAATAATAATCACAGGCAGAACAGTTGAAACTGGAGCAGCAGCACGGCCAGGTGGACTGGGGACAGCAAGGAGTCATCATGTCAGGTAGTCCTGAGGCATGGTCCTAGGGCTCAGGTCCTCCGAGAGAAAGAAAGAAAGAGATAATTTAAATTCACATACTTACTTACATACTTAAATTCACATACATACTTAAATTCACACAGGACACCGGATAAGACAGGAGAAGTACACCAGCCCACCGACACATAAACTACTGCAGCATAAATACTGGAGGCTGAGACAGGAGGGGTCAGGAGACAAGGACACCCCCGGACAGGGCCAAACAGGAAGGATATAACCCCACCCACTTTGCCAAAGCACAGCCCCCACGCCACTAGAGGGATATCTTCAACCACCAACTTACCATCCTGAGACAAGGCCGAGTATAGCCCACAAAGATCTCCGCCACGGCACAACCCAAGGGGTTTCATGGTCCAAGCACACCAAGACAGTCGTGAAGAGGGCATGACAAAACCTATTCCCCCTCAGGAGACTGAAAAGATTTGGCATGGGTCCTCAGATCCTCAAAAGGTTCTACAGCTGCACCATTGAGAGCATCCTGACTGGTTGCATCACTGCCTGGTATGGCAACTGCTCGTCCTCCCACCGCAAGGCACTACAGAGGGTAGTGCGTACAACCCAGTACATCACTGGGGCCAAGCTCCCTGCCATCCAGGACCTCTATACCAGGTGGTATCAGAGGGAGGCCCTAAAATTTGTCAAAGACTCCAGCCACTCTAGTCATAGACTGTTTTCTCTACTACCGCACAGCAAGCGGTACCGGAGCACCAAGTCTAGGTCCAAGAGGCTTCTAAACAGCTTCTACCCCCAAGTCATAAGACTCCTGAACATCTAATCAAATGGCTACCCAGACTATTTGCATTGCCCCACCCCCCTTTAACAGCGCTGATACTCTCTGTTATCATCTATGCGTAGTCACTTTAATAACTCTACCTACATATACATATTATCTCAACTAACCGGTGCCCCCACACATTGACTCTGTACAGGTACCCCCTGTATATAGTTTCGCTATTGTTATTTTACTGCTGCTTTTTAATAACTTGTTACTTTTATTTCTTATCAGTATTTTTTAAACTGCATTGTTGGTTTGGGGCTCGTACGTAAGCATTTCACCTGTTGTATTCAGCGCATGTGACTAATACAATTTGATTGGATCATTGGGTGAGTCATTGAAACTGGAAAACGTTTTTAGGACTATAATTTCCTCCTCATAATGTACAATATGTGTCTTCTCCACACTCCTAGACCTAGGCTATTGATGGATTCAAGACGAGGTCATGTTTCACGATCTCACATTCTCAGTTTGTCAGTATCAAAATAGCCTGACATTTAAATGTGATGTGATTTTGGGAAAGAGGTCATCTTAATGGGAGATTTTAACATTAATTATGAAGACAAGTGTTTTAGGAAAACCCTCAAACAGATCACTAATACCTTTGACCTTACACAGCTAGTTAAAGGGCCAACCAGGGTGACTTGTTGCTCTAAAACACAGATTGATTTGGTGTTCAGTAATAAACCAGAGAGAGTGACTAAATCATTCAATATGGTTACTGGGCTGTCTGATCATAATCTGACACTTATAGCCAGAAAGCTGTCTAAGAGCAGGTTTAACCTCTCTACTGTTAGAAAGCCGGATCAACTCAGAATACCTAAGAGTGAATTAAACTATTTTGAAAAAGCAATTAAGGGAATAAACTGGAATGATCTCTTGTCCTATACAGATGTGGAAGCTGATAGTCAGGTTTTTCTATCCACAATCCAGACTACAATAAATGGCTTCCTAAAGAAAATCAAATCCAAACCTGGCCAAAAGAGCACTCTTCCTTGGCTAAATGGAGAAATCTGGAAATTGATGAAAGAACGAGATAATGCTCTAAATATAGCCCTAAAATCTAAATTAGAGCATGACAGACGTAGGTTTACCATGTTGAGAAATAAGGTGATGAAAGAAATCAGACAGGCCAAGGCAAACTTTTTTATTAACATAATTGGTGAAGCAAAGGGAAATTCTAAATTGATATGGGAGAATCTAAAAAAGTTAACAGGGAAAGACCATAGTAACACTGCAAAAAGACTAGAAATCATGGTGAATAACAATCTAACACAGGATGCAGTCGAAATAGCAATAGCCTTCAATTCCTATTTTATTGACTCTGTCAGGGCACTGACACAGAACCCCTCCACCGGTTTCTTGGGCTCAGTGCTAGTGAATGACACTCAACCTGTCTTCATCATAAGGGAGGTTTCTGAGTCAAAGGTGAACAAGGTGATTAGCTCACTAAAGAACTCTAAAGCCAAAGATGTGTTTGGGATGGACTCTACCTTTCTTAAAAACTACAAAGAGTCACTCATTGGCCCCATTACTAAGGTCACCAACACATCTATTGGTCTCGGTGTGTTTCCAAGGGTATGGAAGTCGGCCATAATAACGGCCATCTTTAAATGAGGCGACCCTGCTGACGTGAGTAACTACAGGCCCATTAGTATACTACCTGTGGTGTCAAAGGTTGTTGAAAAGTGTGTAGCAGAACAATTGATTGCCCACCTCAACAACAGCCCCTTCACATTACACTCCATGCAGTTTGGCTTCAGAGCGAAACACTCCACAGAAACGGCCAACTGCTTTCTTCTGGAAAATGTGAAGTCCAAGATGGACAAAGGGGGTGCTGTTGGGGCTGTGTTTCTGGACCTAAGGAAGGCTTTTGATACTGTTAACCACAAAATTGTCAAAGTTCAACTTTTCCCCTGATGCCTTGAGATGGATGAAATCATACCTTGAAGGCAGAACTCAGTGTGTCAGAGTGAGCAATGAGCTGTCGCCCTATCGTAGCTATGATGTGGGCGTGCCCCAAGGGTCAATACTGGGGCCCCTCCTGTTCAGCCTGTACATTAATGATCTGCCTTCTGTCTGTACTGGGTCTGAAGTTCAAATGTATGCAGATGATACAGTGATATATGTGCATGCAAAGAGCAAACAACAAGCTGCACAAGAACTCACTACTGTAATGGTCCAGGTTACAAAGTGGCTCAGTGACTCGTGTTTGCATCTCAATGTGAAAAAAACTGTTTGCATGTTCTTCACAAAGAGGGCAACAGATGCTACTGAGCCAGATGTCTATGTGTCAGGGGAGAAGCTCCAGGTGGTATCCGATTTTAAGTACCTTGGCATTATACTTGATTACAACCTCTCTTTTAAAAAGCATGTGAAAAAGGTAATTCAAATAACTAAATTCAACCTAGCTAATTTCCGATTTATACGAAATTGTTTGACTACAGAGGTAGCAAAACTGTACTTCAACTCTATGATACTCCCCCACTTAACATACTGCTTGACTAGTTGGGCCCAAGCTTGCTGTACAACATTAAAACCTATTCAGTCTGTCTACAAACAGGCTCTCAAAGTGCTTGAAAGGAAGCCCAATAGCCATCATCATTGTCACATCCTTAGAAAGCATGAGCTCTTGAGTTGGGAAAATCTTGTGCAATACACCGACGCATGTCTTGTATTCAAGATCCTTAATGGCCTGGCTCCCCCTCCACTCAATATTTTTGTTAAACAGAAAACCCAGACATATGGCAGCAGATCCACAAGGTCTGCCATGAGAAGTGACTGTATAGTTCCCCTAAGGAAAAGCACCTTTAGTAAATCTGCATTCTCTGTGAGAGCTTCCCATGTCTGGAATACACTGCCATCAGACACACATAACTGCACCACATATCACACTTTCACAAAATGCTTGAAGACATGGCTAAAGGTCAATCAGATTTGTGAACATGGTCCCTAGCTGTGTGTTGCCGCTTTCCATGTTGTCTGTTGTCTGTAGCTTGTGAGGTGTGGAAACACTGTTGCTTTTATGAATTTTGTCTTGCTGCTTTTTGCTCTATGTTGTTCTGTCTGTATGCTACGTCTTGCTTGTCCTATGTTGCTATGTCTTGCTTGTTCTATGTTGCTATTGTCTATATTGTAATTGTTTTTAATAACCTGCCCAGGGACTGCTGTTGAAAATTAGCCGGCTGGCTAAAACCGGCACTTTTACTGAAACGTTGATTAATGTGCACTGTCCCTGTAAAAATAAAAATAAACTCAACTCAACTAAATCATTGGTGCAGTATTAAAAAATATTAGGCTAAAGTCTCCAGTCATGTAAAATTACATAGAATTGCATGAAATGCATTAATAAAAGTCCCAATTTCTCCGGGCCCTTGGCTACAAGCACCTCTACTCTACTGCTCTAATCTAGACCACTATGCTAATGCAATGATATGATGGTTTTCCAGTACCTCAGAGCTCCCCAGGTCACACCCCTCTAGCATTCACTTTTTGTTTTCCGGCACCTCCAGACTTACAAATTAAGCACTGCCTTCACTGGAACTAAGGGGCCTGGCCCGAACCATGAAAAACAGCCCCAGACCATTGTTCCTCCACCAAATGTTACAGTTGGCACTGTGCATTCGGGCAGGTAGCGTTCTCCTGGCATCTGCCAAACTCAGATTAATCCGTCAAACTGCCAGATGGTGAAGCGTATTTCATCACTGCAGAGAAAACATTTCCACTGCTCCAGAGTCCAATGGTGGCGAACTTGGCACCACTCTTGCCGATGCTTGACATTGCGCATTATGATCTTAGACTTGTGTGTGGCTGCTTGGCCATGGAAACCCATTTCATGAAGCTCCCTACGAACAGTTGTGCTGATATTGCTTCCAGGGTCAGTTTGGAACTCGGTAGTGAGTATTGCAACCGAGGACAGACGATTTTTATGCTCTACATGCTTCAGCACTCGGTGGTCCTGTTCTGTGAGCTTGTGTGGCCTACCACTTCACGGCTGAGTCGCTGTTGCTCCTAGACGTTTCCACTTCACAATAACAGCACTTACAGTGGCCCGGGGCAGCTCTATCAGGGCAGAAATTTGATGAACTGACTTGTTGGAAAGGTGGCATCCATGAAGGTGCCACGTTGAAAGTCACTGAGCTTTTCAGTAAGGTCATTCTATTGCCAATGCTTGTCTATGGAGATTGCATTTGTGTGTGTTCGATTTTATACACCTGTCAGCAATGGGTGTGGCTGAAATAGCCAAATCCACTAATTTAAAGGGGTGTCCATATACTTTTGTATATAGTGTCGCTCTTTTTTGTAAGAGCGTAGTTTAAGAACACTTTAAAAGCCTCAACGGATAAGATGATCCAACTTTCAAAACTAGTCCTTTTTAGCAAACCACAGCAGTCAACTACTATCTAGGTACAGTAGCTGTTTATCTGTCTAGCACATTCACTAATTAACAAGCAATTTAGCTAGCCAGATATGCCAGATATCAGTCTAAAAATCACTTATAATAAATCTGATTTGACCATGGCATGGCCAGAAATCAGATTTTGCCTTGAAATATCTAATTCCATGTTCAGGCTGCAATAAAAAGAACAGGTTCGAAAAGGATATGCAAAGAAATGGGATTTGTGTCACTTCAAACTGCCAGTGTGAACAAGGCTTTAGATTATGTAGTTCTGCAAGCAACTGAGCAGCTGCCCCCCTCAGACTCACATCTGCGCATTTAATACGAATTAATCGGTAAAAAATGTCGCACATACTCTTGTAACTACGGTAAATGGGGGACAGTTGTACAGTGGTGTTACATCTTTGCAACTTGAATCAATCGCGTTATTGTGTTTCAGAATGAGGTAAGAGATGGTGATGTGGCAGACGGTATGGATTGAGCGCATCATTTCGAAAAGCATAATTTATGTGTTGCATTGATTATAACCTTTAGCGATCTATAAGTGTATAGATGCAACTCGATTAACCGTATGGCTTGGCTTTGTTTCGAACGTTCAACCGGTATTTCTATCAGGTTATTTTACTGAATGGTTTGACCTTCTGGACTGGCATAAACTAGGACGTTCACCCATAAACTCTAAAGGAAGTTATAGCGCTGTTACACAACCCTGTTTCCTTACGCAAAGAAAGCGTACGTTTATCAAATCAAATCAAATTTATTTGTCACATACACATGGTTAGCAGATGTTAATGCCAGTGTAGCGAAATGCTTGTGCTTCTAGTCCCGACAATGCAGTAAAACCAACGAGTAATCTAACAATTCCAAAACTACTACCTTATACACACAAGTGTAAAGGGATAAAGAATATGTACATAAAGATATATAAATGAGTGATGGTACAAAACGACATAGTCAAGAAGCAGTAGATGGTATCGTACAGTATATACATATGAGATGAGTAATGTAGGGTATGTAAACAAAGTGGCATAGTTTAAAGTGGCTAGTGATACATGTATTTCATAAAGATGCAGTAGATGATAGAGTACAGTATATACATATACTGAAATAACTAATTGTTCAGACTATATTAGGCTATGCAGGCCATAGTCTACTTTGTGCCTTTATCTGCGTGGAGCTACGGAGAGACAAGCATGAGGAGGTATCAGTCAGTCGATCGGCTACCAGTGTAAATCCGAGGAAGATAAGAGGACAATCGTATATGTTGTTGACAAAACTAACGTTCTATAACGTTTCACCCTCCTGAACATACCCCATGCTATAGATCACTGGGTTAAGTTAGTGTGACTTCGCACACACACACCCCTGACAGATAGGTGATCATTTTCTATTTATTTAACCTTTAGTTAACCAGGCAAGTCAGATTAAGAACACTTTCTTATTCACAATGACGGCTCATACCGGGCAAACTTGGATGACGCTGGGCCAATTGTGCGCTGCCCTATGGGACTCCCAATCACAGCCGGTTGTGATACAGTAGGAAGGTTAGAGCACCATTTGTCTCTAAGGTATGATCTATATCTCTCCATCAGGCTGTCCCTCTTGTTCCATGAGGTAAAATGTTTACAACCATTACAGATAGAAACAGTTAATTTAGCTGACTAACATGATCACACCTGTTCTACAATATACATACTACATATCGGTGAACATTCTGTAAAATTGCTTCCTCCTGACCTTTACACCTGACCCACAGGCTCTGCTTGCTGGCCCTGTTGCTGCTCCTGGTCACAGGAAGTGATGTCACAGCATCAGAGGAGGACAGGAAGCCCAACTTCGTCCTGATGATGGTGGACGACCTTGGCATTGGGGACATCGGTTGTTACGGCAATGACACCATCAGGTAACAGGCAACCAGGCAATCTGCAGCCTTCCCAAAAACAACTACAGTTTTGAGTTGATAACACTTGCTTCCTCTCTCTCTTTCTCGCTCTCTTTTTTTTCTCGCTCTCAGGACTCCTAATATCGACCGTTTAGCATCAGAGGGAGTGAAGTTGACTCAGCATATAGCTGCCGCTCCTCTCTGTACACCCAGTAGAGCTGCCTTCCACACAGGACGCTACGCACTGCGCTCAGGTAGCACACACAAGTATACATGTAACACACACACATGTACAAAGACAATATTGGAAGCATTAGAGGAGTTATTGGAATAAAGTGTGTGTGTGTGCGTGTGTGTGTGTGTGTGTGTGCGTGTGTGTGTGTGCGTGTGTGTGTGTGTGTAGGTCTGGGCAGTACAGGGCGTGTGCAGGTGTTGTTGTTTCTGGGAGGTTCTGGGGGTCTACCCCCCACTGAGACCACCTTCGCTAAGAGACTACAGGAGCAGGGATACACCACCGGACTAGTGGGTAAGAGAGAGAGACACACACACACACACTAACCCACACACACACACACACTAACACACTGATGTGTACCTGTAGGTAAATGGCACCTGGGTTTGAACTGTGAGCTTCGAGGGGACCACTGCCACCACCCCAACACACACGGCTTCAGCTACTTCTACGGCCTGCCTTTCACCCTGTTCAATGACTGTAGACCAGGAGAGGGGAAGGATGTACTAGCTGACCTGCAGAACACACTGTGGCAGCTAACAGTACTGGGGGCCCTGGCCCTGCTCAGCCTGGTAGGGTCCAATGACTCCTTATTCCACATGACAGAGTATCATGTCTGTTCTACATACTCTATCTCTATCTGAGTGCCTCAAACAGTTCACTGGCCTTGATGATAATGATTCAAATGGTTTTCTGAAAGTTTTGTGGGTGTGTCTAACTCCTCTCTCCCTGTCTGTAGGTGTGTGTCCGTGTGTGTGGTCTGCTTGAGGTGAGTATGTCCGTCATCGTGGCAGTGACTTGTCTGAGCCTACTGGCGTTCAGTGTGTGGTTCGTGCCCTTTGAACTCCTGATGACCTGGAACTGCATCATCATGAGGAACCAGGAAGTGGTAGAGCAGCCCATGGACCTAGACACGTTATCACAAAGACTACTGGGAGAGGCCCAAGGCTTCATAGAGAGGTCAGAACAGTCAATCAATCAATCATTACATTTTTTGAGATTTTCCCCACATAGGTATAGCCAATCTAGTACGTTCATGGTAAAGGCTAGGGGTCGGTATTGGGTGAGAGTTCAAAGCTTGTTTGTGTGTGTTGGATAGGAATGCTGACAGACCGTTCCTCCTGTTCTTGTCTCTGGCCCACGTACACACTCCTCTGTTCTCCTCTCCTGGCTTTTCTGGGAAGAGTCGCCATGGTCTCTATGGAGACAACGTAGAGGAGGTGGACTATATGATAGGTGAGCGGTTTGATTGTGTGAAAGCTCTGACCAATAACACATTGATATATTAGAATGTTTATTATGTTTACGATGTGTATTAATGATCTTACTATGATTTATATGCTCTCAGGTTTTATGACTGAAGCAGTGGACAGGTTGGGTCTGGCCAACAACACTCTGTTGGATTAGAATGAGTTATGTTTCTGATATGTATTAATGATTGATCTTCTGTCAGGTCGTATGACTGAGACAGTGGACAGGTTGGGTCTGGCCAACAACACTATGATGTATTTCACCTCTGACCACGGTGGCCATATTGAAGACGCAGATGAACGAGGACAGAAAGGAGGCTGGAATGGAATCTACAAAGGTAACAACCAATCAAATAGAGCCATTTGAGCAATCAGGAAAAATGAAACAGATGTGAAAAACATTGATTGTCTCCTCCTCTCATACAGGTGGGAAGGCGATGGGTGGATGGGAGGGTGGTATCAGGGTGCCAGGTATATTCCGGTGGCCTGGCAGGCTGCCAGCAGGCAGAGTGTTTGACACACCAACCAGTCTCATGGACCTCTACCCCACACTCACACACCTGGCCGGCGCAACACACAGCGACAGGTACGTGTGTGTGTGTGTACTTTTTGTGTGTGTGTACTTTTTGTGTGTGTGTACTTTTTGTGTGTGTGTACTTGTTGTGTACTTGTTGTGTGTGTGTGTACTTGTTGTGTGTGTCTGCCTATCCTCATGTCTGTATATTCCAGGTTGTTAGATGGCTATGATCTGATGCCTGTGCTAGAAGGAAGGACCGAGCGGTCGCAGCATGAGTTCATGTTCCACTATTGTGGTGCTTACCTCAACGCAGTTCGCTGGCACCCACCTGGGAGTGAGTACACACACACACACACACTACTATACACTACAACACACACCATCATCTGTCTCATTACATGTGTGTCTCCCCAGGTGAGTCAGTCTATAAGGTCCACTTCTTTACCCCTAACTTCTCCCCACCGGGCGCTGGCGGTTGCTATGACACCAAGATTTGTTTCTGTCATGGAAGTTATGTGACACACCACATCCCCCCCATCGTCTTTGACATTCACACTGACCCATCGGAGTCCCGCCCCCTGACCCCAGTCACTGAGCCACGCTACCAGGAAGTTCTACAGCAAACTGCCAGGGCCGTGGAGCAGCACCGGGCCACCCTCACACACTCACACCCCTCACACACACAACCAGACACACACTCTCCTCAGTCCGAGCCTGTTCTCAACCAGCTGTCGTGGGAAAAGATTCTGTGGCGTCCATGGCTGCAGCCATGCTGTGGAACATTCCCCTTCTGTGGCTGTACGGAGAACACTACATCTACTCTGGCCTAACACACCTCTGGCAGAGAAATGTGAAGACAAAGATGAGGAAGATAAAAATATGAACAACTTTTAATGGATCAACTGCTTTTTAAAATTTTTATATTTTTCAGACTATAAATTTTCAATGATGTCTAGACAATTGTACATAGCTATATGAAAGATAATTTATGTTTTGATATCTGGACCAATCTTGCAATTTGCAATATTGATTTTGATAGATTTGTATTTCTATAACTTAAACAGTCTGAAGAATCTGTTTTGTTTCTTCTTTGAAGTTTGTAACTGTACAGTATGCTCCTGTCAGTTACTGCTCTTCACCACATGGTGGAGCCAGTTCCCTGGAATAAACATTCCTTTCTGCTGCAGTACATGTATGGTCTCCTTTTTTGGATCTAGTTCAGCTGCGTCTATGTTTACCTGGAACTGTGCAGGATTAGGTCCCAGTAGTCTGGAGTGTCTAACAATCCACTGAATCACAGTAACTTTGCTATTACAGGCCACGGTTACTGAGTTGGTCAAGGCTATGGCCCGTGAGAGCTTTGAGAGCTATGCTCGGTAGGTGGATCTTAGTACCACCAGGTGGCACTGCAGCCACGTGTGTCAGACAAACAACACCATAGACGTCAGTACAATGTGCATGTTGTTCAGTAATCAGTAGGATAATGTTTCATCTGTGGTAATGTGTGGACCCAATGACTTCCAACTGGTCATTGCTGTGTGTATTTTATGAAAGTGATGGAGGCAGTGCATCTGATATTGTTGTGGTGAATGACACGTTTTATCCTACTCTACTGTGAGGACAGGAGACCAATTATATTTTTCTTCTGATACGATTAAAATCTCATCTCGCTTCTGTTAATCCTTCAAGATATTCTCTGTTCTGTATTAAATTATAATTTCGGGATTCTTTGAGTGTTCTAAATCACACTGACATGAATGGCTCTCCACCTCAATCACAGCCACGACTGCTCTTATCTAAATAAACAGACCACAGTCATTGTGAAGTTATACTAGAAGACATGGTTAGAGTGAAGTGTGTAGGCCTCCTGTTGAGTCTAGGGCTCTTGTAGGGTATTTTTAGGGTCTCTGTGTCTCTGGCCAGCCAGGCTTTCTCCTGCCTATTGTTGCTCCCTGGTCAGTCACCTTCACTCATTGTGTTCATGAATCAGCACTGTGGTCATTGGGCCAAGCCTGGCAGAACTGATCACTGGCCAGCGGCGTGACTCAGTGCTTCATGTCCGTATTTCTCTAGCCTAGTCTGACCTGGGCTGGAAGAAACTCTTCGGTCAGCACTGGCCAACCTCGACTGCAACCACTGGTTCTATCTGCTGTCCTAGGTCACTGGCCCTTTAACGGCTTGAAACCATAAACCATCTTTACTGGTGTGTTTCCCAACTCTGGCTGCTCTATAGAATGAGAAAGGCTGTGGCAGGAGAGCCACAGGAATTAAATCACTTCCATACATCCAGAGCATGAGGCATAGGGTTCGTTCCAGTGAGAAACAAATGTTTGGCAGCAGAGTTCAGTAGTACTGTGGCTTCTAAAGGTCTCTGTAACTCTGGCTTGAGTCAGAGATCAGAGTTTGGTAAAGTAATCAATATAGAATGAGAGGAGTGACTGAACAATAGCAGAGCAACTAAAGGCTATCACATTAACATTTGATTGGCTTTAAGACATGGATTTGACCAAACCATATACAGGATCAAGGGAAACACAGGCTTTTAATTGCAGACAGTTAAATCGGTTTGTCTCTTTCAAAACAACTCCATCATGCCAAATGCCATGTGTTCTAAAGAGGGATGGATGGAGTCCACTTAGGCTTGATAGACCCACAGCAATGGCTTCCATGCCGCCTGCAAACTTAAACACACACACACACACACACACACACACACACACACACTATATGGAATCATTTGTCTTCCTTGCTTTTGGGCAGTGTTCCAGTGTTGTTTGGGATAATGGAGCAAGTTTAAGCTAAAGTGTTTCATGGTTGTAATTTCACACAGGGCTGCTTCCATATGGATCTCTGGCCCTGAACTGATATACTGACAACTCACCCAAACTCCACTCAACCCTCTCTCCCCTGGACTCCTCTGTTTTTCCCACCCCCACCACCTATCTTCCAACATCCCTTAATCTCCCCTCCCTCCCCCATCCTCCACCTGCCTCCCCAGTCTGCCCTGGCATCAGGAGTGAGAGTGTTCAGTCAAAAATCTGCTGTGGACTCAGAAATGTTCTGCCAAATGGTCAATAACCCAACAGTCAGCCAAATCCACACAGATGGCTTTTAGTCAGTGCCTGGGTGGAGTCATTCAGTCATGTAGTGTCTTACTGGACTCTGGCACTTCAGAGGGACTCAGTATAAATGACTACACTCAGTCCATTGTCCTCTGGCTACGGCTTCCTATTCCCTATACAGTGCAGTGCAGGACTTTTGTCCAGAGCCCTACTGTATGATTTGTCCTATGCTTCTCCATATACTGCATCCTGCTCCCAGTCCCCTTTTAAACAGAGGAATGATGACATGTCTATACTCTGAGAATCGACTGTAAGGCCTGACCTCAGTGGAAATGCTGACACCATGTCCTCCTGAAGGGGAGAAAGAGGTAAGAAAGGGGGAGGGGGGATAAGAAAGAAAGACTGTCTCTGTACCCAGCGTGTGGCCAACCCGCTAGCTTAGTTTAGTGGAACTATTCCAATAGAATACAGTCCATTCCATAAAAATGTGTACGTTTTATTGTCACACACCAGATAGGTGCAGTACATTGCGCTAAATGCTTCTGAATATGTTGCCTTGTAGTTTGTCAGTATCTTCAGTCAATTTATGGTTGTAAGGATGGTGGAGTTAGCACAGCTCTCTGTGTTGGTCCAGGCTAAATGATTCCTGTGTGATAATGCTCCAGGGTTAGACCACTGAAACACTCAGCTGGAGAGCTTTCATTCTGTACCCCTAGTTCACCCTAGTGTGTGCGTGTTTCCCTTCTTTAGTGTCTGTTCTAACTCACGACAATCCCTGTGGCTTCGCTGGGTTTCTGCTACTTTCAGAGACATCCCTTTCTCCCCTCTCCACCTCTCTCTCCCCTCCAATCAATACCTTCCTCCCTCTGATTCTCTCTCTCGTTCTCTAACATCTTCCTCTTTTCCCCTCTAAATCCCTCTCAGTCCCTCTCTGTATGTATTTGTGTGTATGTTGGTTTTAGGGATTTGACTTTGTATGCAGTTGTTGAGAATATGTGTGGTTAAATATTGTGATGTGATATGATGTGTAGTGATGTGATGATGTGTTGTTGTATTGGGAGATAGGCGGCACATCTGTTCAGCATTATCATACTCTTTACAGGGGACCCAGCCTGTGACTGGCAACATGGCTTTAAGTGAGAGCTTGCTCCAGTGTGTGTGTGTGTGTGTGTGTGTGTGTGTGTGTGTGTGTGTGTGTGTGTGTGTGTGTGTGTGTGTGTGTGTGTGTGTGTGTGTGTGTGTGTGTGTGTGTGTGTGTGACCCGTCAAAGCAGTACCCCATCTGCTGCACGTCCCATATTCCAGGCACACAAACACACACACACACACACACACACACACATGCACGCTGATTAATTACCATGGTCTCACCCCACACAGCTTACGGGGCTTATTACAAACACAGGAAGTATTGACAGAGGTGGGGCCTGATGAAGGACAGATAACTGCACTGGTCTGGCTTTAACGCACGCACGCACCAACACACACACACACACACACACACACACACACACACACACACACACACACAGTCTACTGCAGTAACACAGCTATAATGCAGCTGTACAATTTCTGCATTCCTAAACACGCTGGGTCAATAATTGTGTTCAATTGGCCAGTGCTCTACAGGGGAAAGAGGTGCACTATGGGTGTGAGAATATAACGCCGTCAAAAAGTAAATTACTGTGTCAAGCAGCCTCAGCCATATCTCTAGTTCTTTCTTTTCTTAGTTATAGCTTTAGCACATTGTACAACCACTATGGTCAAAGCACATTTCATTCCACTTAATGCTAAGGGCTGGTTTTACACAAGACTGATGTTTCAAAAGGTAAATGACAGAATTACAGTTCTGTTTTTACCCACCCACCCACCCCCACCACCCTCCTTCTTGGTCCCCACATATGCTATTGCTAATCAGCCAGTGATTTCCCTATGCAGCCATCCCCTCCTCCTCTTCTCTCCATAACCCCCAGACATCAAAGCCCTGTCAGCAACCATGATGTCATCAGGAACTGTGTCCAATAGGAAACATCCTGGAAATAGTAAATGGAAACAGTTTCCTGTAGGGGTTCCCTATGGGCCACTTCTACCTACTACCCCAGGCCTGTCGCTGTCTGTTTATGTTTGTGAATGTATGTGTATGTGTGTGTTCATCCCTGTTTCTATCATGAATGATCCCAGCTTTGAGAGGGAAGGACAGAGAGGGAGAAACATAAAGATAGCAAAAGATGGAAAGGTTGAGAGAGAGATTCTGGGTCGTGGGTTGTGTTTCTGGGAATCAGTGCGATAAGATCGTAACAACATCTGCAGGGGGGGACACTAGATGGGGAGAGGGGAAGAGAGGGTGGTCACTGGGACTGCTGTCCCTACCATTCATCTCTCTGACAGACATACTGTAGTCCACTCTGACATACTGAACCTGTCCTGTCTCCTGCAGGTCAGACCTGCCTTTATCTGATGTAGAGCTATATTGCGACAGCTGGTTAGTCTTTTTAAAACAATGTCGGCCTCATCTGATCTGAGAGCAGTCGTTTGAGACACGCTGAAGGACAGCTTTCCTGATCCTCCAGAGATGATGACAATCTGCTGATTCTCCTCTGTCTCTCAGCCTTTTCCCCGGCCGCGGGGAGTGACACCACTTAGTATGAGGTAACATTGTTATGAGAAGTCTTCTTCTAACTGTAAATCACCAAGCACATGCCATATCTATGTGAAGATGAACCAACTGAACAGAGAGGGTTGGTAAGACTGCTCTGTCTACTAGTTAAAGCCTTTACCAGCAGTCTGAGAGGCTATCACACAACATAATATTCTCACCAAAAAATCTGATTGATTCTAGGTGGGTGGATGAGACTGGAGGAGGTTGAAAATGGGAGAGAGAGGTGTGATGGAGTGACAGTGAGGACAGGAGAGGGTCTGAGATGAGGAGAGGAAGTAGGATGAGGAAAGAGGTGAGGATGAGGAGGCAGGCGTGTCAGAAAGACAGACCGGCTGATGACATCTACCAGAGACGAGCCTGGGCCAAAAAGAGCAGAGAGGTGGAGGGAGAGAGCGGGATGGAGAGAAAGGGTTTGGTGGTAAGGTCTTTCTGTTATGAAACTCAGAGGCAGATGGTCCTCCCCCCTCCTCTTCTTTTACTGTCCTTACCTCTTCCTCTCTCTTCCATTGGGCCTTTCTCTTTTTTGGTCATCCTTTCTGTCTTTCTTTGTATCTGTCTGTACAACTCTCCATGTTTCTCTATGAGTGATTTAGTGTTGGCACACCTGTTTGGGAGTGAAAATTGGAGAACAAGAGTTACTGTAACTTTGGACTTAACTGTCTCCTCTCCTGACTGGACTGCCTCCTCTCCTCTCATTCCTGTACTGTCTCCTCTCCTGACTGTACTCTCTCCTCTCCTGACTGTACTCTCTCCTCTCCTGACTCTACTGTCTCCTCTCCTGACTGTACTCTCTCCTCTCCTGACTGCCTCCTCTCCTCTCCTGACTGTACTGGGTCCTCTCCTAACTGTACTGTCTCCTCTCCTGACTGTACTCTCTCCTCTCCTGACTGCCTCCTCTCCTCTCCTGACTGTACTGTGTCCTTTCCTGACTGCACTGTCTCCTTTCCTCACTGTACTCTCTCCTCTACTGACCTTACTGTCTCCTCTCCTGACTTTACTGCCTCCTCTCCTGACTGTACTGACTCCTCTCCTGACTGTACTGCCTCCTCTCCTGACTGTACTGGCCCCTCTCATCTCCTGACTGTACCGTCTCCTCTCCTCTCCTGACTGTACTGACTCCTCTCCTGACTGTACTGCCTCCTCTCCTGACTGTACTGGCCCCTCTCATCTCCTGACTGTACCGTCTCCTTTCCTCTCCTGACTGCACTGACCCCTCTCCTCTCCTGACTGTACTGTATCCTCTCCTGACTTTAGTGTATCCTATCCTGACTGTACTGTCTCCCCTCCTCTCCTGATTGTACTGTCTCCTCTCCTGACTGTACCCTCTCCTCTCCTGACTGTACTGTCTCCTCTCCTCTCCTGACTGTACTCTCTTCTCTCCTGACTGTACTGTCTCCTCTCCTGATTGTACTATGGGTTACTGTCTCTGAGAGTGGAGAGATGACTATGGGTTACTGTCTGAGAATGGAGAGATGACTATGGGTTACTGTCTCTGAGAGTGGAGAGATGACTATGGGTTACTGTCTCTGAGAATGGAGAGATGACTATGGGTTACTGTCTCTGAGAGTGGAGAGATGACTATGGGTTACTGTCTGAGAGTGGAGAGATGACTATGGGTTACTGTCTGAGAGTGGAGAGATGACCATGGGTTACTGTCTCTGAGAATGGAGAGATGACTATGGGTTACTGTCTGAGAGTGTAGAGTTGACTATGGGTTACTGTATCTGAGAGTGGAGAGATGACTATGGGTTACTGTCTCTGAGAGTGGAGAGATGACTATGGGTTACTGTATCTGAGAGTGGAGAGATGACTATGGGTTACTGTATCTGAGAGTGGAGAGATGACTATGGGTTACTGTATCTGAGAGTGGAGAGATGACTGGGTTACTGTCTGAGTTACTGGGTTACTGTCTCTGAGAGTGTAGAGATGACTATGGGTTACTGTATCTGAGAGTGGAGAGATGACTATGGGTTACTGTCTGAGAGTGGAGAGATGACTATGGGTTACTGTATCTGAGAGTGGAGAGATGACTATGGGTTACTGTCTCTGAGAGTGGAGAGATGACTATGGGTTACTGTATCTGAGAGTGGAGAGATGACTATGGGTTACTGTCTGAGAGTGGAGAGATGACTATGGGTTACTGTATCTGAGAGTGGAGAGATGACTATGGGTTACTGTCTCTGAGAGTGGAGAGATGACTATGGGTTACTGTCTGAGAGTGGAGAGATGACTATGGGTTACTGTCTCTGAGAGTGTAGAGATGACTATGGGTTACTGTATCTGAGAGTGGAGAGATGACTATGGGTTACTGTCTCTGAGAGTGTAGAGATGGCTATGGGTTACTGTATCTGAGAGTGGAGAGATGACTATGGGTTACTGTCTGAGAGTGGAGAGATGACTATGGGTTACTGTCTCTGATGGGTTACTGTGAGAGTGAGATGACTATGGGTTACTGTATCTGAGAGTGGAGAGATGACTATGGGTTACTGTCTGAGAGTGGAGAGATGACTATGGGTTACTGTCTCTGAGAGTGTAGAGATGACTATGGGTTACTGTATCTGAGAGTGGAGAGATGACTATGGGTTACTGTCTCTGAGAGTGTAGAGATGACTATGGGTTACTGTATCTGAGAGTGGAGAGATGACTATGGGTT